>NW_009648350.1:2047223-2119643 GCF_000708025.1 Charadrius vociferus
TAATCTACTCCTAATGTTGGTAGGGCTTTGTGAGCTTCTTATAGATATGATAGCAACAGACTTCATCAAACATATTAAAGCAGATGAAAGTCTTTTGGTTATTATTGATTCTACTCCATAGCTGCTTCTTTGCAAAATAGTTTAATTCCTAACGTGACATTCAAAAGCACAAATCTACTGTTCTCACCACTGAAGAAGTACTCAGTGGTGCTTGCAAGCATTGCCTAGTCATATTTTGTACCTGGAGCACTATTACATTTAGCAAAGTAGATTTACCCCTAAAGGTATACACATGGATCTTAAAGTTCTCTGGAAAGCCAAAGCTATTGGGGGCTTCCTGAACTACTTGTTATCGCTTTGAAGCATCTGGCTCGTGGTCAGCTGTTTCATGTTACTAACTTCTACATTTGTTTCTGAAGAAATTAGCACAGCTTCCTTCAATGCTACATTCTGCAGCGGTTTTGGTTTTGATTGTAACATCTCGTTGTTCATCTTGAAATCAAAGTCATTTATGGAAGCTGCAGAATTTTAATGTTCCTCAGACTCAAAAGCATTTGTTTAACCACCACCAGACAAGGGGATGAATAAGAGAGACTGTCTGCTCTTGATTTAGTGGGACCAGATTTTTAGAAGAGCTCAGCAACCAGTGTATGTCTTCAATACATTAACTTCTTTGGACAGCTTGAGTATTTATTACAGTGCTTAAATGAGAACAACTCTCGTGAAAACCATGACCTTAGTGAACTGGACACTATACATTCCTATATTTCCATCTGAACGAGGGGATTTATTCATAACTTCAACCTGCAATTTAAAAGGAGCTTTTGATTCTCATTATTTCTGCATCTGT
This sequence comes from Charadrius vociferus, assembly GCF_000708025.1. Lineage (NCBI taxonomy): Eukaryota > Metazoa > Chordata > Aves > Charadriiformes > Charadriidae > Charadrius > Charadrius vociferus. The sequence goes on from NW_009648350.1 coordinate 2,048,074, forward strand.
TTTACTGTTCACCCAAAAGGCTTGTCTACACGATTATTGAGCTATGAACTGCATTTAAGAATCACCGCCTAGTACAAAATGATATGCAGGACAAAAACAAAGAGACAGTATCTTCTTAGGTTACTTTTGTTTAAGCCCTACACAGAGAACAGAATAGATTAAAGCAGTGGGAAAATAAGAGATCGAGCCTTGTGATGTGGCATAGGGTGCTCCTTCCAGCCAACCGCACTTCATTTTTCTCCACTGATGCTTCCAAGTGGTTTTCTAGGATACCCCTGAGCAGAACTCATTGTAATAACTGGAGGAAATAAATTAATGGAGAATTACCGCAAGGTTCATCTAAGAGAAGTTCTGATAAACAACACTTCCAGGCTGAGATATTCAGCGCAGCCTGAGGAATGCGGACTTTCCCACTCCCGTCGAACTGAATGGGAATCTGTACCTCTGAGTCAAGCTGGGAAGCGGCTGCCACAACCACCAAAAGCAATTCTGGATTTCAGGTGCAACCAGAGATCAAGAAGTACCCTTAAACCGAAAAATTCTGACAAAGAAAAAGGTGAAACAAAAAGTGTTTGACCTATCCAGCTGGCGTCACTGCCAGACTTAGTCTCAGCAAGCAAACTCTCAACTGAGTTGCAATCTCTGTGTTCCCAGTCTCAGTCAAGAAAATTGCACAATCTTCAGATGGAGGAGGCAGAAAAACGAACAACAGTGGAATCACAGCCCAAATGCTGCCACAGACAGAGAGATGTCATACACACATGCAAGCCAGAACAGAAGCTTATAAAAATCTGGGCAAATTAAATATTATCGTATTGCTTCTGCCTAGATTCTCCCCAGGCAGAGACCCCCCTTAGCAAAGAAACAATGCTCAGGGTGAGCTATCCAAGTCCTTTCCAGACCAAGATTTAGGCAAACCTTAATTGGTGCATGGGCTTTAGGCTGGCTCTCTGTACGGACAAAGTGTTTTCCACTTGAAATGGTTTTGAAACCACCTCCGACACCTATGCATCCACAGGTACATCAGATACTTCTGTACCTTTAAAAAGCAACACACACACCTGGCACTCTGAACCCAGATTCTGCCTCATGTGTACCCATGGGATGCTGGTGAAGTCATCTTGATTGCACAGGATAAACGAAGGTTGAAGTTGGCCTGTTTAAATTAGGATTTTTTTTTTTTTAAACCTGTATATTCTTCCTATTGCTAAATCTTTTACAGAGGCTACTAAGGCAGAGAGCTGCTGAGCTAATCCTCTTTGACTCCCTGCCATCCTGGCAGGTACAGCAAAGCCTAAGGTAAAGTGGAGCATCAAAAGGAAAATTAATGTCTTCTAACAGCAATTAGAGGAAATTATTTAGATATAAATCTTGTTTTATATCTTCTCATACTTGTTTTTCAATCTTTCCCCTTTGATTTTTTTTTCCTTTCAGGCTTTTCAGAAAGAAACATTTAAAATCCCTCCTGTAAACCAGTGGCATAATTAGCTGCATGTTACACCTGGTATTTTACTCTTCTACAGAGTAATTCCTTTGAGCTTTCTTTTTTACTAAGCCCCGAGGTCTCCCGAAACTGAATCTACTTGTTCTCTCATCTGCTGGCTGACAGGAGTTTGAGGGGAACCAAAACCCAGGCAGGGACTGCAGGGTGCCCTCCCACCGCCTGCCAGACCCCCCCCGCCACTGCAGCGGGTGACCAGCGGCGCCAGGCGTGCCCAGGGCCTCCGATGGCAGGCAAACGCACCTCTCGGTCGCCCGCACTTGGCCTGCGCCATGAAGCAATGCATGTAACCTAATTGTACTCTGATAACATCAAACAAAGTCTCTCTGATCCAGCACCTGGCAAGCCGCCATCCTATCTGGGGTCCGATCTGACAAGCTCGCCGATTGATCAAATCATTATCTGGTAGTGTAGGTGTATCGTCTAACACGAGCCAAATTCCTTCAGCTGCTTCTTCTCTTTTCTAGAGAGGATGCAAGGCTCCAGCAGGCTCCGTCCCCCCACGGTACACGACTGATGGCTTCAGCAGCATCTTTTACAAATGCAGCGAGTGGCTCACGTTCACCCAAGGGAGGCTATGCTTTTTGCTTCCCGAATGTAGAAGAGTTACTTTGCCCATACTGTTATCATAGAAAACTTGCAAAAACAAGAAAGAAAAAGTTAGCTCTTCTCAGTGGCACAGCGCAACAATTGACATTTCCAGAGACAGCCAGGCACAGCTAAAACTGCTGACCCTTCTAGTTTTGTTCATCCTCTAAGCTGAACTCGTGTTGCACTAGAACTTTGGGGCTCCCTTTCCACCTCATTACTACTCATGGGACAACCTGTTGGTAAAAATCTCAATTTTTGCACCTCCGCAAACCTGACCTCCACATGCAACCTCTCCCCTGACCTAGGCAAAAGGACGTGCCTTCTCCTGGAAATACATCCCCTCTCACCGCTCGCAAAGGATAAGGCCTCACTTTTACGCTTCCCTCATATAGCACCAGGCTTCTTAAACTCTTTGCAGACAATTTGGAGACAAGATGTCCCTCTCAGCAGGAACGTCCAGTTGCTACTGATTTTGAGAAGACTGAATTGGCCATTTGTCTGGAGCTGAACAACTACACCTAAATCCACCAAGACCAGAAGACCAAAGACACCCAAGTTACACAGGAGCAAGGCACACAGGGACTGCAGATCCTAGCAGGTAACCCTTCGTTTCAAGCAGCTTTGCTTTTGTTCCCATCCTAAGAGGCTGAGTAGAGCATGATGGGGTCCAAAGTCTCAGACGGGCATTTCTCAGACAAAAAAGGGTGCCAGTCAGCCACACTGCAAAACTCCCCAGGCATCGCTTGTCGTTAAGCTCACGGTGAAGCTATTCAGTTTCTGGTGTATCCCTCTCATCTAATCAGTCCCAAAGGAATGAAGATGACATAGGTGGATGTTTTTCCTAACAGCCCTTTTCCTCCTTTTGTAATCTTCAATCTCAGAGTTAAAGGAAGGGCCTGGCAGGGGCAGGAGACGGTATCCTCATTTTAGCACCACCAATTCGGGTCAGCATTTCATCTGGCCACCTCATGGCACTTCCCGGAGTCCTATTTCAAAGTAAGCTATCCAAGGTAATTTATTTGGTTTATATGCTTTATTTTAGCCACATAAATCATGAAACAAAGTCCATAGGGAACAGGCACTCTATACTTATCATAATATGTAACTTAGTTCCCCAGAGACTGAGTATGTACAGAACAGCTAATAAATGGTTCAAAAAAAACTGGGTCATTAAATCTTGTTTTATATCTTCTTGTTTCCATCAAAGTATGCAGGAGTGGAAATTCTCTTTCTAAGACAGGCTCCTACTTTTCAGCCAACTGGGAATAGAGCCAGCTGAAAAGAGAGAACCCCACATACAGCACTGACAGCTGTGCTCAAAATTCATGAGCTCAAGAGACAGACTGCTGCAGAGACAGGTGTCCGAGATCTAAGTTTAGCTTGAAAGATTAAAACAGCATCTACAAAGAATGCATTTATTCTAATCCTCTCTGTGCTAGAAACTACACATGCATCACTGATGTACGCATCCTGGAAACATTTGAGATATGTCTTTCTTCTGCAGGATTTCATCCTATTGTGTTCAGGGATAAAATAGGTTAGTGTTAAGACCACAGAAATGCACAAACCCAGCAGAGAGAGATGTTCCTGCTGTCTGAGGAAGGGTTGCAAGCGGTCAGGATCTACGGTTACAGAGGAGGAAGGATTCAGGCTTGCGCGGCAATGACGGCTGCCCACCCTGGCAGCAAGCAACCCCACCCCAGATGTTCTCAACACAATGAGGATGTCTTATGTAAATAAGAGCTGGGAGGCAGATCAGGTGTGGTTCCTGCGAGACAAATGCGCTTGGGAATTATGTATGATTCCATGTTTAGCTACCCTGGTATAAATCCAGAGTAATTCTTTTGATCTTAAAGTAGCACTCCTCTAAATATACATTAAATGGAAGAACGTATCCACTATTCCTCAGAAGAGCCAAAGGTACAGGAGGACTCTGCCTTTGCACCTCCCCAATGCAGCTACAGGTTTGAGAGAGGCTCTCATCCCCTCACTGGTGTAATTGGGTGAAGAATCAATTTCCTTGTAACAAACCACAGATATAGCACAGCAGATTTTGATGCCTTAAGCTTGTAGTCTCTAAATTAGAGACAGCCTGGGAAGGCAGGAGACCCAGTTTTTAGATTCACAAGGAACAAAGGATGAATCACGCAGTTGTTTAGTATCATGTGATATAGGGAGTTGCATGTATAATTGTCTATCAATACAGGTAGAAATTATCATATGTTAATACAAAGAGAATTTGATAATCTGGAGGACATCAAAGGGATTAAGTCAACAACAAGACAGGCTTAATAAACCTCACCTCCTTCACACAATAAAACAAGGGGCAGGTGCTCACCTTTGGAAAGCTACAGAGCAAAATTCCTGGGTTGATAACAAAAGGTTTACAGATTCTTTCCCCTCTGTGATACAGAACATATTGAACCATAATGCTGGAATTTATAGAACAATTCTCACTCCCACAGAAACAAAAATAACAGAGGGCAGGGTATTTTAAAAGGGCAGAGTCACTGTTTAACCACAGAAATGCTCTATATATCTAATTTCCACAGATTCAAGAAAATTCCCCAGTTTGTTCAGGGAATGGAATTTTACTGACATGAAAATTTGCAAATACTTGTTTAATTCAGCACTTTCACAGGGAGACAACATATCATTTCTAAGATCTCATGGCAAAGCTGCTCCTAAGGCTATCACAGAGATTACTTAGTTGGCGCCAACTGGCACAAAATTATAATACATGGCTGGAACTGCCACGCAATTCTTGCAAGCAGAAGTAATCTCTGTCCTTGCATCATCAGCTCTACCAAGCAGGAGGTCATGTGATGGGTGCTCCAGACAATGTGGGGGAGGACAGAAGTAGGGAGGATGTTTTTAATTTATGTATTTAACATATCTGTAATGGGCACCTGAGAACCGAAGCCACAGAGTAACTTTTCTGCAGCCTCTGGGAAAACCTCTTTGGGGAATTGGCTGGACGGAGAGGGGACGCAGAGGAGAGGAGCAGGGCACAACTGCAGCCAGTAGACAAACCTACCTATGGCTGGTCATGACCACACACAACCACCGAGTTTAGCCTTTTGAACATTCCCACGGCATGCAGAAAAACCTCTTGTCACTGAGGAAGAGCTCCCCCAGACCCATCACTTGAGATTTGGTCATGTTCTCCCGCCACTCCAGCATCCCAGACAGCCAGTGAATAATGGTGAGTATTGCCCTTGCAAAACACCTGTGTGGTAGGGGAGCACTGGCTGTCCCGACTGCAGAGAGGGACAGAGGGGGCACACACTACGCATCTTGCCTCAGACTTCGCCAGTACGAGTGTGGCAGACTTCCAGCATGCAGTGCTTTCACAGCAGGATCAGCTTTCCATGCTGAAGAATGGTTTGGAGGGGGGAACTCCGTGGGCTGTACGTCAAAGCTTCCTCCTAGGGCTTTCCCACAAGCAGATGGCAAACTGACTCCCAGTTAGCAACTCATCACAAAATGAAAAACATCTTCCCCTTCCCTTCTCATTCGGGGCAGGCTCATGTGTTAACTGTTTAGCTTTGTTTACAGGCTCCTTGGGGTTGGGCCTTTGGTTTTTTGCAGATTCTTGCCCTCATACAATAGCAGACACCAAGAAAAAAGAATAATAATGATAAAAAAACCCATCAGTCCAACACTGAAATTCACAAACATTGCTCGGGTTTCTGACAACCCAAGCGTTTTGGCTTTGTTGAGGTTCCTCAGTAATTCACAGCTGCTTCTTCCCTCTGCCTGGCTCGCCCCCGGGATCCCAGGCGCTCACAGCCCCACCACAGCTTCAGGACATAACAGACCCAGGAGGGGTCCCATGCCTCACAGCAGTAAGGCCCTCCAAGAAGTGGTTTCCTCAGAAGTATAAGATTAAAACTTAAGGGGAAGGAGCACTAACGTTTATTTGGAAGGGAGACAACCAGCCTGGGTAGCGAATCTAACAACGTTGTCCCAGAGTTCAACCCCGAGAGTGGCTCCACATCAAGAGCAAATGGTTGTTTCTCCCTTCCAGGGCTGGGGACACCATTACCACCCTGCTCCACCCATCCCATGTCAACACAGGAAACGCAGACCCAATCCAGCCACCAGACTCATTCTTTTCTCCTCCTACTCAGTAGCATATTACAAGGCCACTAAATTAAAAGGAATGCTCTTTAATTCTTCAGCTTTCAACCCTTCCCTTCCCAAGCACTGCTTTTTTATAGATTTCAAACCAGTTCGACCATAAACGGTTCTTTTGGTGTACGTGTGGGTTTTGGAGCAATATTTAACAACTAAATTAGATGTACGCGTAAAATACACACAAGGGTGTCTAGATATTAGGTGGGGTGTTATTATATAAAGGTAAGAACAAAGACCATTTATATTACAGTACGCAAAACCAGCATACAGATTTGTGCACAGGTACACTGTTTATAAGTGAACTAATAGCTCAGGCATTTTATGCAGCATTATTCATGACTTTCATATTAAGCCATCCGTATTCTTTTAAATTCCATTTTATGTTACCCATATTATTTTTAATCCGTGCCATTTACGAGGCCTTAGTGGACGAGGTCTGCAGTTATGTTGTGGTGAAACCTCTGTAGCGTGGCCACAGACGTGTGTGGTGCAGGACTGCGCCATTATGCTAAGCAGCCAGCCGTGAGCGTATGCTCTAAGTACGAGATCATCATCGCTTCAGACAAAGCATAGTGCAGCGTTAGCTCAGTGTCCTCATTGTTTGCCTATGCTCCTTGCAAGCAAGAAGTCGCTCACTGGCCAGAGGCCAGCGCTCTTCAAACCAATCTGCAAATGGCCTAATCAGAGCTGCGATCTGTTCTGTATACTCAATTTGTTGAGTCACATCAATTTGTTGAGTTTCCTCTCCCATTAGAAATACATGCAAGTGCCGTTTTCTAAACATATTAACTCTCTTCAGGCTATTTTGTTGTGTAAACAGGAAGACAAGTGACTAGGCACTGCAGTCAAGAAACTGATGTTCACTGTGGCCTAAATTCTGTTCAACTTCACCAGTTTTGTTGCACTAATTTTATGTATCTTTTGTTTGATGATACCATTTTGAGAATTATGCTGTGCCCTTTTTCCTAGGCAACTCCAGCTTAATTGCAGTTAGAAAATAAAACAATACACTATGCAGGGGAAGGATGCTCTTCAGTAAAATAGAAAAAGTTGCACCTTTTTCAGCCATGTTCAAAGACCCACCCAATACCCAGAATGCCAATGGGATTAACCTTGAGGTTGCCAAAGCCACAATTTACCAGCGGTCCCACCACGATCCTGGGATCTTTACTCAGTTCAGATCCAAGATTTTCCCATCACTGCCAGTCCTCCAACCCCGTGCTGCCCATTTCTGGAGCCAGCACAGGCTCAGGGCACAGAAGCCAAGCCACAACAACCCACCGTTCCCACTTCTCACCACTCCTCCCCAGCTCTGCTTCTCTCTACTGCCCACAGGGAGAGGCAAGCTGGCCTTCAAACAAGTCCTAGGAGGGCCCAACTTGCAAATTAGGAGGGCAATATAACTGGCTTTGCTGCAGGCTGCCAGAAACAACACAGACTGGTTAAGGTAACTTCAAGGTCAACATCAAGTACTGCTGTAGACATACCATTTCTCCTGAATTTTCTACCAGTATCTTCTGTCAGCCTCTCCCCATCACTTCTGAAGTACAGTCATCTTGATTGCTGTTGTCCATCCCAGAACTGGTTCGTTTTGGATAAGGCTCTGTACACTGTTTGTGAAGCAAACCATAAAATAGGATTATTCATAGGCTGCTGCTTTGCAGGATGTTTTCCATGCCACCATGCACAGCTTGTACAAAGGTAAAGATTTTCAGCTTTCTTCCCTCTGTATGGTAAAAACTGAAGGCCAATATTTGTTCCTTTTTGTGTTAGAAGATCACAACCAGGCTGCCAATCATCTGGCCAAGAGGGTTATGCAAGAGTCAGGTTTACAGTAAAGTTGTACAAATTTTATAGCACCACAAACACTTTAACTACCATGATGCTTAAAACTCAAGAGCATTTGGAGAACAAGGAGAGTTATTCAAGCTCCACACCATTTTGGCTGCATGTTTTCCAGGTGTATGATTTCACCACATGGAAAAACACAGCCATTGCCAAAGTGAACTCATAAAAAGCTTTGATGAGTAAAGTTTGGATAAGCACAAATCATTTGAACCGACAGTTGGTCCAATTCTCAAAGGGGTTTGGCAGACATAATATAATTCGTGGTTTCACACACAGGCCATTTTTCCCCTCCCTCTCCTCCCTCCCCCCCCAGTCTTCACAAATTCGGAAGACGATGTTCTAGAAGGTGCAGTGGGTTGGGTTTGCTGTGTTTTTCTTTTCCCCCGAAGGGTTAGGCACCACACTATTGCAACTCATTTGGGGCTGTGAGTAAGCTAGCAAACAGGTTTTCCAGAACTGTGTTTAGATAGTTGCATGATCTGCCTAATAGACATTAAAAAAAAAAAAAAGGAAAAAAAAAGAAAAGAAAAAATTAAACTCTAGGTCTCTCACCACCCATTTGCTAGCAGGCAGGTAATATAAGGCAAACGCTTTAACAATCTCTTCCTCTGACACATTTGGACATGTTATTTCAAGATGTGTGGCGTCATTTAAGTCTGTGCCATGAGATAACACAGTATTTACATCTCTGGGCTGGGAGCAATATTGCTACAGCTTTTAGACATTATTGACATAATATTTTCTTTGATAAACAATCTATCAGGAAATTGTCAGATTCATAACTGAGGTAATGCGAGGGACTAAGCAATCCTACACGGTCCAAGAGGCAACTAGAAATAACATGAGAGCATAAACACAATGAAGATGACTCCTGTTCCAAAGGGCTTTTGTTAAGCCCTGCTATGGAAAAAAGCGTTCATTTACAGCTCATGCAGTCTCTTCTCTATCCAAATGGGTAGATCAGACAGACAGCAGAGGTCTTCCTGATTAACCTCTCCATAAGCAAGAGCAAAACTTGCTTGCTCCTCCACAACTGGAGCGCAACTCTCATTCCTTTAAAGAGGAAATTTGAAATTTACCAGTTATTAGTAAGTTTTGGATACTTGGATGTATTTGAGCTGTAAGAATCCTGTGTTTTGCACTCCACAATGCAAATGAGGAATGGGCAGAGATCAGACATTTAATTTCTATAGCATGATTTATAATTCGCAGTAGACTTTATGCACTTCCGTCTTCAACAATTTGCTATGTTGTCTGACGCTTGGGTGAATGGACTTACAGCAAATAAGTAGGGCTTTTTACCCATTTTTCATTGTATGCAATTTTTCACAGTTCTGAATAATTTATAAACTGATGCATGACATTTGTAACTTCCTAACGTACACACCAAATCTAAAATACTCAAATTGCCTAAGAAGAGTGGTCACATGAGGTGCCTCTGTCCCTTGCTCAGACATATAAAAGAGAATCAGCTGCAGCTCCGCAGCACAGATTTTTGAAATTCACTCTCCATACAAGCTTTGCCATATTTCCTTATAAGCTCTTCCAATGAATGCTCCTGAAAATTCACGCCTGCAAATTCACTGGATGGAACAATCAGGATAAGCACATGCAAAGTGAGATGCAAGCTGAATCACCTTTTTGTTTGCTTTTTAAAAATTTTTAGTATTTGCACAATTTGTCATAACCCTCCCCTTCTTTACCCTTATATAAAAATCACATTTCCTTCTACAGGAACTCCACAGATGTGACAGAATTTGAAGTAGAAGTACACACAGCAATCTCAAAACATCACCATCTCCTCAAATCTGCCTACAGCGAGGGCAAATTTTCCAAGGCAACCAGATATATAACGGTGTTCCAATTGCCCTTCTCTTTCCAAACGCCCATATCGCTTGAGCAATTTGGGGCCTCAAGCGTGCCACTTTAACGTGCACGTTAACCCCGTGCCACAGCTGGTGAGGTTGCAAATGAGCCGGGCCTTCCCCTCCTTTCCATCGGACTTAACACTGACATACTCCCCTTGACTTCAATCAAGCCCCTAAGTCGTAACATGCTTCCATGTTCAGCTTCTTGGTTTGTTTTTAAGTGATCAAGCTCACACAAGCCTAACGATTCCCTTCAGTTTTACAAGCATCTTCATGTTTGCTGTCAAACGCATGAGTTAGTTTTCTGCAGGCTATTGCAAGAGAGCAACCATTAATTACTGCAACTGCACAAAATGCCTTTTTATTTAGAAACGTATTTCAAAATGTTTTCAGTGATTATACCATTACTCTCTCGAACTAAGTAGTTGCTGGTAAACAGTTTATCTACTCGGAATTTGTAGAGGTTGGTGTATTCCTACAGAATATTTCCTCTGCCCTTCCCTTTCCCCTACATGTGAACTGATTTTTACCTTTTTTTTTTTTAATTCTGTGCCTTTAGGGGCTTAATGGAAGATTTCCAAACACAATGAAGTGTCTTAAAGGGTAACAGAAATGCACATTTGCTCATTACTGAAGCTTTACAACACAATTTGTTGCAGCGGCAAGCAACTCAAAAATATGGCTTCCAGTGAGAGCCCTTGGGAAAGGCGCTTCCCTTCACGTACTCATGATGGCACCAGAGCTGATTGCTCAGAAGTTTGGTTTGCAGTCAGATACCTCACGACTGCAGCTTCAGAAAATTCTCTACGTTATTAAATGCTACATAACATGATGCACATTTTTGATAGTCCAACTTTTATTTAGCTGTCGAAATTGAGTTCTGGACTCCTTCCACAAAACAGGTTCTACCTCTCTCAGAGGAGACCCCAACCCTACAGCTTTTGAACAAATGAAAAAGTATTTCAGGGAACAGAAATGCAAGTTGCAGATCATTAGTTTCCTTTATGAAGGGAAATTAATATATATTATTATATGTAATATCTATTTTTAAAGTTCCATTCAAATATAATATATTAATGCACATTATATAATTTAAAAATATATATTAGAGATAAATTCTAAAGTCCCTCAGGAAGTTATCCTTTCCAATGCATCCCATGTTCACACGCCAGCTATTTCTTTGGACACCGGTGAGGACTGTCAATAGGACTTTTCCCAACATGGTAAACAATTACAGGCTGAATCCTTGAATGACACCAGATTTCAGATTTAGAAACTACATAAAATCGTACTTCTATAATTAGCTATTAATCAAGCACCAGCAAGTAAACATTTAAACAGCTGAGACCAGATCCCCTTTTTAGAAAATTGCTTCCAGTGACAATTAGTATTGTAAACTTTTCCTATTGTCCTTTTGCAAGAAAATATTGCTCTTATTGACAAGAACTAAAGAAAACTTCACCTTTTCATCCCCTGGTTATTCACAGGCAATAAAGGGCCCTTTATTTTAGAAAAAAGAAAAAAAAAAAAAAAAAAAAAAGAGGCTCGAAAGTCTCCTGTTTTGAGTTTGAAGACTGGTTACTGGGCAACTGGGACCCCATTCCCACCACCGCTTAGAAGATGAAGGTTGAAGACAGCCTGGAAATGGTGGCTTTGGCATGTCAGGTCTCCTACGTACTCTGCTGCCCCACGCATTTCTAAACACACACACTACTTCATTTACGCAAATATCTCGCTCCAGTAACTTACAGAGGTTCACCGCTGTTACGGACACCTCAAAGATGTACTACCACCACAGAAGTCATAACAACACCTTGCATAGCAACAGGCTAAGCAAAACAGCTAACTCCGTTCAACACATGCTATCGCTAACACTGCCTATGAAAATAAGCCTCTACCTTTGGCTCACCAAAGGGTTTTAAGCAACAACGCTGTACAGTTTCTTTCAATTTCACTTTTTGTTGGTTTGTGTGAAATCCTCAACCCTTACAGTGCACGTACTGGCTTCCTGGGTTTCCTTTCTATCCAGTTATTTGTCTTTTTATTTGTGAATGAAAGTATCCTCGGGCAGAAGGTGTTGTCCAGATTAGAAGCAGGCAGAGTTTCTCAGCTGAAACTTTTATCCCTGCCCAAAGAAAACAGGCATATTTGGGTCAACAAAAACATTGCAAATTTATGTTGGATTTGTCACTTCAGCTGAAAAAATAAGAGTCATCAGCCTGAAAGTGCTTACACATTTTCAAACTGAAATTAATAAATTAATTTCAATTAACAAGAAAATATTATGGGCACTTTAATGAAAGGAAGCATTATGCATCGAGTCAAACAAAATATTTTATTCAACCTGAACCGATTCCTTTTTTTGGTCCTTCGACTAGTATCCTCATCCTCTCCTGAATCTGGGAGGCTTTTGCGTTTTTTAAGAAATATTCTCCTTGCAGCTTTTTGGAGTAGACTGTTCAGCTCATTTTGTTCCCTGGGCTTCAACTCCTTCCTGCCTCTTCCAGGACAAGTTGTACCTACCAGTATCAAGACCTACTGTTACTTAGAAACCAAAGGGATTCTTGCTGACCAGAAAACTCTTCCCTTTGCTGGTAAGATCAGGGACAATCCAACAGGTTTTAAGTCTGGGTAATACAGAGCTGCTGTGGAAGGCGGTTTTTGCCCATGCCCAGCCTGCCGGGACAGGAACCTGTGATCACGCACCCTCCTTGGCCAAGAACTTTTTGACTCATTCCATCCAAGCAAATGTTCCTTAACTTAAAAAAAAAAAAAAAAAGGTCAGATCCCTCTTGGCCACTGTCACCCAAGGGTCAGAAACTACTTAAAATATATAGATGGATCTGAAGGAGTGTAATGGTCTGTAATGACAGATACAGAGACCCTCCAGCTGGATGTCACAAAAATTAGAGCAGGCACTGTACAAGGAGATGTGGGAAGAGGGATCCCTTCACTGATTCTTCAACCAGATATCTAGCTAATTACCTGCCAGATGGATGCTAACGTGCTCAGAGGGGCTTGTTGCATTGAGAGGGGGTGTTTAACATACCCTCCCCAAATACCCGCGACTGATTAGTTGCTGTCCCCTGCCAGGGCTTCACCTTTGATTGCACATGAATGCTCAGGCTGAAGATGCCCAGCTGTCAGCTAGGACACAATACCGATCCATTAGCCATTTCAGCAATACTCAGGGGTGTTTCTGCTCAGTGATTTGCTCTCTTCACAGCAAGGGACCGGCCAGTCTGCTCAGCTGGGCTCTCTGGCTTAATCAGGGCCCCCTCATAACTGCAGCCCTTGAATATTGAACCTTCACATTCTCCTGCACAACCATAAAATGCAGGCTCTCCTGGCTGGCACAGACTCCAGACTTGGATACTCAACAGAGCAGGACATGTGTTTGAGGAGGTCTGGCCCACAATGAGTCAAGGAGGGAGAGGATAGGCTGCTAGTGTCCATTCACAAGCCTTTTCGGCTTTTAGCCCATGAGGAAAACACAGGGCGTTATTTCCTCCCAGTGCTTCTCTCTACCTCCCCACGTAGCTACTGCCTCTCCAGCAGAACAGGTTGGGATTGCTTTCTTGGAAAGAGCTGGTAGATGCACGTCCCCTTTCTGCATACTGCAGTGACTACCTTTGAAAGAAAACAAGCCCCATTTCTGAACCATTAAATACATGAACTGCTAAAGATGTTCAGAACCGCATGAACGGTTTCTTTAAAGTTTGCGATCCTATGGGAGTATTCCCCAGAAAGAGACACTACAACAGAGACTTTGCAGCGTGGAAGGTATGATCAGACCAGCCACAGTGTAATCACCCTGGCGGGAGCATAGCAGAAGGACAGAAAAATGTTTGCATGTCCAGCACAGTTTGGAACAAGATTACTTGCAAATCTCATCTGCATAGCCCTACTCAAGAAAGCCTCTTCATTGGGGAGAAAAAAAAAAAACCAAACAAAAAAACAAGATAGAAATTCTTATACAAGAAGTATCTCTGGGGCTCATTCTTACCACTTCCTCCAGTCCTCCTTCCAACCAACGCATTATCTCGTGGCCACTGCTGCCGTGTGAGGCTGCATTACACCCCGGCTTGTGGGACTACAGGAGACCACACGTGGACAAGAAAACAAAGCCTCCCGATCTTAATAAGCACCTCACCCTCTCACCAAGACATGGTTTGGACTGGCAAATTTTGTCCTGTTAAACTGAGCAACATCACAAATTACAGCGTACAAGCATTAATTGAGACCACACCCTGGAAGAGCGACGGGAGTTGATGTGCAGCAGCGTGACAGAGCCGGACAGCGGCAACAACACAGCAATTTCCATCACACGAAAGCTGCAGATCAGAGTTTAACTTGTATAACCAGCCCCTCTACATCACATCAAGGACAAATCTACTACCACCCTGGAATTTGTGCTCTTGGGTTTGTCTTCCCAGGTTGCCAGCATTTAGTGTGTGTCTCAGGCAGAGCCAGCAAAAGCTCTTGTAAAATTGATCTTGGCCTGCACGTGTAGGCCTAAGGTAGTAATTCACCTGCATGGTCTGCAAATGGGAGGGAGGTTTGAGGACTGGCATGGTGGAATGAGATTTGCTTCATTAGAATCTGCAGGTGATCAAATTCAGATCCCTTTACACAGCCCACAGGGAAATTGGTGGAATCAGTGAAGAATCAGAACGGAATTTGACTGAAGATGATAAATATTATTATTTCTGGAAGCAGCAAGTTTTCCTGGAATTCTAGGTAAAGTCTAACCTTACAAAGGGGTGTTGTGGGACACAGAAGACACAGGAAAAGCAATATGGAAAAACTAGCACGGGATCTCTCTCGTAGGGATACAATATGATACCCAGAAATACACAGGTGGGCAATAGCCCTACTACAGGACAAAAACTATCCCAGCCACACCTCATCGTTCACCCTCCTTTAACAAGGTATTGCTGACAAAACAGAGAAATTTAAACACCAGCGACTGTGTAGGGGCCACTCTGGCTCAGTGGCTCCTGATGTACTGTTGACCCAGAGCTAAACTAATTAACCCCTTTCCTTTTAAAGTGTTCTCAAATGCCACTTGGCCATGTCACTCTGCACCGAGGAACTCTGAAGCAGACTAATTACACTGGCAAATCTTTGATTGAAAATTACACTAAAATGACATAGACTGCAGGAGGTTACCTCCCTCCCGATACAAAAAGCCTGATTCAGGACTCTGGGGCAGCTCCCCTTTAAAGTCAGTATAATTCAGCAAGTCCAGGAAGTAAGGTAATGAGGACAAAATAAGCTTATTTTTGGCACACAGGCCAGATTCATTTTGCTAGCAGTCCCCCTCTGATGCTGATGCAGCCCAAACGTGGCTGATGAGCCTGTTACAGCCTTGACTGGCTCAGATGTGGGCAGGAGAGAAGAAAATGCCGGCATTATTCTCCATTGGCGACAACAGCCCAGAGGCACCGCTCAGCGAGAATTTTAAGTAGCTAAAATGCTAAGCACCGAAGTGAGATTCTGTCCCAAAACTTCCTGTGGGTTACATTTGCACCTCAGTTTCTCTACCTGTAAAATAATAATTACCCAACACACCAGTTCTTGTAGGACTTAATTAGCACTTGTCAACCTCTTAGAGCTCCTCAAGGGAAGAGGAGCTATGCACCACAAAGTACTAATTAATGGAAGAATCCTTTGGAACAAAGTATACGATTCTGTTGTTGTCAGATCTAATAGAGTCATAAAAAAACAGGGCTGGAAGGGATATCAAGAAGTAACCTGGGCTGTTCCCCTGCCCTGAGGCACGATCAAGTATATCTAAATCACTCTTGATAGATGAATACCCCTAAATCTTGGGATGCTCAAACTGCGGATTAAAATAGATAAAGATGGACTCATATTACATGTACGTTGTACTCTTTGGCTCTCCTGAACGCAGATAAATACTCCTTCATGTGTGGCACATGGGGCCTCTCAAGTGCTCTCTGCAGTGGCCTGAGAGGCTTCACTGCACCCGCAGTGAAAATGTACGCCGAGATCTACCGATCTTTCCGACTCATTATTATTACAGCTCATGCAATAAAAGCCCCATTGTAGTATACAATCCCCAAATCTCAAAATCGGAATTAATGAGACACACAAAATGTGAAAAAGACCTCCAAACGGGGAATGAAGCAGAGAGGTGTTAAAGGATATGCTCACGGTTATGCAGGGCTTCAACGAGAATCAGAAATTTGGTGCAGATCACCCAAGTCTCACACATGGCGGAATTGCAAGACTTCCCTTCCATAATACCTTCGTATCATTTTTGTTATGTTTTTCCCCACTTCTCTCCCTCCTTTCCAACCTCAAGGGTCCATCTAAAGTACAGTTTGGCCTAACATATAATTCAGATGTGGCTACTGAAGCGTTGCACAGCCTTAAGTTTAAAATTTCCTTTTTTTTTTTAACTGAAGTTAGACAGGTCAGGCCTGGAACATTAGCTACACAAAGATTTTTAGAGGGTTTTTTTTAAATGCTTTAATTGTAAAAATGTGTCTGTTCAAGTAGTCTTTCCAAGACATACATGCAAAGTACAGTAGGAGATACCTTTTATTTGATTAACTTCATACAGGAAAGCTTTTGAAACTTATACTTTCTTCATCAGGCTAGTGGATAAAAGCTAAGCCAGGCAACTGATACAGCACTTCAGAAGTTTATTAAATTAACCAATTAAACTGAGGCAGTGTACAATATACAGAGGCCAAGGCAAACAATAGAAGGTGGAACGCACTCCTGGGGCTGAGACGATAGTGTTGTGTCAGCATTTCCATTATGAAGCTACTTCAGAGTTACTGTGGGAGGTGTGCAATAATAATAATAAAAAAAAGCTTAAACCACCGAATTCAGTCATTCTAAGGGATTCCCAAACGTGCCCAGGCGGATGGAAGAACAAGACACAAACCAGTTTTTCACTAATTTTGTGTCTTGAATTAGAAAGCAGGTTTGGCCTGGAGAAACAGGTTGGCACATTAGACAGGAAACAAAGAGAGGCTGGTTCTCTGGAGCTGCACAGCGCCCAGCGTAAGGGAGCCCTGTTCCTGGTTGCTTCAAAATTCGACCATAATGAAGATGATTAATCAAGTACAGTGTGTTTGCACGTTTGTGCGGGCTGAGACACAGAGCTTACTCAGTAACAAAAGGTCTTTGCGGTAAGGCTGACATCTTGTATAGCATCTTACCCTCGATCACAGCATCCATACACGGCAATGTAACACAAATTGGAAAACAAGACAAATCTCAAATACAGCAAAGGTGTTTGTATCGGCAGAGTTGAACCACAGAATTTTACCCAACTTGGAGATCTGTCATCTCTTCAGCGCTAGAAGAAGAACCAATGCGAATACTCTTCACAATAGGGAGAAATCGAGTGTGAGCTGAACTCCCCCAAAATTTTGGCTACTCAGCATCAGGTTCAGATCCCAATTTTGAAGCTTGCTCCTTCCGTGTACAAACAGTGCAGATTCTTTGGGTAACAGAGATTCAGTGGTTTCACATTACATTTTGCAGCACATAAAAACCTTTTCATGAGGTGCAAACCTTTTCACGCAGCCCCAGAACAACTCATTGAAGGGGCGGAAAAAAAAAAGGGAAAAAAAAAAAAAGGAGAGACCAATAATGGAAACACTGACACAACATTTACTGTAACAGCACAATCAGCAGCAACTATAATTCTCCTTCAGAAAATTACACCCACGATGCTTTCTTTGGCCTGTATACCTTGTATATTGCCTTGGTCTAACTGGTTAATTTAATAAGGCTCAGAAATATTTAGATGCCTCGCTCAAAAATTTGGACATGATTTAAAACCGGGTAGCCCAGTTTGTGACCACAAGTTCTTCTTGGGATGGCCTGTCCACGGTTCAGTACAGCATCCCAGCTCTGCTCCGCGCTAAGGGCCGTTGTGCCATGCTCCATTTCCTCTCTGGAAACCTCACAAATCCAGCTCAGTTCCCAGCAACGCAGAGCAGCCACACGGCTCTGGATATGAAAGCAGCTGGACAAATGAAGGTTAAATTGAATTAGCTGAACCCACTTAGTGTTCCAGCTCTGTGACAGAGTTTAAAAGAGGCTGGGCAGTGCTGGGAAAGCACATGGGTGTTTCAGGAGAGAGAGGATGCCATGGCGGGTAAGGACTAGCCTGGGACCTGGGAGACCCACCGCTATTCCTGCCTTTGCCAGTGACCTACCACATGACTCTGAAGACGCCACTCCACTTCATCTGTTTTTCTTTCCCCTCTTGCCCTTTTTCTGCTTTGATTATAAAGTTTTCCAAGTGCTTGCATCATCCCATTTGTAAAAAATATGCATTTGCATAACATCTCGCACAGCAAGGCCCTGATCACAGCTGGGGCTTCTAGACACAACAGTTATAAAGAAAAATATTAGCAAATTCAATGTGTTTAAATGCCCATTGCGGGTATTTTGTAACCAATATTTCTTCATTAAAGATTCTACTCTGTTGTTTTGCCAAACGACACAGGATAGAGGATGGTCCTGTGTGGAAGATGTTGGCTGATGCTATTCCTTGCAGACAGAACCCAAGGGGCATCTTGGAGATGGAAAAGGGATGGACAATTTTGTAGGCTAATAGTGAAAATCTAGAAGAGCTGCATAGCTCTGACAACCTGCAAAGACAGTTTTCTATCCCGAGCTCCAGTTTCACTAGCTGTCTTCACAAGATGTTGGTGCCTTCAAACCCAAATTCCTTGGTTCGCCCTCACGTGGACACACAACTCAGTCCTAATCTAATAAAAGACTGTGATCAAGAAAATGCCTTTTGGACCATTCCTAGAGTTAAAATACCCAGTATGCCTCCCTTTATACTCATCTCCAAAATGGTGGATAACAAATGAAGAAAAGAAGAGAAACAAAATTAAGACAAGTAGTGACCAATTGTCCACACCCCAGGTTTGCAGCTAACAACTGTCTAACCAGAAAGCTTCAAAAGAGGCATCCAAGCCAGCAATAGCATCAGCAGGAGCTGAGCTGGAGCCTCAGGTTCTGGCAGTAGCAGTGGCAGTGCCCCAAGAACAATACTTAGAAGGAGTAAGGCCAGTGGCAGCAGCCCCTCGGGCTGTCCAACAGCAAGGATCCCCATCTCTCACTGGGGAAAGCGCAATACATCTGGGTGCACCCAGAAGTCTGGCGTTGCAAACCGGAGGAGGGAGGAAAACCAGCTGTAACCTTGATCCCCTTCCAAAGCACTACAGATCTCCTAAAAGCAGAGGCAGGAGAACGAGAGCAGCACTTCATGCTGTTTAACAGCAGGAAAGAAACAGCATCAGCAAAGATGTTGCTTTCCTACACCCATTCCCAAAGCTTTTTTTTTTTTGACATTTGTCTTGTAAACTTAACATGCAAACTGGGTTTGAACGAAGTGATTCCACACAGCCCAAGAAACAGCAATAGATACGCAAGTTATCATCATCTACCTTGTAATTCCTGTGGGTCTTGAAGAATCCTTCTGCAAAGCTCCCACCTGTAATGTGCCAAGAATCCTAACGAAGTGCCAGGACTAATCCAAAGAGAATGAGACGGGCAAGTGCAAAGCAACTTGGCTTGTTCAAGAGTTCATTAAGCCAGTGACAGACTTGGGTTTTCTTAATCTTCACCTGGTGTCCTACATCCCCACCTTTGATCCTCAGTACACCCCGTGGAACACTGCCAGACAGCACAATTCAATCGAGAGAGTAGGGACTGACCAGCCCCCACAGAGCTCAATGGAAATTCTGCCACAATTTCTGCAAAACTTGCCATTTAGGTTCTTGCCAGCCCAAGTTGCCACATTTCCTACACAAATGTCATAGCACAACCGTGGCATCAATAGTACTGAGTCTTTGAGAGCTGGAGTTATAACACATAATGCTGTGCAACATGCGGGTACTCCAGCTGTCTGGAATAAACCCTTTCACACCGAACATTCCTTCTCTACTTGCTCCAGCTGAAGTTGAATGGTCTCTTCTTGATCTCAGCACCTGGGTTTTTTCCCTTTTTCAATTTTGAAGTTCTTAAAATTTGGGACAGGCTTGAGAGGTGGGCCTGTGCAAACCTCATGAAGCTCAACAAGGCCAAGTGCAAGGTCCTGCACATGGGCCAGGACAATCCCATGCACAAATACAGGCTGGGTGGGGAATGGATTGAGAGCCAACCTGAGAAGGACTTGGGAGTGTTGGTTGATGAGAAACTCAACATGAACCCACAATGTGCACTCGCAGCCCAGAAGGCCAACCATATATTGGGCTGCATCAAAAGAAACATGTCCAGCAGGGCAAGGGAGATGATTCTGCCCCTCTGCTCAGCTCTTGTGAGACCCCACCTGGAGTACTGTGTCCAGCTCTGGAGACCTCAACATAAGAAGGACATCAACATGTTGGAGCAGTACCAGAGGAAGCCACAAAGATGATCCAAGGGCTGGAGCACCTCTCCTGTGAGGACAGGCTGAGAGAGTTGGGGTTGTTCAGCCTGGAGAAGAGAAGGCTCTGGGGAGACTTTACAGCAGCATTCCACTATCTGAAGGCAGCCTACAAAAAGGCTGGAGAGGGACTTTTTACAAGGGCATGTAGTGATAGGACAAGGGGTAATGGCTTCAAACTGGAAGAGGGGAGATTTAGATTGGGTATTAGGAAAAAAAAATTCACTCTGAGGGTGGTGAGGCACTGGAACAAATCGCCCAGGGAAGTTGTGGAAGCTCCATCCCTGGAGGTGTTCAAGGCCAGGTTGGATGGGGCTTTGAGCAACCTCGTCTAGTGGGAGGTGTCCCTGCCCATGGCAGGGGGGTTGGAAGGAGATGATCTTTAAGGTCCTTTCCAACTTAAACCGTTCTATGATTCTGTGAAAATTAAAATACAAGGGTTTGCCCTTTTAAAAGGGAAACGAGACTGGAATGAGTAAAATACCCTTTCCTTTTAATGATCTGCTGCACAGCCAGCTGGGACAGAGTCGGATATGATGTCAGATTCCTGGTGCTTTAACACAACAGGGCTGTTTCTCCTAAGTATTTCTCTAACTAAGCAGAACTCAAAGGTTTCCTTCTCCAGCAGACACCTGAGCAGAAATGACTCACCCACTGTGCTGGCAACTGGCACAGATCTCTCAGCTCTAGTGCCAAGCCTACTTATATTGTTGAAACACCAAGAGGGGAATTTTCCTTCTGAGACTTCCAAAAAGGTTTGTCCATCTACATTTTGCATAAAAAGTAGCCTTATGCATAGTAGTCAGGGTAAAGCGTATTTGTAAGACCAGTCATACAGTGAAGTAATTTTTTCAAGCTCATGAAACATTATAATGCATCTATCTCTAATCAAATCACTTTTTATTTTTTCTGCCTGACTTCCTTCAAAAATAATGCATATATGATCATGGTGTGCATGAGCATGCATCTCTAATAACTTTTGAACGAGTTGCTGCTTTCAGCTCAATTTGATAGAGAGACAGGAGTTTCAGAGCTGTCACATTGCTACAAGTTTCATGAAAATAAGCAACTGGATAGAAAAGAGAGTTGTAGAGACTGGAAAGCTGCAGCATGAGCTCACCCAATGCCGGGCACCAGAAAACGACATTGTAAAGGCACTGACACGTGGAATAGCCTCGATGGAAGTTTACAGTCAACTAAGAGAGAGAAAGCCATAGTACACCAAGTACTACCTGAATATTTATTTTGAAGGACATTGTAACAAAAGTCACCAGTCAAAAAATGAATGGCCTTCAAGATACAGCACTCAAAAGAGCAGGCAAGACAGCTCAATGCTTTAAAGGGATCCTACAAGCAAAAGTACTATTAATTTTAACTAAATCCTCGGTTGGACACTCCTCTTACACCAATGTAATCATTCATTTCACAAGGGTGACTTCTTACCCCCACGGTAAGCCCCAGATCATACAAATCCACCCTTTATTGCCTGAGTAGTCCAGTTTAAAATCAATAGTATTACTCATAGTGGTAACGTTAAGCACCTGTGAAAGTGTTTGCAAGATTGAGGCCTAAGGCCTGGACTAGGCACAGCTTTTGTACTTGAAGAACTGGTTCACTTAAAGGTTTGTTTTGTTTTTGGTTTTATTTTTAAAGAAAACAACAGAATAATTAAAGCCATACAACCACTTTAAAGTGGACACGTTTTTACTACTATAACGGGAACTTCCAACAGCACAGCCATTCCCAGGTCAGCTACGCTGCTCTGGCTGTCCTCACGCTGCAGGGAGTTGTGCCAATGCCATTAAGAGCAGCCCCAGCTTTTGCACCTTGAGCAGCTCAACAAGGAGATGCCAGCCTACTATGTCTACTCTAAGCTCTGCAGGTAATTCACCCACTGAAAGCACAGGATGGAACAAGCAACATGGGCAAACCCATGTTTGAAGAACATTTGGTCTGGAGCGTGTTAAAAAGTAGGATTATTCTCCCGCCGACAATTTTCTTCCTATCCTGTGCGTGTGCACCAACATGGGGGGGAACAAACAAATAAACAAAGAAAACGTAAAAACACAACACACAGCTAAAAAACTTTTAGAGCTCAGAATTTCATGTGTGCAGAATTAAGGAAGGTGGAGAAGGCCAGGATCACCTCACAAGGCAAAAGGAGTGGCCATTCTAAGGAAAACACCCCAGATTTTAGGAGATGCTAGGAGGAAGAGGGGGTGGAACAGTGAACTAACATGCTTGGATTGCTAAGAGGTTAAAAAAATTGTCACACTTTCAAAGAAGAAGAAAAAGACAAAAGACATTAAGAGTAAACAGGAAATTTGGGAAATCTATTTCACTCAAAGTAGCAAACATCTGGAACAAATTGTCAAGAACTTAAGACCATCAAAGCAAAGTATTAATGAGGTTAAGAGGCAGCTAGACTGGAGGAGGAGACTGAGGAATACAGTGACAAAGGAGAGAGGTGGAGCCGAGATAAACCTAGAGGCAACAGGCTCATTAGCCTAAAGGGCTTTGTTTCTCTCTCTGCCCAATACTTACTTATCTTCTCATTGCTCAAGGGATAAAATGGTTTGGTTTTTTCTGCTACTTTTTGATTTACGGAAAGGAAACAGTACTTTTTTTTTTCCTCTTAGGAATTACACACTGGGAATCTGTGACATAGTGCTTCATTGTTGAGCCTTCAGATTTCTAAGTTTAACTCAGAAAAGTACAAAAAAACCTGAACACACACTACTCCTTCTACCAGGCAGAGGTTTCTGAAGTCTGGAGTCCTCATTCCTCCCTTTCACACTTCAAATTAAGAATAATTCTTACTTTTGTTACAGAATGTTTCTTAAAGAAGAAAAACCTCATCCCTTTAATCAAAAGGATAAACATCTCCGTGGATTCAAGAGACGTTTTTTAAAGACTCATTTGTTTTAAAGTAATTCAAACCAGGCTAAACAACACCTTTAAAGATGACAAAAAACAGTAGGCATAAATGAATAAGGAGTCTAAGAAGGAAATACTTAGCATGTCTTATCCCTTAATATCCAGATCCCTCTGTAGAAGGGATAATCAGAAAGCTATGTTGGCCCGTATTCAAAAGAAGAGAACGGTCTTCCATCTCTGCCTGCACTGTTATTAACTATATTGGTTACATTCATGGTCATTAACATCCTTTAAAAGATGATCTTGTGATTTCATTTTCCACCTCCCATTATTGAGCAATGGAATATTCATAAAACAGTAGACGGAAACAACTCAGAAGAAAAAGAAAAGAAAGCCTCCAAGTTCCCATCTCTGCCAGTTAAATTAAACTAATCCGAGGATTCAACATGAAATTGATTCAGAAGCGGCAGTATATACGCACACACATTAAAAAGCACACTGGGGGGGATACAGAATAATAAAACATGCGCTTGCCTGTCCTCTGCTCTAATAACCGCGTGCAAACTTCAGCCAAGCCTGACAGAGTGGGAGAGGTTTCAAAGATACGAAGTTCCTGTGGGTTTCACAGTATAGGCAGCTGGGGAAAGGATGAAGATGTGCTTAAGAGCCCCACCAAAGTAAAGTACTTATTGGACATAAGAGAATCCACACTATCCTTCATTACTGGTCTAATAGCACAGGCCCGCTCGTGCTGTTTGTTATCAGCCCAGCACCCACATCTAAGGAGTCAGAGCTTTATTGGGAACATCTGCTCTTGTCTTTGCAAAAGGCAGCTGAAGCTCCGCTTCTCAACCACTTCTCCACTAGCTGTTCTCAAATCCCTCTCTGCACCTTTCTGGCCCAAGAGGAGCCATCAGGGCTGTCATGGGCCACCCCGCGCTGGCAGGGACACAGGGAGGGCTGACGGGCACTGGGTCACGGAGCCCCACGCTGCCCCACAGCTCTGGGGGTTTCTTTTTAACCCAAAGCAAAAGAAATACGCCTTGGTACTTGGCAAGGAGCAATGAGTTAGAGCAGAAGAGTTTTGAATGACTGGATGCATTTAAGTTACCCAAATCTGTCGGTGAATTTCACTACCAACTCACACAGTGGTCATGAGGAGGGCTGTCTCCTTCAGGAGCCAGTTCAGGCCTAGGCCCTCCCCTCAGAGGTCTGAAGTGTCCTCTGGGCCATCCCTCACTAGGCTGACTATAAAGAAAGCACCAAACTCCCCTATTCCTCACTTCAGACAGAAGCCACGAATACCCCCAGCAGTTAAACTGGCCACAGCCTCGTATTTTTCTCCCAGTTCTAACATGGAGGACCACTGACAGAGAGGCTTCGAGGCACTCCGCTCCCTTTTTCTCCACCGTTTTTACCTCGCCATTAAAACATAACTAGTGAGAGCCATCTAGAAAAAACAGGATTAAAAGTTTTCTCCATCAGAAAGGTGTGCGGATGGGCAAGCGGGCCAGACCCTGCCGGTGAGCGCACACTGCCCAGCGCCTCCATCCCCAGGCCTGAACTGACACCAGCCCGATACGTGCAGGCACAAAACACAGCAGATCTTTAATACTAAAAGCAGGAGATTGTTTTTTCAGTGACTGAGGGGTGCTTTAACGAGCACACTGTGTTGTAGTGGCTGGAAAAAGGTGATAAGCTTTATATGTTATATGAAAAGCCAGGGGGTTACTTTATATAATCAGACACAGCTGACTAAACAGGGCACTGAAAGTCATTGGCAGCCAAGGTGAGACAAAACAAAACAAGAAAAGCCCCACAACCTTCCCCTCCCACCTCCCCCAAAGAACCGGTTCCCCAGGCACAAACCCAGGGTTGATACGAGGCCTCAAACACCCTCGTTAATATGCTACTTGGAAAAAACCACCGGCTTACCTTAGCGTGCCGAGGCCTCGCCTCCACGCTGGCTGTGCCGGAGCCAGGGCGGGAGAGCCGGGGCTGCGGAGAGACACGGAGCAGCACCCATGGCTGAGCCCAACAGCCTCTCCTCCTGCCCTTCCTCAGGAGGTGGATCCTGGGGGCAGAGTGGAGCCCGTTAGCGTTAACCCCCCACACCTGTGGGGCTGGAGGAGCTCTCAGGGCCGCCCTCCTGGCCCCACACAGGTGCAGGGAGGCTCCAGGTGTCAGCCATGCTCAGGGAAGGGCCCTGATGAGCAGACCCCAGCCCACGGGGAAGGCAAAACCCTGATCTTGTTTGCAGAGTGGGGCCACCACCTTCCACCAGCATGGCCATGGCAGGGGGACAGCTCGGTTGCCCGTGCCCAGCCATGCTGCGAGGGGCTCGGGCGTTTGCCCGCTCCAGCTAACATGCTTGTGTGTTTGACCCAGGAACAAAACCAAACTTCTCCATCTTTTCCAGAAAAAATAAGGCAGCAGCGGTGTTTCAGTGTTACCCGCATGCTGCTGTTTGTGCAGACTTGGGTAACACCAATTTAAAAAGAAATCACTAATATTTCTTTAAGGCTTTTCACAATTCCAGACAAAATATGAATACTTGTACTGCTTCAGCACTTGATTCACACCAGTATTATTTTTCCAAGCATTAAATTCCGTCACAGCCTTTACACCCTCAGCCCGGTTGGGAGTGCAGAGATCCCTGCTGAAACTAGCTAATTCCTGTTATACAAATAACTTTCTGGCTGCTATTTAAACTGCATCCTTTTTACATGTGATAGCTTAAAGGCAGTAGCTTACCAGTAAATTCAGAGAGATTTATCTTTTTCTAGCCTGTTAAAGGAAACCCCCAACCCCTCTCTCTCTGTTAATGAGCTTTATACTCATCACAGCTGTGGTGGTACTTGCAGCTTCCAAAACTTAAAGAGACAAGGTAGGAGAAGTGAGGTTACCTGCCATCCTCTCCAGTTTTCTGCAAAGCAACTTCTTTTTGAACCATGTGAGCCTGTGACACCCTGAGCAACACCATTTTTCGCTGTGGGTAGGTAGGTGCAGGAAGCCAAACCCCATACGAAGCAGAAATCAAAAGGCTTTCAGCAGCACCCTGTGGGTCAGTGAGAGGAGAACCAGCTTCGCCCCTTCCCCAGAGCCGAGTGGGATGTGGTTTATCTGTGTGGTGCAGGTATAGGCAAACTGGCTGCTGCTTGGTGAGCAGCACTCACAGCCATCCGAATAGCCACGCTTCGTCTCCAGAGGTGGCTTTTTTTAATGCTGTCCAGTAATAAAAAAGAGAAGCTGTAACACCTGTAGCAAATACCTGACTGAGACTATCAGGACATTTGTTGGGAGTCAGCTTGAAGGATCAGCATGGGGAACAGCGATGTAGCCAATGGCTACTGGCCAACGGAAGACATGGCTTATCCCGACTCTACCTACTTGCTATGTGACTTCAGCCAAGACGGTTCTTACCTCACTTTTTTCTGTCAGTCCTCTGGCTGTTTGGATCTCCCTTCACTTGCATACGTAAGGTCTCTTACCCTGTGAAAAGGCAGCTACTGTCTTCTAATCATTGAAATGAGAAATTCCTGCCTGGCCTAGCATCTGAGCTCTGTATTGCTGCTGAAGCCGCTGACCAAACACTGAGCTTGCTAGTATATTTTGCAATTAAAAAAAAAAAAAAAGGTTCCTCAGGTCAAAAGACACATTAAGCAGTCATTTAAACTGATAGGGACAGTAACAAATGGCAACATTTCCCCAGATGAGGACTCAAGGAGGTATTGCCATGCTTGACCTTAAATACCTGAGTTAGCATTCCTCGGCCACTGCGCTATGATCAGCTGAGCCAGGCAGATGCTTGCAGAGGCTGAATCGGAGGAGAGATGATCTTAAGAGCCCTGAAATGCCTATTCAAGGACCTCTCTCCCTTCAATCACTGAAGAGAAGTCCTGCAGAGATAAGCCTCCTTGAATATACACTAGATTTAAGTGGCCAAAGTTAAGTCAATACACATGAGAATCCCCCACGTTATCTAACTCTAACAAAAATTTCCAGGTTTGCATGTCAGAAAGCTATTATTTCAAATACTATGCCCCCATGTGCTTCAAGGATCCAAAGTCTGGCTCCTTTAACACGAAACCCCTCATGCCTTCTGAAGTCTTGAGTTTGGAAAAAGGGCATAATAGCATGTTGAAAGACAAGGGATGTCAGACACTGCAGCTGTACAGAGGGTTCTGCACAGCATCGACATGCCCAGAAGCGTTCCTTCGCAAGTGGTGAACCCCAGCCATGTAATCAGAGCTGTTGGAGTTGGGAGTCTTTTCTGGTGCAAGCCATGGGCTTGCCTTTAGGAATCCAAGTGGATTTGCTCTCGTTTCAGCTTTGCTGAAGTTGGTTTTCCCCTATTCGTAGTGGGAAATCCATTCTCATTGGGTATAAGCATTATCACAGAATGACCTAGAGCGATATGGCTGGCTGTGGTTCATGGATAACATCTTGCTGATGGCCACATGAATTTAAAGAGACTGATGGGGGAATGAAGCCAGGCCCACAGGTGAGAAACTTTTTCTGTATAATTGTCTACAGGCAGGTTAAAGACCAGTGACCTAGCGCACAGTTAAAAAACATGTCCAACGTGAATTATCACTGCTAAAGTCAGAAGGCGCTTCAAGGATGTCAAGGGAGAAGGAAGAGGAGGAGGAGAAGACTATCTTAGGGTCAGATACTGTTCAACATTAACAATTTGGAGGGCAAAACAGAACACATGCAAAATTTGTGGGTGATGGAGAGTAAGGTAAGGCAACTTATGTGGAGTTTGGAGGACAGGGATAGAATTCAGAACAGCCTTAAATGGAAGGGGAGATAGAAAATCAATGAGAAGGAATTAAAGATCATTGCAGATCATTACATGTTGGAAGAAAGGCCCCAGTAAAATTCAGAGAGTAAATGGTTAGGCTGTAGTTCCTCAGAAAAGGATCTGAGGTTCAAAGTGCAGCACAGGTTGATCATATGTCAGCCCAGTAAAAGGCAAGTGTCATTGGGGCAGTATTAACAACACTGCTGTATGTAACATCACAGCATCACAGATCTATTGAAGCTGGAAGGCACCTCTGGCCATAGTCTAGACCAAACCTCCCACTCAGAGCAGCACTGGCTGGAGCAAGTTTCCCAGGACCATATACAGTTGGGTTTGGGGTATCTCCAGTGATGGAAACTCCACAACCTATCTGG
This sequence comes from Charadrius vociferus, assembly GCF_000708025.1. Taxonomy (NCBI): domain Eukaryota; kingdom Metazoa; phylum Chordata; class Aves; order Charadriiformes; family Charadriidae; genus Charadrius; species Charadrius vociferus. Next base: position 2,076,512 of record NW_009648350.1, read on the forward strand.
GCAACCCCTTTCAATATTTGACCACCATCACAGTGAAAAAGTTTAAATGTAATTTACTGCATTTCAATTTGTGCCCGTGGCCTTCCATCCTGTCAACCACGGACACCACTGGGAAGAGTATGGATTTGTTGTACTCAGTCCCATCATTCAGGTCATTTGTGAAAATGTTAAACAGTATTGGCATTGTATTTTCACACAGAAAACTCATACTTCAGACAATCTGCACTGTTTTAACATCAGGGAAAATTCAAGGTCTGTCCTTAGATAACTCATGCTGGCACATTCCCAAGGTAACAGAGGCAGAGGGGAATCAGATCTAAGGAAGTTTCTGGGATAGATAGAGCAGGCTACAGGGGGATCAGAAGCAAGCAGTTACTAAGAAAGAGGACTGCAATAAACTTTTACCCATATTGCCTAGAAACATGCATAACCTTCACTGCTGCTGAATCACGGGGGTTTTTTGCTTTGTTTGTTTTTTTACAGATAACCAACCCCTGAAATAATTATTCCATTCTGGCTGGTGCTGGAATTTTGTGTCCAAGTTGGCATACCACGTTTTAAGAAAAATATGCACAAATTTAAGGTAATCCTAAAGAGAGCAAGAAGAAATAGAAGTGTAGAAAAGATTGCTGAGGGGAAAAGTTGGGAAAAGAATGTTGAAAAAAATAAAACTAAAAGTCTTCCAGTGTGCTAACGTTCATTACAAAGAGGATGCAAAGGATGAAACTGGCTTAATTTGCAGACAGAAAGATTTAGGTTAGATGGTAAGGGGAAAAAAAATGCATAAAAATAAGGCTGGCTTTGGACTTGAGGCTACCTAGAAAGTTTAGACAGGTCAAAAAAACATTTCTAACAACAACCCTGCCTCCAAGCAGAACAACAAGCTGGGGGAAGCTCATGAGAACCCTTCTCTGCCTTTTCTGACAGTGTGTTTCAAAGGCTGCTCTACCCATTCACCAGGTTTCAGAAAGGTTTACAGGATTAAACGTTTAAGAGTTAATAAAGCACATGATCAATTCTACACTGTTTCTTTTGGTTTTCCCCCATCCAAATAGTAATTGTTTGTGAAAGGGCTGACACTAAAGAGCAACTGCCAGGGTTCATGCAAGTTCAATTCCCATCTGATCATTTTAATGATGCTTGGTGAGAATCTGTTTTTGTGGAATTAACCTCAGCTCTTTGTTGCCTTTAGTTATTTGAATCTTCATCCAAAACCCATAAGCACAGCTTTACATACCCAAATGAAAAAGGAGATTGAAATGAAATTGGGATTGATAAAGATTCTTAAAACAAGCCTATAATATTCTCATTATATTTATCTGAGTATTTGTCCTTCCCCCTTATAGAAGGGGAGGGTTACTGCTCCAAATTCTCTTGCACGATGGTCGAAGAGCCCAAGGTGAAGAAGTCCAAATGACCAACAAGCTTGGTGGTGTAGCCCAACCCAAAAATCTCTTCAAGCAGTCTGTAACAGGCACGTCTGCTGCACTGCCCTTCAAGTGCAGTAATTCTGGGGCAAGAGACAGGAAAAAAGGGAGAATGGATATTGGACAAAGAGAAAAGTGCACCAATGAGGAAGGAGCAGCAGAACTGAAAAAAACCTGAAAGCAAATAGGTAGGGTCATATGGAACTTGAGGCTTTCTATAGCCCATGAACCACTTCAGAGAGTCCTGAGAGCTCTGGGTGGTTGAGAGCACTCAGGTGGCACATGAACATTTGGCAGCTGCTGGAGGACCTCACAGCCTTCACCCTGGTTTGGTCCCCATCAAGAACTGGAGGGAATCTGGACTGAATTTCAGGCAGAGCCTCTGGTTCAGCCTCCTCCAGAAAAGCTACTTAGGTTGCTCAAGGCAAGTAGGGGCAATCAAGTGCTTTGCTTCTAAAATGCGCTGCTCCAAAACAAACTGCTCGTCTAGACAAAGCCTAGCTCAACCTAATCTGCACTAAGGTGGTCCTATTTTGCATCCTCCCCACAGCTCCATGCTCCTGCCCCATCTGCAGCTGTTAGGGAGCTGCTACTCCTTAAGGAACAGGGAGCCTGCAGCAGGGCATGGTAACATGGCCAGCAGGAAAGTGGCCTCACCAATATCCAAGCAAGGCAAGCCCAAAGATGGCAGTCAGGTTCAAGAGTGCAGATCATCAGGCAAGTCTATCATGATGAGGCAGGTCCAAGATCAAGCTGAAAAGTCAAGCTGCAGGTCAGGGTTACATCAGTGACAGTTCCTAGAGTCAGTGATTGCTAGGCAGGTCCATACTGGTAGGGAAGGCCCAAGGAGAAGCGTAGGTTCAGGAGCCTAGCTCAAGAAAGGTTTGAAGACCCCGGGCTGAGCATAAATGGGGCTCTTGGGCCCACAAGCAGCAGGGGTGGGTGGAGGTTCCAGGTAAGACTTGTCAAGGCCATTAAGGCCCATTAGTGCACTCAGGGCTCTCACCCCTGCAGACAGGCAAAAAATTTAGAGAGCTGATGAAGAGCAGGGAGGTTTCTTCTTAGTCAGTACCTGATGCGTGTGTATGAGCTCTAGTGCTGACCTGAGGGAAGAAGGGAGGGTGTGCAGCCAGGGGAAGAGGAGAATGTGGAACTGCTCAGACTAGACTTCCATCAGCCTAAGATGCCGCGGAGCTGCCCTTGAAAAACTCATGTACCTAGGCAGTAACAGATGAAAAAGGACCCATCAAAAAGTGTGCGTGCTTTGGTGGAAAAATGTGACCTCGTCTTTAAAGAGCATTATCCTCAAAGTTTTTGCCTACCAGCTTGCATGAGGAAAAATAAACCTCTCTAAATTGAAGGCTAAAGATAAGCCTGTATGCCATTTTATCTAGTCTTCAGTTTCATTCTGAAATCTTTAAACAGTGCAAAAACCATAAGCTACATCTGACATCTGATGCCTGAGTGACTTCAGCTCATATTAATGGAACAGTCAGTACTTATTTGTTTGGGTATGCGATTTTGTGGAGCTCATACAAGGTAGTATTAGACTTTGCACATGTGTTTGCACCATACAAGAGTATTTTCCAGACCCACCACTCAAGCAATTTCCAACTGAAGTCTGTAAATGAAACATTCATTTTGCAGCCCTCTCCCATAGGAGAGAGCAGCTCCATTCTTTGCTGAGAAGTGCTGCCACTTGTTTGGGTCTGCATAAGAGCTTAAAGCAGAAGCTCATAAATCATCTTTTCTACCGTGCCACCAAAAATCCTCTACCTCCATGACCTCCCATTGCCTGTCTACAACCCCATCCCATAAGCAGTGGTCATACACCTATGAAGAAAAGCACATTCTGTGAAGAAAAAAGCCATCATGTAAGAACTGTGCTTGTACAGGAAAGCTCAGCTTCTGGAGAATAAGCCATGAGGTGGAAAAAGAGATCGTGTGGACTTCTGCATTGCATGAAGTTTTACTAGTCCCCAAAGCCCAGTCAAGCTGCATGCCTTGTTGGGAGGGACGGGTCTGGTTGACCATGCGATTGTTCCAAATGTTACAGAAACATATGGCAAGAAGTGCTAAAGCCCTCTCCACATCTTCAGCATGATTCATGCAAGAAAGGGCTGAATTTTGCTTCTAGCTGTGTTTACTAGTATTTTTAAGAGAGATAATTACTGGTAGATACAATTGGGAATCGCCTACTTGCACTAGAAGAACATTGCTGTTACAGGAATATGCTCAGTGCTTCTGGACATAGCAGCACGGGGTGAGATTAATTTTATCAACTTTGTGTCTGCTAAGAGCCTTCTCATTCCAGTTGTTCTATATTACTGAAGTGCACTGAGTGCAGGGTTTTGCTGGAACAATAAAAAATGCAGGTGGGGATGCATGCCACATCCCCGAGGCATGCAGATGCTAAAGCTTTTTAGTGTAATTTCTGCCCCTCCTGATGAGGGCAGAATTTGACAGCTTGCCCTCAAGTTCTTTTACTACAAAGACTAAGATGGAAACAGAGAAGTGGCTTGTTACTTCCTCTCAATGTCTGTAGGACTGCGGTGCCAACAACACTGATGCAAAAGGAAACCATTTTCATTAGTTGTTAAAACAGCAGAAGCTTGTTTTACTTTGGCTGCAATATCCCTCTGACTCCCACGCAGGAAGCATTCATGCAATATTCCACATAGGCAGAATATGTCCAATTCCTAGAAGTCCAAATACAAGAAACTCTAGCCCATTTTAGAAACTATGCTGATCTTGGATCATGAAAGTGAGAGGTAGTCTGCTTTCATGTGTAACCCTGGGCTACAGTTCCTGAGTTCTTTTCTTGCCTTTGTCCCTAGACTTTTGTCGATCTTTGGCAAAACACATCTTTCCACTGTGTGCCTCACCTGTAAAATAAGGCTACTGATCACCGGGTGAAAGACTAGGCGTTATTGTTATTTCATGGACAACCTCCTACATGTAATAAATGCACTTCTGAAGGGGGAAATTAATTATTACTGGTTTCTAAGCGTGCCTAGGTAAATTTTACTATGAGAAAAATAGCCACTATTCCACTATTTCTGTGCCTTTGCACCAAAGCAAATGAGTCAAGTGTCTTATGAAACTGGCCACATCACTGAGATGGAAAGGGCATATTGCATATTCACAAGAGCTTAAGATTGTTTTATTTACACTTTCATTGCTAGGGGCTGTGAAATGGAACAGAATTCTATTTACCAAATACTCTTCCTGGTGCAATAAGTTAGAGGATTTCTCAATTAACACATGTATAAAACACAAGAGGTTAAGCAACACTGCAGTGCCCAATGGACCATCTGGTGAACATTAGGATTGTCAATAAATCACGAAAGCACCAGTTCATCAAGAAAATTCCATTTCAAACCACTGTCAGGAAAAAAAAGGATGGGCAAAAACTCACAAAATTGGTATTTTCATCTTTTATAAAAACAGGAGCATTAAATAACTTTAATCTAATTTCAATTGTTTTATTGGTTCTCTTCTGATGACCACATGGCTTCACATACTGAATGTTTAGCTCTTTGTCTTGCACACAAAACCATTATGAAATAACTTGGTGCATCATGACAGGAGAAGCTCATCTCTCCTCTTAGTCTTTCTCCTCACCATGGGTGATAACGTAACAGAGGTTCTTATAGTCCAGATTACCAGAGACATCTGGAGGGAAAGCAGCAAACATCTGGTTGATCTGCCAAGCAAACAGGAGATAAGTGTTACAAACATAGGACTGTGGGACAGCAACATGTACTGCTTTTCATTTCCAACCCAGTTCAGCTCCATTCTGCCTTGATCCATTAACCACTATGGAAAATATTTCTTTAGCTTCAGTAAAATTGAAAGAGGAATTAGGACACAACTAGTTAATACAGTCCTGCTAGAATCCCTACAAGTTCCCTGTCAAAAAGAGCTCCAGGTAAGCCCTGGCCAAATAATGTACTACAGTCTGCACTCCATTCTGTTCCTGCCATGAACCGATTCCACTCAATCTCCTCTTCTGAAAATAAAGTCCCTCTAAATTCCTCCCAGCCGTCAGAATCCATGTTCAGTCTCACACAAACCACAAAGTCAGTACCTCATTTCAGAACTCATTTCAGATTTCAAACAAAATAACTCCCACAGAAATGGAAAACAGATCACAGTCCCCACCCAAACCCACTTGAACTCTAGTAAATTCATTGCCCAGCTCACCATAGGAAAGAACAGCAAGAGATAGGCCACGCTTACACTTGGATGGAAGTCCAAAGAATCTGTTTGACTTTGATTTAGCCATAGAGCTATTCAGAAGAGATGCTTTGAATTGTTCCTAATTGCTAGAGCTGGCATCAACCTTCTCTCAGTCAGGATTTCAGCTGAATTCATGTATTTAAAGAGGGGCAAATACTTATTGCTGAATAGTAGCTGGAGATAGATTCCTATTTTGAGTAAAGAAGGAGGACCTTACCTCTTCTTGACTGAACCGGTCTGCCTGTGTCATAAGCATTTCTTTGATGCTGTTCAAATAAAATGAAATAATGTGATTAAAGGGTGATAATGGCACATGACAATTCAGATGGCAAGATCCCTCCTGAAGTTGCATGAAAGAAAATCTGTGTGACTGCATATATTAGAGCTGTTAATCCTTACATGATATTGTAAGAGATTTTCTGTGGGCACCCATCAGTGTCAATGCCTCGCTCTGCCAACTTATTTTGCTTTTGTGACATTTTATAGAGGTTTAAAATTGTTTAAGGTTATTAATCTAATTGAAATACAGCAATTTTGTATGCTTATCTTAACCTAAAATGGTAGGTTTTCTCACTTGCTGTTTAAAGTTTGGATCACTTAACAAAACCAAAAGAGAATATTTTCTGTAAAATCTGAGGATGAAAGGAACAGAGCATGAAATGAGAAAGAGGACTTGAAAGAGGACTCCAACAGCTATCCCGAATCATCATCTGAGAATCCCTTTATTTGCATGCAGTCATTCCCAGAGGAGACTGTGAAACTGCATGAGACCTGTTGTATTTCACGGTACAATGTCTTGATCTGGAGTTACAGCACTGTAACAAGGAGCTTATCCCACACACAATCTGCATCCTATGCAATTACATCAAAGAGAATATTCTGGGGACAGACTCTCAGCTGATTTACCCTCTGTTTTCAAACCCATTGTGGGAAGTCAGTTGAGCATGTAATTTTTATACCTAAGTGTATAGGTGACTAGAACTGCCAGGAAGAATGATTACTGTTGCTAGTCTAACCCCTTTAGATAAAATGTCTTTATGTTTCACCCAGTTACTCATGTGCTGAGGTCAGTACATGCACAATTTGCTAGAACATCCACCAGTACGAACTCAGTTATATCACATAAACATCCCTTTCACTTGCACTAATAATGTCCCCTTCCTGTAGAATTCCTATATTAATCTCAAAGAGGTTGCATTCACACTCAAGAAGCAGAGTTGTCTCCTTTTGTTACTACCAAAGGTATTTCTACATTATCAGGATTCTTTATAGATCAGTAAAACAGACTATGACCCTGTGATAACAGCTGAGCAGTCTGTTAGACAAAAACAAAAGCTGAAGCAAGTATAGACATCTGGTTTAGTTTGTAGATTTTTTTTAAAAGGCTGCTTTTTTGAAGAGTTTGTTGTGGGGAGAGCAATAGCTCTTCTGGAAACGGCCTTTCTGCTTTTTAAAGTGAATATATAAAACTAACTATTTATAATAGCAATCATGCCCGCACAGGAACACTTCTATGTGAGCAAAATTCACCTACTGTGGATGCAGATGCTCAGACAAAATAGTAAAACTTCCCTTTCTGCTCCCGTACACCATGCATCTCGAGTGAAAAAAGTCTAGTTCTGATGGCAAAGCTACAACTGTACTCCCTCATATCTCTGACACACATATTTTTTCCAGTAAAAGGCTACAACAAAAACATGTCCCAATTTGCATAAGAGTCATATACACTTCTGAATCTCTTTCTTGTTGATGTGAAGTGCTCACTTGGAAGGACAGAAAGGGAAACCAAAAATAAGAAGTTTCTGGGTAATGAATAAGGATCTTACCCACAAGGACAAGAGTGAAAATATCCATGCAAGTTTTGGGAAACACTCTGAAGTCACAGACAGAGTTTAAGCTATTGTACATATTTTTCCTGCATTACTTTACCATTCTCCTCACTTAGCAAATCTTCATCTCTTTCGTATTCCTGTTTCTGTTTTCTTACCCTGCCTGGTTGTTGTATGACTGCATTTTTTGAAGTGGAATTCTCAAGTGAGCAGTGGGTGCGAGACTAGAGAGATCATTCTCATCAGCATACATTGATTATTGGGTATGTGTGCACTGGGGCAAACGGCATTAACAGATGTAAATAGGCATGTGATACAGGAAGGAGCTCGGTGAACGGAAGGAAGCACTTAGAGCAATTTTGTCAGATGTCACAAATAAACTTCATCACAAATAGGTCTGAATTAAAAAGAAATCTGGGCACTGTGTGTCTTCTATTCACATGCTTAAAGTATTTAGGGGAAAATAAAAGATCAAATATCTAATTATAATCTTCTGATGCACAGCCCAGTAGGCTCTGGCACACTCATAAGGAAGAAGGACTGAGTTAAGGATCTATGCACATTTTCCATTATTTATTTTATAAGGAAACGAACACTCACAATTTCCAAAGCTAGAGATTATGCACTTTTTTCTTTGTGTATCTTGTTTTCTTTTTCAAAGACTATTTGCATCTCAAAAAAAAAAAAAAAATCAAAAAGAATATCCATTTGCCTTGACGTAGGAGTCTAAATGTTATCTCTTGTCCTGGCTGACATCAGTTCCTTCTACAGTTACAAATACTTTGTTGCATTCTTATATTTTCAAAACCTTTTTTTTAAATTATCTGTGAAATCTCAGGGACATTTTCATTTTCCATTGGGATTGCCCTTTCTACAGTGCTCTCTTGGAGAAAACCAGGTGAGTGGAAATGAGCAGTGCTCTACAACTATGATGAGAAACATCACTAGCTCAGCCAAACTAATCTCCAAAGGTCCAGAATGCACATAAACTCCCTGGGTCCATTTTCATCTGGTACAAATCTGAAAAGTTTTGTTGGCATCAGCATTAGACACAGTTGATGTTGGCCTGACTCACTTTGTCCAATGAATGGCATTTAGGGCTGAATCATCTAACCTTTCCAGAAGCTACGCCAATTTACACCAGCTGAGAATCTGACCTAAAGCATTTTCCCTTTTTGACATCATGCTATAGGAAGGGGTTTATGTGTGGTATAATGATGCAGACAAACAAAGTCTGTCATTGAATTTGGAAGTAAGTTATAAACTCCTGGAGCTTCTGGAAAGGTTAGAAGACTCCATCCCAGCTACCATCAGATGGACTAAGTGAGTCATTTCCAGACTAAAGGTGAAAACACGCAGAGGGAAGAGACATAAAAATCCCCAGAAGGATGTTAACTCCATGAACATAAAAAGAAGTTCTGATTAAAAGGTCAACATGGCTGGCTTTGGAGGGAAATATTCCAGGATTTTTTAATATGGAGAAATATTATTTATTAACATTAACTGTCATATTGAAATGGCTGTATGAGCCAACATAAAAATTATTTCAAAACCTTCAAATGTCTAAATTTTGGAAGCATATGAATAGAAGTTAAACCTCAAAGACATTCACGGAATTGATTTAATGGTTTGTTCTGTAATGATCAACATTACCCTGGGGTCTAATAAGTAAACATTATGCTCTGTTGTGGTGATGAACTAAAACAATTGTCTAATGTTAGCAGTGCAGTGGGGGTGGGGACAAGGTTGACCTTTTCCATCAAGGAAAAATAAAAGTATTTCTCTCTCATCTTAATTTTGGAGTGTGATACTGCATTCCTAATTTGCCCCAAACTCCAACTGCCTTCCAGCATCCAAGGAATGTAGAGCTGGACACAGGGTGGCAAGCTGCAGATTTTGTATGCAGTATATTGTTACAGATAGTGGTGGGAAATATAACGTTTCATGGGTTTTGTATTATCAGAAGGTTGTATTTCATGGTTGTGATTTCACTACCGTGTGATCTGGCCTGTTTGGGAATAGGCTGCATTTTATTCTGATTGTTTGAGTCCCTTCTGATGTATCTCTCTGACTGTTCTTCCCAAGCTGTTTGGATAATGTTAACCCCAAAACAATCAGGACGACTGCTAACCCTCTGTTCCTTCTGATTGTTTTAATAAATTTAGAAGTTCTTGAGTGAAAAGACTGTCTCTCTGCTTTTATTTTGCATATTGCTTACCATAATAGGACTGTCATGCCCACTGGGCATTACCACTGTCACAGAAAAGCATATTGGTAACGGAAGGAAATATTGTACGTGAATTTTGTATTTTCAACTAACTTTCATGATACATCGATAATTGCAGATAATGTCATAGAAAACTTCACCTCAGATGTTCTGGTAACAGGTTTAGTTTTCATTTATTGTATCACATTATCAGCAGAATTCCTTGATGCAAATAAAATTTTGTAACTCACGATTCCTTAATAAACTTCCTATACATTTTATGCTTTATAATTTCTACTTGAAAAGGCTGCAGCAGTAAAAGTATAGACCCGAAATTCACCAAGGAATTGAAGCATATGCATCAATGTGGGCACATAAAGTGTTTTCACTGGAGCCATAGGTTAGACCTCCTCATCCACTGCCCTGATTTGATATCATTTATCTTATTTACCCGAAGGCCTGCTTACACCATTGTGGCAGTGCAATGAGGATTCACATTTGTGCAATTAGCACTTAAAGTCCTTTTACCCTGCTTTGTTGGTGTAACGGGTTATGAATACAAATTAAGTACTGCCTCCTTATTTAAAAAATAGCTATATTGACAATATTTGCCATATTATTAATAGTATTATTTGGTTCGGCTCCCACCATGTCTAGTGGAAATTTATAGCAAATTATTGTCTAGAAGCAGAAGGCTCAAACAGTAAACACATAACAAGGAAAATGTCCTCACTAAAACCATGTCCCGGAGTTAATTAAATTGATCACTTTTTTAAAAAGGGGACTAGCTTTCCATTTAGTCAAGCACTCTGAGAGTTAGGCACCAGACGTTCATTTTAATTTTACATATGGAGTTAATCTACAAAGAATCATGTGTTGATTTATATCCAGACCTTCAAAAAAGGCTATCTAATGGCCTACATGTGATTGTATTTCCATTGCCTCTTGCAATGTCTGAAGACAATAACATCTCTTTTTGGTATACAAACACATTCATACAATAGTCCGGACTTTTAACTCTGGCTTACAAAGCTAAATGTTTCTCTGCCTGACAGTTCCTCTGTCTCTTAAAATACTGTGAAAAAGATACCTTTTAAGCAGTTCTTTAAACCTGTGCAATTATTATTATTATTGCTATTACTATTATTCTTTCTAAAGGATTTGAAATAAACTTACTAGTCTGCCTTTATGTGGCCTTTTCCTTCTGGGTCGAAAATCTTAAAAGCGTTCAGAATGGTTTCTTCTGGGTCCGTGCCTAAAATTAATGAAATACAATTTAGAAGCCTGGATGTATTTCTGTAGCTGCCGAATACTTGCTAAGTAATTGCATTGACATGAAAACAGTGCAAAATGGAGAATTCTGCAGTTGTAGGTTTGAAGACAAAGGTTCCTTAAGTCGGCAGCATTTGTCATGTCAGATAAACAATAGAGGTGAATAGTTCAATGCTCAGAAGCTTAAAAATAATAACTCATATCTATTCTATGTCTGCAGGAGAGAAAACTTCCAGGAACTGGTCTCCAATATCAGTACCCAGAGGATTAGTGGCTTTCAGAAATGAAAATATAACAAACTGTTTCCATCACTGGCTTCCTTTAATCTTGTACTGTACGTTCCTTGTAAAAACACTTTTTGATGTTACTTGTTCTTCACTATATAGAGAAGAGGTTATTTCCCTCACTAAAGGAAATGAAGCTCATCATAAAATCAGAATGTCAATGGAATGCAATGGAAACAGGATGATCAATGTAACATGGTGATTTGCACTTACGTTCTGCAGTGCACTTCCACTTAAGTATCTCTTCATTAAGTGTTACTTATAGAAACAGGATGGTTTAAAGCATTAGACTGTGGCTCCAAGATTTTGCTTCTGCTCTTAGCTGGGCCACAGACTTTTGGTATGACTTTAATTTCCTTGCTCCTCTGTTCCCAGCAGTAAAATGATAGTAATAGTCTTCCTTTTCTTCCATCCTTTATCTGTCCCATCTATTTACACTGGAAAAAATTTGGGTCAGGGACTAGCTTTCACAGTGCCTTAAGCTTGGCTGGGGTTTCTGACTGTTCTGTAATATTGCAGATTCTGAGTATACTCACTTACAGTCAGTTTCAACCCACACCAAAGGATACGCTACATACTCTGTTTCTGACTATTCTCCAGTATTTCAAAATATTACAGTAGTCTATATAATACAAATTATTATTTATAACTGTAGGAAACCAAATTTACAAGCAGGTAGACTGACCCACGGACAAATGAAGCTACTTGGGATGCTGAAATGGTGAAAGTGTGATTAAAAAAAGGTAATAACTTGAAGAATTGCAGTTTCAAAGTTTGCTTCACAGTTTGGCAGAGATAGAACCAGAATAGAACCCAGTCAAGGTTCCCTGCTCTAATGACTGCATACACTCCTCATGCCTTCTTAGTTTTCTTTGTTTAAAAGGTTTCACAAGGATTAGTAGCAGTATCCTAGTGGATATAACAGTGAATAAATCTAAGGCTATATGGCCGCCTCCTTGCCACACACCGGTCGTGTATTTTTTTGCCAAGCTGAAGGCAATGGATTCAAACCGCCGTTAACATATGATCAATACAAAGAGCATTGGTATTTAATGAGTGTTTTGATTGTCCCATGAAGAGAAACATCTTCCAGCTCCACGGAAAGGTCTGCATTTTAAGTAGTCACCACTGTGTGGGGGATTTTGTTTCCTTACTGTGTTTTACATCTTCTACTCTGTCATACCCTTGGACTTTGCCTTTGAAGAGAAGCAATGCAGCAGGCATTCTTTATTGATTAGCTGGTAAATAAAGTGGTTTCTTTGATGTGCGGCATCTCTGTTTTCTGTACAAATTGTATTATTCTGACTCCCTGTAGAAACAGCTCCATGTGGTTGGCATTAACATAAACCGAGTTTTGTTAGCTGTTCATCTGGCATCATAATCTCAATATACAAAGCTAAAGCTCGTCCTGAAAATCCCAGCTTCCCCTTTATGACAGAAATCAATTATAGCACAACAAATTTTACTTAGAAAGCACCTTTCACCAAATTCTCTGAGTGGTACTTAGCTAATAAAGAGTGTTGCAAAATTGCCATATCCACTTCCTCTAGCCCTTTCTCCCTTTCTAATTGCACTACAAAGGCTCTTCATCCCAATTAGTTTTGATTGGGAATGTGCAGTCTTTTGGCTCTGCTTCCTTTGCATGACAAACCCAACCAGAAGGGCATGACAAGCACAGCTGTGATTTTCCCTTCACCAAATGGAAATTAAAAAAACCCTCCTCCTCTGCTAGTAGCCAACAGGAAACCTGCAGACAAGAGGGGTATGCTTTACCATTCACCTTCCTGTGCTGGCTCTGGTTTTAGGCCACACAATCGGCAGGGCCAGACTCTTTGCCAGCTTCAGCAATCGTAAGAGACAAAAGGGAGGAGGGGAAAGGAAGAAGAGCTCATTTCCATGCTCTGTGTGATCACAAGCATCACAAGTAGACAGGAATGGGTAGCTGGGCACCCCACAAGAAATAGTCACGTATCCCAGAAGGAAGATTATGGAGAAGGGCACTACCTACTCTGCACGATGACATCTGGAATGTAAACGTGTAGGTACCGCTGTCATCAAGACAGATCAATGTCTGGGTAATAAAATCCCCTCCTCAGTGTCAGTCTACAGCCTTCTCCATCACCTCTTATGCTTCCCAGACATGCTGTGCTCCTTAGCAATACTGTATTTCTTTGAGGACTAGCTACATTAATTCTTTCTTTCAGACCTCTCTATTTTCTACTGAAATTCACTGAAAAATTTCTACTGAAATTCTACATTCACTGAAATTGTGCTGAGCAATATAAAGCCAGAATCCAGCAGCAATACAATAAATGTTTTTAACAAGGTGGGATCAGATTTTTCCATTTTTCTGTTCATTCGTTATTATAACAAACTTCTGGGATGTGCTTGGCTAAGACCATCATTGCTGTGAAGGTCAAGGCTTTCACCTATCTCTAATGCATATAGGAAGACGACCAGAGGTTTCTCTTGGCCTCACACTCCCTCTTGCGCAGTTTCTAGTCATTAACAGTATAAGAGATATGATTAAACTAATAGCTCCCACAACAAATTTAGTACCCACATTTTCTGAACTCACTACAGTGATCCCTATATATTCTGTGGCAATGGGCAAAATCCCTCCCCTTTATCATTGTAACTCCACTGAGATTAAATTATTTCAATTTATTCACTCCATGAAGAGTTATTCAGCAAAATCTTCATCCAGTGGCAAAATCACTATTAACCTCAAGCGAAAGCAAGGCTGGGCCACTGCGTTACAACCGTTACAGAAAATGAGGGAAGGCCATGTTGCTCCTTCATGCCCTATTACTGCAAGGATGATGCAGAGGTCATGTTTGCATAATGAACCAAAGGAGCGCAGAAAGTTTTTTTTTGTAGAAATACTGAAAATCCTTTAAAACCAGCTACCACTGGGAGAGATACCACTATAGCACGAGCAACAAACTTCAGCCTAGGAACCTACTGCCAGTGAATAACTTGTCTGCACTGTGCTCCAGGCTGCTGTGATTTCATTACTTTCTGGACCTCAGCTTACCACTTTCATGTTCGCTTATGTAAGCTGAAATCACACCTTTGAATTGTCCTCTGGACCATCCCTTAGCCTTTCCATACTTCAGCTCTGTCTGCAAAATGGAGATCACTCCTTGCCTTTAAGCATTGTTCTGTGGATACATTATTATAATTTGCAAGGTGCTGAGATATTTCAGTGCTGCGGATCTTTGACAGATATCTCTCCAACCCCCCAAAGGTACTTACCTTTCAGCTTTTCCCCAAACATAGTAAGGAAGACAGTGAAGTTAATAGGACCTGGCGCCTCCTTCACCATATCTTCAAGCTCTTCATTCTTGACATTCAAACGACCTGCAGAAGAGATCATTTTTCATAATAAATCACAAATTGTGTTTCAAAAAATGATTCCCATTCATCTCCTCCCACTGGGGAGCTCAGGGCTCTGTACAACTTTGCTAATAACATGGTAGAACACAACTCCAGAATACCCCAGTGTAAAATAAATTGGCAGAGCTGGCTTTAAGATCAAAGGGTGACTGAAGGAGTAAGAAGGATAAATAATAAGGACGTGGCCAGCAGTGGACAAAAGAAGGGGCACTTCCAAACAAACTGTTTTTCTTTTTTGTTTTTGTTTTTGTGTTGTTTTTTTTTGTTTTTTTTTTTTTACCTCAGGTGAAATACAGGCTCCACTGATATTAATATAGCAGAGTTCAAAGTGACTGAAGTGAATCCAAGGTCTCTGTCTTTGCCCTCCTGTATATTGAGATGGCTTTCTGAGTAGAGAGCAGATGGATGAGTTGAGTAGTCATATCCCTTCCCCATCCTCGTGCAGTCCTATTGATGAGAATTTAGACCCTACGCAACCCTACTCAAATTGAGTAGTAATTTGCTGTGACTGTACTTCATAGGCATTGAAGGGCTTCACTGAACAGGAAAGATACCAGAACTTGGCCTTAAGAAATAAATATTTCAGGGTAACAGTAGCTACAGGCCAAAGTTTGCAAACCTCATTGTCACAATAAAGAGTTCAGGAGCTTCTGCTCTTTGCACTGACTCTGCTGGCGTCTGATTCCACCCCAGGGAGCACTAAAGATTCTTATCAAACTCTTTTTAATAAGATCCAGATGGCAAAAGCCCAAATGCCTACATCACTGTTCAAGCCTCAAATGTTGCAACAAGGATACAGCTCCAGGTTTGGGATCATGAGCATTTTGGTTTTTCCTTTCCTTGGGAAGATTTGCTTCAATCTGCTTGATGTTATCGGATTGTGATGCACATGGAATGGACAATACTTAATCTCACGACATGTACATTCCACCCCACATAAATGCACAACAGCACAGAACCTCACATGAAGTCCTCCTACTTTTGTGTGGGCAGAGGGGCAGCCAGTCCATGGTAACAACATTAATTGGTAGATATTACATGGCTCCTAGATGAAAAAGGTGCAGCCTGTGAAGCCTGGATTCAGAGGCAAATCAGAAATGCCTGGCATGGACCCCTGCTTGGGTGGGCTTTTTATGGAACAGTTGCAGGGGGGGATCAGTGCCTTTGGAGAGCTGCCAGCTGCACAGCTCTGTTGCACCCGTCAGTGAGTCCCAGAGAGACCTTCATTTTGCTTCTGAAAGAGGCTGCTCAGGAGACTTCCCAGCTGGAGTTACGTAGAAAGACAGCAACTACCATAAAGGCTTCCTTTTGCCTCCTGTGTATCGCGTTACTTCTCCCACTGTAATTCTAATGCAAACTTTTCGTATGTGCTTGAAATTTAAACTGCATTTCTTTTAAGTATTTCATAATTACTACCAGTTTACCTAGTGCAGCAAATGTGTCTCTCAAGTCTGCTTTGTCAATAAAGCCGTCCCTGTTCTGGTCCATGATAGTAAAAGCCTGTGGAAGAAAAAGGAAAATTTGTTGCCATTGCCGTGTTGCTCGGACAGTGCCACAACCACTCATACCAGTCCAGGGGCTATTATATTCACGCTGGAAAGAAGAATATTTAACTTCCTTTGATTCAGCCACATCATGCCACATCATTGCACTTCCCTCACTTTCAACACATTACTGTATCTTGGCAAGGGCCTTAATTAAACCCACCCAAACTTCTTCGAACTAAATTAATGCTCAGTGCAGCATGTAGCTGGGCTGAAGCCAATGCTGGCAGCTCCAGCCATTCAGGCCTTAACCCATAAACGTTTGAATTAGGGAGGCTTTAGTTAGGGAGGATGTAGTCAGTGGTTACCCCATGTGTTTTGTACCTTTCCCATACCTCATTCCTTTGTGCAGCTATCACATTCTGTAAAATATTTAATTACTGCAGATCAAGCTAAAGTCAATTTCTTCTGGACCTCAGAATGATCCTTCATACAGAGATAGCTGAATTTTCAAAGGAACAGAGAAATGTAAGTTTCATAGTATTATTTATTCGAAGTTTGTTTCTCTTTCCAATAAACTGTATCCTTCAGACTGTACCCTGTGCTCTGACTGACCTTTGTGTGTTGACCTTAAATACTTCTGTCAGGCAAAATTTAACTTTTGATAGAAAAAAAACAGTTATTTTTCTATTTTCAGCCAACACAGAATTTATGTATTCTACCCACTATTTACCAAGCCAGCTAACTGCCTATCTATTTATTTACCTATTTGCATGTCTGTCCATTCGCTGCTATCAAACTTTTAATGTTTTATTGATTTTGAAAGATTTTAATGACCTGAAATTCCCCTGGTCATACTGTGAGGAATATTAGTAGAACCAGGCATGTCTCTGAAGCTGGTTATCTGTCTGACATGCACATCACTATGAGAGCATATCTTTAAAATGGCCAGGAATTATTCTTACTTCAGTATTATTATGAAAGACAACATTCTCCTGAGAATACAGCTAGTCCATTGCAGCTACAGTAACTTGCAGAGTTTTAATGTCTACTGCTCTACAGGGGGCACTTCCTTCCATGATAGTATTATATCAACATATCTTCATGTAGTTTTACCTCCAGTTTCTTACAAAGCCCCACTGCTCACATTCCAGTTTGCCCATGTGATTACTTGCAGCATGCATGTTCATAACCCTTCATTTACCTGCCAAACCATCGCCTAATAAAAAATTAAGCTTAAAGTAACTCTTTAGAGTTACTTTCCCTCATTTTGGAGGGGCTGGCTTTAAACGGTGATCCCCACAATCTGGAAGCAAAACAGAAGAAAATATGAAGAGCAAAGCAGAGCCCAGCAAGCTCACAGAAGACAGGAAGAGCATTAGGTATGTATTGTAATGGGTGAACCTGAAATAATGCAGTAACAGCAATGCTGAAACATTTTCTGGTGAGCTGGTTGAAATCTCTAGATAAAAATGCTCTGATCAAAACCAGCTTTTCAGAAATACTTGTCCCAAGTATGCAGTCTTTAAACATACCATGGTCTTGGTTTTCACTAGATCAATTCACTCCCTCATGCTTTTGCCATAATTCTGCCACCATCCTCCCAGAAATGCTCCTAGTGTTATCTTACTTAGAATAGATCAAATGTAACTTTCTGACCAGGTCTTCTTTTTGTTGGTACGTCTTCAAACAGTAGTCCTTACAGAAAATAAAACTGGTGGTTCATGTGATACGGAGAAGAGTTGGGAAAAGAGTGTTAAACATGTTCCCACTAACTCCAGGGGAAAAGTTAGTGGTTTTAACTCATTTACCTGGGCCATATTCACTGCCCTTTGCATGGGTTTTTAGACGCATTCACCACTGAGCTTCACTGGTGGGAATCCTCATGAAAAGTAACGTTGAAAGCCATATGCACAAAACGAAACAGTAGCTATTTATCACATCTGAAATTGCTTTGGAGATGTGAATTAGCAAAAAATAGGCAAAAAAAAGGAATAATTTAAAAAGACAAACCAAGGCAAAATGTGATGGCCTCAGACATTCTGCAACGTCCACTCAGAAAAAAAAGCATAAACTCATTGAACAAATTATCTGTCTTTAATATGCTTCAGCTTTTACGCCAGCCAATTAGATTTGCCTCCTCACAGGTAACTGGTCAAAGAATCTACAATGCATGGCAATACCGAATTCTTTGGGAGCTAAAGGATGCTTACTTAGTTAATCTCAACATGTTGCTTTGTTTTATTGGAATTTATGGAGAAAGTCAGCTGAGGGCTTCTTGGTATTTTTGTTTCTAGTTTGTGGGCAGTATTAGAAGGGCACAGAAGAAATATTTTCTATTGCTATTGTGGAACAGTCCAGTAATTAAAGCCCTCATTCAATAAGGTATCTCTATTCGGGATAATACTTAACCACGTAAGACTATTCTTATTTAAAATACCACTTAACTTTAAACATGTGCTCAAGTGTTTTCCTGAATTAGGGCTAAAGTGGATGAGATGGCAATTTTCCTTTATTTTGGGGCAGGGGCTTGGGGGCTTTTCAAATAAGTCTAGAGCTTGAAACAGGAGAGTGAGGGAAGGACAAAATGAAGGAAAGAAAGAATGAAAGAAAGAATGAAGGAAAGAACAAACAAACACACAAGGAAAATGATATACCAGCCAAAACCACAGAGATGATTCAGAAAACAACTGTGTGTTCTATTAAAGCAGATGGAGAATTGAATAAGGATTACAAACAAAACCTATGTTATTCATTAGCAATGACAGGAGACTATAGAGAACAGCAGAACAGCGACCAACCTCTTTGAACTCCTGGATCTGGGTTTGTTCAAACATAGAGAATACATTGGAACCACCTTCTATCTTCTTCTTTGCCTTTTTTGGAGCCTGTAATACAAATAAGAAGATCAAATATATATTACTTCGTCTGTTAGGCACCCATGAAAACAAATTCCGTCTTTAAAGGAAGGCAAAATATATACAGTCAAGTAATACAAGAGGATTGTGTTTTGTTATGACAAGGTTTTTAATTCAATCATATATATATATACACACATATACATAAATTGGATAAAAAATGCTGCTGTAGTAACAGATGAATCTCTCACAGAAGCTTTTTGCCATTCCCTTGCTCCCCCTGGAACCTGACAGCTCAGATAAACAAGGACAGCTTGTCACTCTGCTGCCTTAAAAAAGGTGAGGGACCTGAAGTGTGACTCTGAATACCACAGCTGGTCCACTGCTTGTCTCCCCAAGGAACGGGCAGTAGAGTCCAGTTCCAGTAGAGTCACCTGTGCCAGACCATTAGAAGCAGGAGACTAGCCCCCCTTCTGCGCTGGCTTTTCAGAGCTTTGTACTACAGGAGGAGTCATGTAAGCTTGTAGTCTGGCTTGGAGATGTAAGCTAAAATTTCCAACCTGCTGTTCTCAAGAAATACAAGTGATTCAGGTAAGTGGCTACAGGTACTCCTCCCCAGTTCCCACGCAGGGACAGGCAGCCAGACTCAAAATGAAGCCCTGCACGAGGGCTCTTTTCAGGAGCTATAAAGGGAAAAGATATCATTTCCTACTCACACAGAAATGTTTAGAAGTCTGCTCTGTCTGGACCAACACTGACTGAACAGATTCTTCCTATGTAGGAAGGACAATCTATATTCTTGCACCAACCTATGACACTACACTACATTGCCTTACTAGCCCATATATTTTTAATATTCAAGATAGTCATCTTAAATAAAAGGGCGGGCCTGGTTTTATCGCTGTTCTGCAGTCTGACGACCGAGACAGAGAAAGACTGGGGAAAGAACTACAATGATATCTAAGAATCTAATGCTCACTAAAAATCAGTCAGAACTAGACCTCATTATCTATCTTTGAATAAGGGCCCAACCAGCTTGCCTAAGACAATACAGTTCTTGTTCTGCAGTAAAGAATAAAATCTGCGATTCCTAAGGATTACAGAAGTGTTTTAACCACAGCCTTATCCTTACTTGAGGCAGGATAATGAGCGACATCGCCTTTTGAGTTCCCTTCCAGACAGATTATTTTTTTCTTTATCATTTTTACTTTTAAACTTCATCATCATAGTCCCACCTGGTTCTCATGTCATGGAAAATTAGTCTTACTTAGTTTGGGCTATTCTGCATGAAACAGAAGGCAACTTCTACTGTCTCCTTTCATCAAATAAAAAAAGCCTGTGAAAGTTCAAATTCAATACTGATTTCAAATATCCTGAGGAGCAGAGCAGCTCAAGGAAATATTCCCACTTGACTCTGTTTGAAGTACACATTGTCTGATCAATTTAATTTGCCAGGCAGATTTCTGCACTCAGCCACCCTGTTTTAGATCCCAGGTTGAAAATTAGAGCTATGGTAGACACTCATCCACGTACCCACACTCCAGACCTGTCAAGCTCCAATCAGTTAATGCAAAACACTAAAATCTGGAAATAGGAATGGAAATTAAAAGAAAAATGTATCTGTAGTGAGGATAAAAATAAGGATAGAATGCCACCATAGGCATGGAAAAAAAAAGTGAACAAGTGGAATGTTTAATGAATGTAGAAATATTGATTTTGGAATAAACAGATTCCCTCCTCCTCCTACACATGAAATAAGTGTTATTTTGAGCAGTAATGGGCAATCTTCCATATAACGTGAGGTGTCTGGTGGAGGTTTTCAACACTTCCAGATAGAATGGAAATATTAAGAACAATCCTATGTATTTACATGTATTGGTTCCCCACGGTAAAAAGAGAGCAGATGTTACCCAGCCGAATGTATTGCAAGCTGTCTGGGGGAAATGACCACAGGGCGCGAGGCTCGCCTCAGCATTTTTGGATGGGGTAGAAGAACTGGATCTTCTGTGCTCGTGTAGTTGGTCTTTATGAAGACAAAATACACTTTACCATTCTCGTGCTCTGCTCTGCTGTGACCAAATACAGCATCCAGATTCAGCATGATAAATATTCTCCATGCTAGCAAATAATCTACATCTTTTTAAGCTTCCACAACGAAGGACAGTGGGCTCCACCTCCAGGTTTTATTAACTTTAAATGCCAAACACTGGTGATACATCTATCATTCATCAGTCTAATAGGTTCTCTGTGCTGTAAGGCTTTAGCTGTAAGAAAGGATCAGATAAACCCAAAAGCTGTGGCTCAGTATCTGTTAGAAACAGACTAGCAACACAAAAAACACCCAAAAGTTTCTTTACATTAGTGAAGTCCTATTCAAGGCAAAGAAGACTGAAGACTAGTTACCCACAGAACAATCACTGTACTAGGAGAAATTCATCCTAGCATGATATTTGTTCACTGTTACTCTCTGGTTAGTCATCTCCAGGGATCATAAAGGAGATCAGTGCCCATGTCGCTCAATCTATCTTTAGTTTTTCTGCTGAAGCTCTGGGTGTGGATCCTATTTATGATCTGCTCACTTGTGGAATGGGGCTGAGACCACCAATACATTTCACAGGGGCCAATGAACAGCTGTTGGATGGGAATGGCTTTCCATCACCAGTTTCAAGCTAATTCTCTTGGCATGAAACGTATAGAGCATCTTGGATTATCAGTCTCTTGGTTTTTGTGTACGCAGTATTGCGAACATAATTTATCTGCTCTGAAAGGCTAGGAAATCCGTAATCACAGGAAGAAACTGCACCTTGATTTTGCGTGACTGGTGGGTAGGCAGGCACTATGAAGAGGAAAGCTGAGAGATAAGTTGGTGGAGCAGGAACAGAATATAGTACATTGTCACTGTCTTTCTGGTGGGTAAGTCAAATTAAAAGGCAGCTCTAGGAGAACAGAAATAGGTCTGTGCTGCTCTCTGACAACTCCAAACACTCCAGAACTTTTTAATGAATTGAATCTGGATTCTGACTCTGGAGTATCTGAAAGAATATCATAGCAAAAAGAGCAACACAGAACTGAGCAAACGTATGGTTTCCAAACCGTCGAGGATTTAGTGGGGGACCTACAGAGGAGCAAGTGGGTGACTGACACATCACTTCTGTCTGCCTTGATTTCCCCATTTGTAAAATGCAGTGTGCCGAGCTGCACTTTGCAAAGATAGCTGATATATCATTGCAACACGTGCTTTGAGACTGACATACAAAACATGCCAGATGAGAAACTGAAGCGCTGAGGGTCCCCTGGGCTTGGATTCCGAGGCCTCAATAGCACAGCAGTGGGAAGAATGTTGCAACAACTGAACAAGCCTATTAATATTCCTGCCTGAGTGTATTAATCATCCCATTGTGAAGAAAACAACACTTCACTTTAGAAGAGAAACCACAGGCTTGTCGCATATCACTCACATTCATCTTACTAGTGTTAGCACTCTCTCAATGAGCCTGGATTTTAAAGGTTCTTTTTTTCTTTTTTCTTTATTTTTCCCCCTGGTTTGCTTAGAAGCTTTAAATGAAAAAATGGAGCCATACCAAAATCTGGTCCCAAGAAAACTGAAAACTCTGTTGAACCAGGCATTTGCTTTGAGTTGAGTTTCCTCGCTGAGGTTCTTTATATTTCTCCTCTCTGGCGGTGTCAGGGAGCCAGAGGGAACAAGGACAGTGCAGTGACACAGGCAGGCAGAAACAAGGAGTGTGCGCTGCCCTTGCCTCTCTGGATATCAGAATGGGATTCAATTTTTATATGTTGCGGAGCGGGGTGTATGTTCAAGAGAATCAGAGTAAAGAAATCTCTGATTTCAGGGTGATCTAAAAAAAAGGGGGGGGCAGGGAATCAGTTTATATTTCTACATGCAAAGGAGGAAGGAGCTGAAAATACTTGGTTCTTACTTCAGAACATGAGGCGTTGTTTACCCTGATAAATTCACAAAAGGCTGGTGCTAGAGCAGGTTCATGACACCAGAGATACAAAGGAAGCGACAGTGGATAATTGCAGAACTTTATCATCTCAGGCCCTCGATGAATTTTGCAGACAACCCAAAACAGACAACTTGCTGCAAGATAAACAAAGGTACAGCTCCATAACTGGTGCTACTCTGCACTGACTGCTCAGGTGCACACTTCTACCCTTTAGTGAGTATGAAGTAATCAACCTCTACTTAGCATTTTCTGCAGAGCAAGAATGTCTGCACAGCCAGTCAGGAAAAGTGGGCAGTGCTGCCAGAAGCCACATTTTTGGTTTGGTTTGGGGATGTCAGTTCCCTGTTTGGTTCACCATGCCTTTAAACACTCAGAATATACTAAAGTAAATAAAGATGCCATGGTTTGATATTCCTGACAGCCAAAGTTAAAACACAAGCAGAAAGTCTTCCCCACGCAGCAACTTACTGTGTCTTCTTTTAATTTTTTTTACCAGAGGAGACACCAGTGGATAAGCAGGTCACCTGGGAGGGAGTCCTTCAGAGAAAAAGCACGGCGTACACTATTAAGAGCCTGATTCTGTTGTCTTGTACCCTTATGTGCTCGTTCAGCCCAGGGCAAACCAGACATAAGACAATACCAGCTTTAAATTGCGCTGTTTCACATTTTATACTTCCTTCCTCTGCAACTACGTTTGTTACTACAGAAAAGACAGAATCATCCATCATCTCACTCAGATTCTGTCCCCTACTGTGATCCACAGTATGAAGTTAACTCTGAGTTACTATTACTTTTTCATCCATCACACTCCCTCCTTGTTTTTCATCCACTCTGGGATCTCAGTGCTGACATTTCCTGTCTTTGAATTTTTGTTATCATTGAATCCAGCTTCTGAATCAAAAATTACAGCTCAGGCCCATCCAAGGGATTTTTGCAGCACTGGACAGACTTTTTGTTGATTATTGTCTCACAAGTTTGCTCTGCTGAGATAATTTACTCAGCATCCACACCGCAGATCCCAGCTATGGACAAGCTACCATTTTTTTAGCGTGGTTTATGTCCTTTTAATGGCAGGTGAGCCACATAAGGCCAACCCAAGTGCATGCCTTTGAGGCAACAATCTAGAGGAATAAGCAACATAAACTGCTCTAAGGGCACAATTTGCATTTCAAACAGGCAACAGCCTCAGATCATTCAAATAAAAACCCACGTTATCAGAACTGAGAAACAGAAGATCTTTTTATTACCTGCTCTTCACTCACAAACAGATCCCTCCCTTCTCATCCTCACTCCATTTTATATGTAGTCGCAGCCTCCCACACACCCACACAGACACACACCTTTGATCCCTGCTAGATACAAAAATCTGTTGGACTGCATCCTCCCTGCTTCACACTCCCATACACTAAAGCATTCTACTTTGCCCCACATAAAATCCCTTCCCAATCACAGTCTCCTTTTTTCTCTTGCACAGATATACAGAGAGAACGTATTATCTCCCCAAACTTACCTCGGAACAGCAGATAACCTCTCCAACCACAGACTGCTTCACCTCTATGACCCTAAATTCGCCAGCTGCTTTCCCCACCCAACAAATTTTCCTCTCTGGCATTTATGTGTCCTCCTTCGTGTAACCAGATGAACGGTCCCTCTCTACATACGCAGCCCTCTATGCTCACGGACGTGCACATGTGTACGCACACATGCATGTGTGGACACATCGACAAACACTTCAACAGCTAAACCACTGCCCACATTTTCTGCTCCTGTAATCGGCATTGCTCCACTGAGGTCAGTACTTGTTTCAGTACAGGTGGTACATTCCAGACAGTTAAGCAGGCTGCAAAACACATTTGATCAGAATGCAATCTATTTCGGGGAATGCAGTTCCCTTCAGCATACAGAATTTGCTACAAGGTGTCACTCGAACTGAGTAAACAACAGGAATGTTTTGGGAATAAGAAAAAGGCTTCCCCGTCTTTCTTCCGCCTCTCTTCTTCCCTTCCTTCTCTCCATCAGCACAGAGCACGCGGGGAGACATCGCAGACCCAACTTCACTGAATTTCCCTGGAATTAACAGAGCTGCAGACAGTTCTCAGAACTCCATTCCACAGCACTTGTGTGGTCTGCTCTTGTTAGAAAAAATATCTCCCTGAACCCGGCCTCTCTCACTCTCATCAGCCCTGTATGTCAGAGCCTAGTAGCACTGGCTGACTTGTAATTATTTTTTACTATGCTGCTTTGTCTGCACTAATCCTTTGAAAGTAGCTTTACTGCACATCTGAAATATTATGATGCTATAAAACCTCTGTAATATTTATAAATCCCTTAAGACATCATAAAGAGAGAAAAAAAACTCCCCACAGAGTTCATCTAGCATAATTACATATACATTTCCCTCTGATTAATAAAAAATGATCACTTCCTTATGTAAAGATATTCTTCAGCTTTCTTTCATTAAGGCTATTTTTTTTTTCTTTCCATTTTAAATCTGTTTCATGTGTCCCTGTATAGTAAGGTACCTCAGAAGATTTTTTCCCAAAACAAAAGGCACAATGAAAAGAACCACCACAGAGAATCGTCAGTCGAACTGGGAGTGAGGAGGCAGAATAGTCTCTCACTATATTTTCACATCTCCTAACTTAAGCAATTTCACCACAGAATGTTCTGAAATATCTTCAAACCTCAAGCAGTGTGGTGTGTCATTGAACTAAATAGGAGGGAAGAAAACTGGTAAATAAAATTTAAAAAAAAGAGGGGAAAAAGAAAACCTAAGACCCAGCACTTGCCCCCCACCCCACAAAAGGGCTGGCTTAGACTTTAGTGAAGCTGATTAAAGGGAAATCTGTAAATCCACAACTGAAGAGGCATAATCAGCACAAGGCACTGCTCACTTGTAAAGCAGTGGTGAAGAACATGATTAGTGGCTTGCGTGCTCAGTGCGAAACCACTGACACTGGGCTTGCACTGACTGAAACTGGAACCTGATTTTGCGCGTGGATTTTAGAAATTATTTTGAATGTGGTTTTATCCTGCTCAGAACAGCACTTGGAGCACATTCATCACCTGCTTAAATGGGATCAGGTTTGAACTAAGCTTTGAGAAAGCTTTTCATATACAACTCCCTCTCCAGTGTTCTCCAGAATCAAATATTCCACAGCCCCAGGGAGCCACTGGGCAGCATTACTTTAAGACAGCCTGAAAAGGACCTGCAAAAAGGAGAAAAATAAAGGAAGAGAAGATCACCAGATTTTTTTTTTTTTTACTATTGTTGTAGCCATTCCTCTGAATTTGCAGAAGACAGAGATAGAACCCAATGTGCCCACTGCTCCTTAGGCAGGAGTCCTTCTTTGCTCCTTGGAATCACATCAAGCGCACCTTCGGTGCAGAGGTGGCTGTTGGAGTCCCAGAGCTAGAAGTCAACAGTGAGCAGGGCAAAGACAACACACACAAATTTCCGCAGTACTTCCTTCTTCTCCCCACAGTCTCAAGAGCAACACAATTACAATTATAGATATCCATTTCCCTCACTCCCCATCACACCATAGCAGACCTTAGCGCTAATTAACAGCAGCCATGCCAGTCATTGCTGCCCTAGTGTATTAGTCTGGGGAAAAGATGCACGAGCTCTTCCCTTCGGCAAGGGCATCTATGTTCCCTACCTTACTCATTTGTTCACACATGCAGAAAAGTTCTTGGAAGTTCACAGGTCGCTCTGTGGGATATAACTTCATTCTGGATGCGATACTAAGTATGAGATTTCATGGGGTCCAGTGTGATCGTTATTGCTCTGTTTGAATTGTTAGGGTCAGAAAGAAATACAGACAGACATAAACAGACAGACATGGGAAAGAATAAAACCTACCATACTGCTGCTGTTCCTTCTACCCCTTCTCTGCCAACTAGTCAGCCAGCAAACACAATGCCATTTGTCTCTTTATATAGTGTCACCAAGGAATAAAAATATGCCTGCTCCAAGTTTAGACAATAGATGTAAGGTTGGAAAAGTGCAGTAATTGGATCCCAATACCATTCCAAGCATCTGTTCCATGGACGGCTTTTGCTTTCACAGAAATAATGCAGTAGATAAGTAGAGTAGGCAGTTGGGATACAATTGTACAGCGCTCACAATAAGCTAGAGCTGAAGGGGCTTTCCCATGCACTTCTAAATAATGAACACAGGGCACGCACTAAGAAGATTTTAAGTGGACATGGCATCCTGAAAAAACAGAAAGAGAAACATGCTCCTTGAGAAAACGCAGAGGAAACCAGCAATAAATCCAGGCCACTGAGATGTCTGGTAGTTCCAGAGCCTGGTGCGTGCATTCAGAGCTCCAGAAAAATGACTGAGATTCTGCATAGGCGCATCTATAACTGGGAGGTATCCTGAAAAAGCACTGCTCTGCAGGTGGCAATACAGTGACTCAGATCGGGTCTGTTTTCCCTGAATCTGTCACTCATGCCTGAAGTCCAAGGGCCAGATTGCAACCCACTGCAAATCAATGGAGAGTCATGGACTTCAAAGCATGAAAAAAGAGATGTTGGTAATGAATAGGGTGTTAAGAACAGGAGAGAACAGAAGGCGGGGTAGGAACCATGAGGGCTGTGTCTCCTGGGGAATGGTCATGGACATTAATGCGTACACATTCCATTCTATTCATAAATCATGTTTGGCGTTATCACAATGGGCCAAAACATTAACCAGTACAAAATGGCGTAATTTCACAGACATGAAATCGTATTTCCTAAAGGTCTAAACTGTATCTGTGAGAGTACCTATACAGGATAACCAGTGCATTAAAAATAGCAGCAACAATAGGTTTTCAGGAACATACACTAGGATCTGAAATACTTGCCAACATCAGTCACACTAACCTTGAGTCACAAAAGTGCTTAACCAATCAACCGAACTTTGAGACAGACATACATTTAAGTATCTAGTTGAACAACGACCTTTTTCTTTCTCCAGGTCCAGCCGATTGCAGTGCTGTCATCTCTAATCTTAGATTTGACTGCGTGCTCTTCAGGGCAAGGACTGTTTTAGCTGTTGTGAAGTACCTTGAACACCTACAGGGATAATTAAGTAATAAATAAGCATAATACAATTCATCTGGCTTTAGCGAAATTGTTGTGGATACAAGCTGGAAGTTAGCCCAGTGTTCATCGTTCTGAATTCAGTGACATTATACCAATACCCAGTGTAACACAGCATAAAAATAAATCCCTCAGTCCTTTCGCCTGCAACCGCCTGCTGGGTAGCAGACCCAGGTTTGTATACCAGATTGAGTTTGGTAATACAAAAAGCTCAAAGTAAGGTTTTTGAGGAAAATCCCACATAATTTCAAAGGTTCATTGTGATAAAGCCTTAGGTCCTGATTCAGCAAAGCCGTTAAGCACCCACTTAACTTTAAGGAAGGAGTAGTCCCATTGAAATCGGGGTAACAGGTCACACACTTACATTTAAGAATATGGCTACTTGTTTCGCAGGCTCAGTGCTCTAATCCTAACAAGACAGCCAAATGAGCGGCAGCTTTGTCACTGAGTTCACTGGGCCCATCCTGTGAATTTTGTGTCCTTTTTTGGAAAAATACTTATCTTTTCATCCAGCCATTTCATGAGTTTGTCCTAACAGCTCTGTTAACAGATGCTTTGTACTGTTTCTTTGGGAGTTTTGTTTTCTCTTATCTAGTATATCATCAATCATCATTATTATCATCAATTTGCTCCTTAGTGTTCTAGCTTGATCTGCAGGCATTTTCCAATAGTGCATGTATTTTCTACATTGATCTTTGTCTTTTCACAGAATTTTTATATTAAATGAATTCTTCCAAGCTGTTTTTAAATGACATGACATGTTAGGATAAAACCCACCCACCACTGTGTTTGTAACGCGCATGTCCTGAGAGACCGGAACCCTCTCTGCTTAGTCTATAAAACAAATCCACAGAGGAATTAAGGGAGACATACATCTTGTCTTTAAAGGTCTGCTTGCTACTGCAACTGCCTCCAAATTATAGAAAGGCTCCAGACTGGAGAGGGGAGGGAGAGAAGGGGGGAATAACATAAGGACTGAAAAAGAAAGGCTTGAATTTAATTGCCCTAAAAATTTCAATCATTCAATCTGGTAATTAGAGAGCTGGCTGATTCAGAAGGCAATTTCATTGGGAAAAAAAAAAAAAAAAAAGAACCCAACAAGATAATTGATGCTAAGTGAATATTTTACCTGAAATATTAAATACCAAACTTAAGTCTGCCTCCGGGGCCCTTTCTGCTGCCCCTTTTTGATCTGTCTTTCTACTTCTTTGTATTTTCCTCTCACATGACTCAACAGAACAGGACACTCCTTCAGAGAATCTGATTGTCACAGGGACAGGTTTATTTGAACTCTGTGCTATGAAGGAGACAACATAATGACTTATTAGTAAAGAAAATAATAATAGGAAGTCTCCTGAGATCCAGCCTGGCTGCAACGCTCAGTGAGATTTTCCAGTGTTGAGGCTCTGTGTCTCTCTGGCCATAAGCAAGGTGTGATGTCCTACCAAGGGTAACAGCTTTCTTTATGAGCTTATCAAGTATAATGTAACAACTTGCTTTATGAACTTAACAATAGTTACCAGAATGTTTCGTGTTTAATTCTGGACTCTCTGATGCTGCAAAATGATACTTAAAGGTAGATCTCCGCACTCATGCAGAGCACTGTGGATGTCAGTGTCACAGGGGTCTGATTGCAGAGATCTCTTTGCAGGATGGAGAGCAGAGCTGGCTTATTGCACACTTCAGAAGAACTAACTGCTAATTCTCTAATATTTAATGGCCTAATAAACAAGGACAGCATCTCATACACATCTTAAAGGAATTTTGCATGCCTGGAAATTAAGTAGTTGGTAATTTACACTACATTTATATATGGAGAAATTATAAAGAAAATGTGTGTGACACACATTGGATTCTGATACCATGTGCTGTTCTGACGGCTCATTCATGCACCTTTTTCACACAAAATGCTACACTCTATTCCTGTTAGCAATATTAAATTTTAACCTTAAAACACCTTTTTTAAGTGAGATTCCACATCTATTACTGCTCAGGAAGACCACATCAAATGATTCAGGTGCCTTTGCAACTTCCGTCTTTGAGACTGATCACAAAAATATTTCTGATCCATACAACATTCACTATCTAAAAAGATGCAGAGGACAGGAATTAGTGACAATTCTTGTAGTGAGATTGGATGCCAAATGGAATGTGGCCTCTTCTCCTAATTCAGTGGGGAGAGAAAAAAGTCTCTAATGCTGAATATGTTGCATAGGAAATGTGTAAGTACCTTTGTAAGTATTCTGGCTATCGCAGACTGAATTTTGTGACCAACTTCATACCACAACATTACACTTCTTCTGTACACAGGTAGTTTCCCTTCATGTGTTTGAGTGGGACGCGTTCAAAGGAAGACATGTGAAAGTTAATCATATTTGGGAACTGAAACCTTCCATATCCTGCCAATACGTAGGGACAATCCCCAAACCTGTAGAAGAGATGTATCCCAGCCTTCATACCAAAGGACTCCACTTTCTACGCGCTGACCAGGCTTGATCTCTATGTCTGATATCTAATTTGGTGCTGAGGGTAAAGACAAGGCCAGTCCTTGTTTAAAAATAGGACTCATGTGAGCCCCATCCTGGCGCTCTGCAAAATGTACCTTGTGGAATTGCCAGCTACTACTGTTCTCTGGCCATGTCATCTGTTCCCTCATTGCTATGAGCCCCTAACATCCTCTAAGCCACAGATGTTCATTTATTCTGCAGGTGAGGAACAGATATGCCCAGTGATTTATCCAAACGTAAATAAGAATTAAAAGCAAAGCAGCAAACTGAAGCATAGTCTTGCAAGTCCTGGCAGGTGTGGAAACCATGAATGCGGAGTACAGACCAAGTGCCTCTCAAGTAGGCCCTCAAGTGAGACCACCAGCTTATTCCAGCATTGCCAGCAGCAAGAACTACCAAGCTGAGGTAGATTTCAAGCCCTCCAGAGAAAATCAGCAACTTCCCTTTAACCATCCACTTTTCCTTATCACCTTAAATTAATGAGGAGGTCCCCTTCTTTTCAGACCCATGATGATTCCCTTTTCCTTTCTCCCTACAGTAGTTTCTTAGCAGCTTATTAAATTCTTGATACAGAGGATGGGTTACACAGTGCTGCTTAGAAAGCCCATTGGCCAAGCTTGGTCTGACTACTGTATTTTGGAGCCTGGCAACAAGGTGAGTCACGGCAAAGTTAGTCTTATGTTCACTGTTTATCGAGTTCCTACAGTTCGGGTACAGAAAAGAAAGAACTCTAACAGATACCTCTGCAGGATTTTAAATAAATTAGACAGTGCAAATCCCACTGAGAATCTTCTCTCTCTGTTGAGCAGAGACACATACACCTATTTGGAAACTGCCAGGGCTGCTGTAACTGTTAATTAAGTTCTGTGCATTTGTTGTTCAGGACACTGAATCCAAATCTCCTTCTCTGACTTTACCTCTCCCTCTCTGAGAATTCATAGCTGCTATCTAATCTGACAAAAACTGTGTTCTCTTTTATACTTGGAGGTCACTTTATGTTACTTACAGTGTATTGCATTATGTCAAAAGGCATAACACAACATAATGAAAAGCAGACTAATATAACTCAACCTGACATCAATGACATAAAATGATGTGGCTACTGAAAAATGCACTGTTGTCATTGTTTTGTGTTTTCATCCGATACCTACTTGCTATTCCAGCATGGGGCATTTGTTGCAGAATTTGGAGAAGGTGGTTACAGACTGAGCATGCCTGATTCTGCTGTAGCCCCCATCAGTTTTTCACTGAGATCACTTCGTTGGCTTTGCCAAGGTTCCTCCTGATTTACTCTAGCAAGAATCAGGCTCTAAAAAATCATCACATAAAATGCAATTACATTAGGAAAGCCATCAAGTTGGAAAATGCAGCTCCTGGGAGTACGGAAATTACAACACTCTTACAGTCCCTGTAACCTTAGCTCTGCCCTCTTGGGTAGTAAATGAGCCCGTACTATTTTTCCTGCAGGATGTCATTTCATTTTGTAGAAGTGTGTAGCAAAGCAGCTGTTCAATATTTCTCTTAACTTCATCACGCAGGCTGTGGTCCCATATCTCATTTGCTGCACATCAACCAAATCCTTTTGTGGGTTAGGTACTTTTCTTCTTCCTGTTTTTATTTGCTTTTCTATTGTTCTAATTACCGCAGTATATGTGTATTTCAAAACCAAGGCTGACTATGTCTTCACAACACACCCGCAAGGTTGAAAGACACTGTTACTCCTTCCGTGTTCCACAGACAGAGAACAGAAGCACAAAACTGTATCATACTATACGCCCAATGGGAAGTCTGTCATAGGCAAGGCTACAATGCAAGGCAGCAAAATCCCAGCCTTTTGCATTAATTCTTTATTTTTCATTCCCTGGCTACTTTATACTGCCCAGGCCCCCAGTGGAAAAAGCAGACATGAGCCTTATTTGTCAAAACCTCAAGCAATAATCATAAATGAATATGGAATGTTCTGGTGATGTTATGAATCCCTATTGCAACAGCTCTGCCTGGTTCTCCATCCAGCAAAACCAAAACAGAAGGCTCAACAGTAAGCAGATTTATTGAGCTGGTGGTTTATAACGAAATCTACCATAATCTTCACTAGTGTTTTACACATGAAACAATCCAAGAACCATCTCTAGCCTCTGCTCCTGTCTAACACAGGCTGCATTTTATAGATCAGTTTATGTATCAGGCCCATGTCTTCTGGTTGAGCTAGGACATATTGTTAAGCATTGTTGTTCTTCTTCTTATCATCATCATCGCCACCATCATCATCACCTTATGCTGATAGCAGCTGGCCAAGCCAACTCAAGCCATGGCATCCCCAGTGACAGAATTCAGACCCCATTGACTTTGAGCTGGTCTGGTTCGTGGACTTGTGCCCCCTGTTCCACACTTTGTCATGTCTGCAGTTCACCTTGTCCTCCACACTCACCTTAGACTGTGTACCACACAAGAGGTGTCATCTATCCATGAATGATTTGGAAGGCACTGGAAGCAGTGGGACAGATCACAATATTTTTGCTGCAAGATAGGATTTGATGAGAAAGTAATTAGTTTTTGCTGACAATGCCTCTTCTTTCTGGCAACGAGATACCCTGCTGAGAAGTTAGGGTTTAACAAAGCAGAAGTCAGGAATTGAGAGAGGCTGGAGAAAAGCTAAAGAGTTCTGGGAAAGCAGGTGAGGTTTAGACATCTGCTAATATTTTGGCCAAGTATCTTCACAGAAGGAAGATTCACTTAAAGATTCACTTTAAGATTCACTTAAAACTTTCAAAGAGTGGAAGAACAAGGCCACCACTTAACAAATATTTCTCCCTGTCAGAAATTTTGCCTGAATGTTTCTGTCTTTTATTTAGCTTTTCATGGGGGTCTACTATGCCTTTTTCTGTTAGGCTAAAATCTACTTTTCTAAATTAATCTGATGTATTTCTGTTTGTACACACATACATGCATAATTTCTGAAAATATTTGGAATATATATGGCATGGAGCTTCCTAAAATTTCAGGATAAACAATTTGAATGCTTGACCTAAAATCTAGCTATATCAGGATGTGCTAAAATACAAGGTTCTACCTCCTCTGTCAAAAATCCAGCATATGAAAAGCCAATTTTGTTTACAGAAGATAATATCTAAATATTGATCCATGTCGTGGTTTAGGCGACAAAGCCTGGGCAATCCAGCGGCTAAATTCATGCCAGCTATTTGTGGTTTAATTACAGGTGAATCCCAGAATATGTTGGATCTCATCATACTGAGGTTTGGAGCCACTTACGTTGCATTGCGCGTTACAACAACACAAACATACACATGGGATTTAACACCTCTTTGTAAATGTCACAAGTTCCTAATTCAATCCTTTGGCACTTTCCTAAAAAATCATTATGGGAGAATCATCACATGGCATAGTAACAAACTCTCCTGTTTGTACTAAAGAAACAACCCACACTCATAAACTTGGCTTAAAATTATGAAAAGGAGCACAGCGCATAAGCAAGGTGCCGTATTATGACCTCACAAAGAATAGTATAAATCCATCGTCACCTCTTAGAATGAGTGTGATTATCTGCGATTGACCATCATGTGGCTGAGTACAGAATCTGGCCCAATAGAATTTTTCTTTGTAGCATTCATCGGATCATAGATTGGTTTGGGTTGAAGAGACCTTTGAAGATCATCTTGTCCATAATGCTGGAAACCGTGGTTCCACTGTAGCCCAGGAGCTGCAAGAGAAACGTGCGGGAGGGTGCAGTGTGCTGACAGCGGAGGCTCAGTTCTCATAGCAGGTGGCAGCGCATCCTGCCAGCATGGGAAGTCAGAGAGGGACCCAGCCTGGCCAGACAGCAAACGCCCGCGAGACAAGCAGAGCACCTCATGTACCAACCTTCTGAAAACAAGCAAAGTGGCACATTCACAATGACGGTCAAGCAACTTGGATCTGAGAGACTGGCTCACTTGGGACTTAGTTCCTAAATATTTTGGTGATCGCGGATAGAACCTTGCAGAGCTGGCAGCCTAAGCCATGTCTGAATGTCTGTGCTCCTGTCTTTGCCAGTCTGTGGTAATCTTTACTCTGAGCTGAAACTAATCGAGTTCTTTTAACTTAGGACCCCCCAAGCTATCCTCATTCTGTTGGATGAATTATACTGTTGTGACATGTCTCGACCTGCTGTTCGACTCAGTTAGCTAGCTAACCCATTTTACATTCCTGGCACTTCAAAACACAGACATTAGTTATGTATGCATGTGAGCCAACCCCAATGTACTCAGAAATGCAACACAAAATCCCATGGTAGGTTGAAAATACACAACACAGTCACTTAAACAGGAGGAAATGCAAATGCCACATTCAGAAATATTGTCATATTCCAATATACTCCATACAAGTACCCCAAAATTATGAGTCAACATCCCCAAAGTCATGTTTTAGTGGACACAACGTTTGAAAAATAATAATAAATTCTGAGAACTGCATCTCAGGTGGGCTGAATCACTCCTTGAGTTACTAGTTTTCCCCCCTTGTCTGTGAAAGAAATATCTTTAACTTGAGCTTTTTGGTTTAATGATATATTAAACCAAGAAATATATTAAACCAAGAAATCTGGACCATGAACCCAACGTCTTGACCATACAGAGAGAATCCCTACAGCACAAAGTCAGATATCAAACTATTAGTACAGACAAAATTGAAATGCTCTGGAAGCACAGAGTTGAACTTTTGTAAGAAACAAAATTCACCCACATTGTACCTTTCAGCAGAAGTCAAGGTAAAGGCTTCTAGAACCCAAAAATCTCTCCTGAAAGGAAGAACAGCAAACTGCTCATGGTACCACCTTTGCTAGTTGGTTGCAGGTCAGAGTATGCATGTGGTGATACCGCTCTACAGACTGTTGTACCCTCTGCAGGCATGAAAGCTGCTCCCTGCTGAAGAAAACAAAGGCAGGCGAGGATTCTGGTTGGCTCATCCCTCCCACTGAAACTCAGGCAGCTGCACTGTCAGCTCAGGCCAGGTTCCTACAAAGGGGTGAAACTAGGCATACAGTCTATCCTCAAAATGAACTTGGGTCAGACACTTCCGTGATACTGCTCAGCATCATTGTGGGTGGACATCACACACCACCTCATTGAAAAAGTAGAGAGTAATGAGGTGAGGAAGGAAAAAACACTGAGAATCTAAACTGGAGGACACTTATTGACAACTGTGGCTCCCAGCCAACCTTCAGCCCAACTTCCAGGAACAAATCGCATATAGGTAGTAGTAGCGACTGCAGAGGTAGAGTTACTATGACCTTCTACAGCAAGCCAAAAACTTAACAAGATCTTCAGAAGACGCAAGTAAGGAATAGTCACTTTTTTTCTACTTTTAATTTTCTTATGGGGAGTGAGTAATGCTCGCTCACCAATGACAGACATTGAACTCGTGGTATTGGAAAGAAAAATGCATAATAACCCAGGAAATTCTCAGTGTTCAGGTTCAGACATAAGGATGCTATTCAGAACTCATAGATCATATGTACGTATCAGTCAGAGAGAGCACAGAAGAAAAGAAAGTCCCTCAGGGAAGATTCTGCTGTGAACTTCTAGCCTAAGGTTTCTCTCAAATATGCCAGGCAGAAGGAAATCCAATTTTCATTAACCTCATTAGGCCAGACACTCTTTTGCCGACGGAGTGCATACTTCAGTGAGGCAGGTAAATCCGTTTAGATCCTATTTTCATTTATCGTTTAATGTGTTTATATATGATCAAGTCCTCTACAGTCACTTAGCCATTGTAGTTGTGCACTGTGGAGAAACTCACGTAGATAAATGCGGGTTAGTGAAGAGAGGTCATTTGCATTTTGGTATTTGTCAGTGTGACATGACAACAGGTAATGTGCAAGGAGGCATCAGCTGCACTCATTCTGTATTTCGCCTTTAGTATTTGTAATTTTTTTGTACAAGGAAAGACACAAATATTCAAGATTAACAGAGGTGCAGAGAGAAGTAACTTTAGCAAATCCAGTCATCACTCCTCACTTGAGGCTTAGTCTTTGCCTGCTTCTTACCAGTAAGCTGACAGACCCTGGATGATAAGAACTCCCTGAAGACAGTCTATGGGTGGATTATTCCTGTTACCTTACTCCAGCCTTTAGGTCAAGGAACGTGTTTTGTACCCTGAGATATCAGTAGGAACTCTTGGATATTCAGGGCTTTTTAATCAACTCACTTATCTACTTGACAGAATGCACAATTTAAGTTTCTCATGTATAAGATAGGATGTCTAGGTGTCCTGCAATGTTAAGAGGCTAAAAAAACCACCCCAGAGCTCTTCAAGTAGCTCTTTTTCATTGTAAACCATGCTTGACTTCCTGATTTGTTTGAGGAAAAAGCCACTGAGTGTGTAGATGTCTTTTATCCCTCTTAGCCACAATTCCTTTGAGAAATCCAACAGCGAAGGTGGATACAATTATTGTAAATAATGTTGGATAGAACACAGAGCAGATGAAGGTAGGAGGATACAGCTCAACAAGAACAGAAGTGGTTTCTAATGAGAGAGGGAAAATTTCACTCTCAGCACGGTTATTATTATGTCCTACACATTAATTCAGCCGAGAAGTCTTGAAGTAGCAGAATGAGTTTCTATTCACTAAAGTGGCAGGCACTGGCATGGTTGCCTTCATTTCAAGTCTTACAGTTAATACTTTCCTGATTCCTCAGTGAAGAAGTATATGATGAGTTAAACCCTGTGAGGCACTGGGTACCTAGCAAGGTCTCAACACTGGCACTGAAGGCAAATATTCCTGTCCATCCATTCAAAGCAGCACTTACTTCACTTTCAGTTTTATTTTCATTATTTTTTCTATTTTTAGTAGAATTGTGGGACAGGATTTATGTTCTTGAAAAACTACCTCAAATAATTCTAGCAGAGGTGAACTCTTCAGCCCAGGAACACCCACGGTTGGACAGTTTCTTAAACCTTCCCCTACAGTTCTCCTGGAACTGTCTACTTTGCCCTGAACTGTCCATTTTGCTGGTGAGTGACCAGCACATGAGCTGGTGTAATGGTTTACCTTAAAATCCAGAGGTATTTCTTTATCTTTCTTTAAACCCCTGCCTCTTCACTGTTCTTTAATTCTCTAGACCTTCCTGACTTCTGCCCAGGTGGAGGTCACTAGTCCTTCGAGCCAATATGTGACTAACTTCCTTCTCTTCTTTCCGTTCTAGTGCGCTGCAAGGAGTGCAGGGCAGGATTACTGTGCTGTTTGTGAGGATCTCTCTTCACACTGCTTCCCAGATCTAGAGCTGACAGAAAAGGAAGAGAAGGAAGACAGGAAAGGTGAGGGGGATTATTTTCATGCTGACTGAGGTACCCATGAGTAACCTCTTTGGTGGTGGCCCTCTAAGGCCTCCATCTCCATGTAGGAACTTTGCATTCCCAGACCAGCTAAAATCCTGAAAATTTGAAGTTGAATCCCATTGCAGTTAGATTCAGGAGTTGCTCTTCAAGTCAAGTACAGCCTATTTGGTTCCCTAAAGGATCTAACTATAAATCATATATACTTGTGACATCTCCCATATCACAGAAGAAGCAAAAATGTCCCACACTCCTTTTTCTGTATATTTTTCTTGTCACTTGTCTTACACATACATTTGCAGCTGACTGTGGCAGGAACTGTTACTTGTTCTGTAGTTGTACAGCACCTGGTACAATGGAATCTGAGCCCATGACCACGATTTCTGGGTGCTATTGCAAGGCTGATAAATAAATAACTGCAATCAGCAGTAAAAGCTGCTGTCAGGCAGCGTACTACTGAAAATGAGAGCAGAATTCAGGCAAGGGCTGAGTGCCTGCAGTTCTCACTGACTCCAGCCCAGGCTGTGGTAGCTCAGCAGCTCTCAGCATCTCTAAGGATTTATTCTGCAGCATGTTTGCTTTTGCCTCCAGTATGCAACGTGAGGAAGCCAGTAGGGTGACTGAAAACCACAGCTCCCAGCCACTTCTCCCCTCAGTGTTGAGTGAGAGAGTGAAAGCTTGCAGACTAGCCGTTACCTTTCTCGTGCGGGTGTCGCAGCGGGAATAAAAACAAAACATGGAGCTGAATTTATTTCTAGCCAACGGAAATTTCATATTGAGGGTTACAGGCGTCCTGTGCCTCTTAAAAGCAAGTAATAAAATGCTGCTCTCAATTACAAATTGTATTTACATTTTAAACCCCCATATGGTTTGGTGAGGTAGAGGGAGGTTTCAAATGCATTAGCAGCAGCACTGTGCTGTGATTAGTTACAATTTTTTCTTTTTCGTAATGAACAATTAATGCCTCCACCTTTTTTTTCTCTGTCTTGGAAACTAACCCTGTGGCCATGCCAGGTCAATAGTCAGTAGACAAGACGCAACTCCTGCCTAATGCTATGAACCAAAACAAGCAAATGTATTGGAATTACTATCTTGAAAAAGCCTTCTGCAATAGGATTCACACACTAAGTATAAATTCAATAGCAATTGATTTTTCTATATAACTTCCTGAGCTAAACTTTTAAAAATGTAGGGGCATTTAACAGGAAAATGCAAAAGCGCATGCAAATCTGCACAGTTTCATCTTCCTGTGCTACAAAAGCCAAATTCCCTTCTCCCTGTCCTCGAGCAGTGATAAAGACAAAGCACTCATTGTCTTACATGATGCATAGGTCTTGTGGCTGGACCTTGGTTTTTGCAGAGCCCGTGTGTGTGTCGCTGAGTGTCAGCTGCTCTGGTGAAAGCCTGTCTTCAGGTGCAGTTCTGATCAGAAATGTTCGACATTGCCTAGAAGGTCTCAAATATTTACACTGACTGTCTACTCAAAATTTTAGAAAACCTGCTCCAGATTACTGCTCTGACAATGTTTTTCCTCTTCAGACAGGCTCAGCTTACACAGGAGATCTTCTCTAAAGTCCCTGGAGACTATCTACCATCTGACGTCATGAGCTGCCTTCTCAGAAGTCTGTATCAGCAACAATGTCAAAAGGTGTTTTGATATCAGGAGGTGTTCTGTAGATATAATCAGTAGATCCTTTTCAGCTTTATTCAAAATCTGACATGGATCTGATAGAACAACCCTACTCTGAGGTTTGTGGGTGCTCCTGATGTGAATAGCAACATTTTCGCTCTGTGTTCATGAAAGTATGTTCAAGTCACTGGTCCTGGCCAATAACACTTATTTGAACCGAATGATACCCAAGTAGTGTAAGACTATTTCAGAGGGTACAAATGGGAGTGTCTTTATTAGCTATGAAGTCAACCTGCAATTCTACAGGGTAAGGTCCCTGAAGGGAGCAAGTCTAGAAGCATAGCCAGCAAGAAAAATCAGGAGAAAACTCAGTAACACTGCTGTGACATTGAGAACAGATGGTTATCTCTTATTCCATGGGAATTATTGATGACAGATAAGAAGTAATAGGCTCAAATTGCAGCATGGGAGATTTTAAATTAGGCACCAGGAACAATTTCTGTCTGGAAGGATAGACAAACAGAACAAGATTGTCCAGAGAAGGTGTAGAATTTGAAGGGTTTTGCTAAACATTAGCTAGTCTGATTCTGCTTTGGTTGTAATGATGCTCACACCCAGGTATTGCTGACCAAGCCTGAGGCCTCAGAGGTGAGACAATATTCCAGGCTGAAAGTGAGAGAACCAGCGCAATACTTTACAGGCATGTCTTTTCCTCCTATTTTTCTCCAACACAGCAGTGACAGCCACATTGGAAAAGGCTGGGCCACATCCACTGCTCGTGTAAATCACCTTTACACTCAGTAGAATCATAGAATCACAGAATAGTTTGGGTTGGAAGGGATATCTAAAGTTCATCTAGCCCAATCCCCCTGCAATGAACAGGGACATCTTCAACTAGATCAGGCTGTTCCGAGCCCCGTCCAACCTGACCTTGAGTGTTTCCAGGCATGGGGCATCTGCCCTCTCTCTGGGCAACTCGGGCCAGTGTTTCACCACCCTCACTGTAAAAAAATTCTTCCTTACATCTAGTCTGAATCTACCCTCTTTTAGTTTAAAGCCATTACCCCTTGTCCTACTGCCCTGCTAAAAAGTCTGTCCCCATCTTTCTTATAAGCCCCTTTTAAGTACTGAAAGGCTTCAATAAGGTCTCCCCGGAGCTTTCTCTTCTCCAGCCTGAACAACCCCAGCTCTCTCAACCTCTCCTCCCAGGACAGGTGCTCCAGCCCTCGGATCATTTTTGGGGCCTTCTCTGGACCCGCTCCAACAGGTCCACGTCCTTATGTTGGTGGCCCCAGAGCTGGAGGCAGCACTGCAGTGGGGTGTCCCCAGAGCAGAGCAGAGGGGCAGAATCCTCCCCCCGCCCCAGCCCTGCTGGCCACGCTGCTGGGGATGCAGCCCAGGATGCGGGTGGCTTTCTGGGCTGACAGCGCACATTGCCGGCTCACGTCCAGCTTTTCACCCACCAGGACACTCAAGTCCTTCTTGGCGGGGCTGCTCTCCATCCCTCCATCCCCCAGCCCGTATTGACACCGGGTTTGCCCTGACCCAGGTGCAGGACCCTGCAGAGCTGCGAGTAGAGCTGCCTCAGTTTACCACAGCTAACCTGCTTTGCTTTTATTTATAAATAATACATTTATGACACAATGGCTATAAATAGTATTTCGTTAATTTTATTGCTTATTTAGATATTTCCCTAAAGGGCTAATACAGAGTTACTCTTGTGTTACTATTTCAGCTTCTGTTTTTCCAAAAGTTTAGTTTGCAGCTAAACCATAGAGTCTACTCGGAGCTGAGGCTAAGCTCAGCAGCTCCCCTTTGGATGAAGAGCACTTTTGGTGTAATTAGATTTGTGGGTTTAGGTGTTTGGGGTTTATTTTTTTAATGTATAACAGTGTAATAAAAAGAAATGGCTGTAATTTATAGCCCAGCATTTGGCAAGTGGCTTGTCTGGTCAAGGATTATTTTTTTTAATGGCAGAAGTTTTAAATTTAGGTTAGAATTTCAAAGAAGCTTAGTACCCACAACTAAGGCAGATGTTGAGTGCTGCCAAGGTCAGGCATTCAAAAATCATGATTCAGGCATGAAAATACCAATATTAACTTAAAATAAGAAGACGTTGACACGAACTCACACCCATATACCCACATGGATATACAGGCACCTCTGAATAAAGCTAATGTTTGATTTTGTATAAAATTCACTCTTGGTGTAAATTTATTCTATTATGTTTTCACATAGAATGTGGTATTTGTGACATCAAAATGAATCTTATAAAAAATGTTTTTGTGCTCAATTAAGTATCCTTAAGGCAATAAAATTTAAAAAATATTTTTATTTTGCTTAATAAGCAGCAATTTTCAGTGAGAACCTGGGACTAAATTATTCTCTATGCCACAATATTGCACTAATTTAGCTTATAACTTTGGGTTCCTTTTTTTAGCATTCTGGTATTTGTTTTCCATGTGCATTTATTTCCAAGCTTTTCTCTACAATAATGAAAGCTCAAAAATTTCTATTTTGAGTTTCATACTAACCAAGATTCTCTAATCATCTAGCTTCAGGGACTCTAGACTTAAGAAGAACACTAAGCATGATAACAATCACAAAAAATCAGGAGAACTATGAATAAGGTGTGTTGTTTTTCTTTATCAAGAAAGCTCAAACTTTGCTTTCTTTGCAAGAGTTCAATCCTCAGCATAACAAATATCTACTCATAAAGAAAACTTCTAAGACAAGAGCTTTCTGAAAAATATAATTGCACTTTTAGGTGCTGAGTGCCTTTGTAGAGCAAATACTCATTAAATGGTACAGACAAATGCCAGCATAACAAATAGAAAACTTTGGTCAAAACATATTGTATGAGTTGCCACGTACATTGTACTCTGGTACTGTAAATGCTTACGTTTAGACATTGTGAAAGAGTGGCCCCTTTGAAATGGAGTACTGACCCAGCTTGATGCAAAGCTATCCAGAAGCAATGAAACAGTGTGCCACTGACTTCCACTGAACCTTGGATCACATCCCTGGAGTGTAAAGGTAAGCACATAACAAAGGCTTCGTAGGACTCAGAAGCCTTTTGAGAGCGTGTCTTGCACTCAGGCACAATGTGAAAAGTGCTGATTGCATCCCACTATCCCACTGCATAACACTACTGCATAGACTGAATTATTCTGTTTTCTTAAAGCAGAAGTCCACTTGCCTGTGTTATTGTAATCCAAAGAAGCGATGCCTTGGTGCTGAAACACAGAGAAGCAATGGCACATTAACACCATGTTTCTAGAATACATCAGAGCGATTGTGCTCTAGTGCTGTATTACTTACTACAGGGCATCTCAGTAACAACACTCACAGTAATGCTGAGTACTCCTGCTGAGGTGAAAGAAACATCTTAATGGGAGACCCTGACATTTCTGCAGACCCATCCACATTCCT
The DNA here is from genome assembly GCF_000708025.1 of Charadrius vociferus. NCBI lineage: Eukaryota > Metazoa > Chordata > Aves > Charadriiformes > Charadriidae > Charadrius > Charadrius vociferus. The sequence goes on from NW_009648350.1 coordinate 2,119,473, forward strand.
TCAAATCAACACAGCGATTGCCCTAGCATGAGGTCACAAAGAGCCGTGTAAAAACATTCAATCAGAAAAAAGTCCAAACCCCAAGTCAAAACATAACTCACAGGAGTATGTGAAATCATACTGGGCTTTGAGCTAACTGAATTAACTTTGGAAACAATCGGGGTAGGGAAA
>NW_009648350.1:2119745-2157692 GCF_000708025.1 Charadrius vociferus
CAGGGGTAGTGAAAGAAGGGTATTTTAGAGCTCTTCAAGAAAAGCCTTAATAGCATTCTACTATCATGATTCAAAAACTCGAGAGTCTGCTGTGCTCACAGAGCAATTCATTTGGAAGAATTCATGCAAAATGTCATTTGTTCTGGCCACTGGATCTGCAGCTACCAAGGCATATAACTGTTTATTCAGGTTTTAAAGCAACACTGATCCTCTAGCCAGGCCTGGGAAAATTTCAACAGACCCTCCAACAGAAAGAATTACCTATACAAAAGAACTGCACAAGATAAACTGAAATACTGAAAAAACGCATAAGCCTGTCATAGAGATTCTCTTTCCAGTTCCAGTGACAACATGCTGTTCATATTGATTTTGTGTAAGTATAGCGTCAGCTAGAGATTAAACCTTGCACCACCACAGCTCTGCCACTACAAGTCGTTCTTTTGTCTCAGCCAAAGCTCAGTCAGTGTAAGGGGTCTCCAATGGAAAGTTTGTGCAAAGTAAACCAGAACATAAATACACAGCAGTCGTCATGTAGAAGCTCAAAATGAGAACTAAACATACAATAGCCTACTCCACTTCCAAAACTTGCACTTTGGGTAACCAGTTCAGTTTAAATTTACATTCAAACAGCCTCTGCACTGAAAGCACCAGAGGAGATTTTCAGTGATCTGGCCTTGAAATTGCAAAAGCATTTACATGGGCAAGGTCTGTCTTTTTGTCTGCAATAGAAGAAAATACAGATTTTATTCAGAGCTTCACATGGAGGTTTTGGATCCATTTTGCTTTTAAATGTGTTTCAAAATAAAATCTTTGGGCACGATTGATACAGCTTGTGAAGTCATTTACATCTGTGCAGAGTGGAAGTAAGAAGCTTCCTACTGAGAGCAGTAGGTAATCCGCATTCACCTTTCACTTGTACATCACTTGTCCATACGCATTCACTTGTACAGTGATTGTACAAGGTGTATATCCCAGTGCCCGCGTGTCACTGCCCAGTCTCTCAGCGTAAATCCACCTTCATCAGTAATCCAGGCTAATACGCCATACTGTGAACATGGGCTGGCACGTGTCCTGTTCTGCCGTCCCCGCCGCGAGGCATATAACCTCTTGCAGACAGGTGGGACAGACAACGCAGAATGGTAACGCCTCAAACCACTTCAGTTAGAGCAATCAGAGTTTGCCTGCAGAAGCAACATGCTGTGGATTTGGTTTGCTGATGGTGGTTTTGGTGAAAAAAAATTGTTTGAGTGAAATTTGATTAATCAAAACAATCCTGTTTCTGAAGAAAGACATCGGATGCTTTTGGATTTCCAGACTAATTCAGAAAGAGACCAAATTTTGTGTCACAACATGTAAAAATACGACTGTTAATATTTATATGTCAAAAATAAATATTGTGTCAGGTTGTGAAGAACTGAGCACAAAGTAAGCAGTAGCAAAATGTGAAAATCTTATCATGAAACACATAAATATTACTTTTTACCCAGTTACACAGTTCAGTCATCAGATGCTGCAACACAGCAACAGATTCAATGAATGTGGATGGGAGAATTCCATCATCAAGGTGCTTAATCTTTAAGTATTAGAAAAGCCAGAGTGAAAGCATAAAGGGCAAACAGATTTAACAAATCATGCTGATTCCAGTTCTTCCTGACAAGGTTGTAATATCATTGCAAAGTATCCAAAAGAGTAATTGTTTCTTTTTTTTTTTAAGTGAATGCACAAAATTTTGAACGGCATGTTGCTGTTTTTTACTGTTGGAAGCTGGTTTGTTCTGTCTAAAGGGCGATTCCCATCCAGTGCCCAACACACAGCAATGCGGTTAAATTGGTTTGGATGATATCAGCTATATGTAATTAAACCAGCAGCCCATGTCCGATCCTTTTTGTGACCATGTTAGGTGTTAAATTAAGGTCTGATTAAGAGTGTGCTGCTGCAGTTAAGGTCAAGGACTAAAGATCACAAGCTTTGTTTCATCTAATAACAATAAAGACTGTCTGGCTGCCAAATACCACAACAGCCCTTGTTCTCCTATCAGACTGCTGTCCAGCTAGAGGGATCTGATTTCACTGGTATCCCTTTTTAAACCCTACTTCTAAGAGGGTTTGTAGCTATTTCATCTGTATTAAGCAGCACTGTGTTACCCGAGGCTATACGGTACGTTCTATATGATCAAAGCAGAAACGCAGCAGCTTCTGACGAAGAGTTATCGTGGCTGAGGGGAAAAAAAAATACCAAGGAAGGAGAAAAAAAGATACAGCGCTACAAAATACCAGGTCATGCCACCAAAGTAAACACCCACAGGTAAGTTCATAACATGAGACCACACAATGGTGGAAACTGCACACACGTGTTTGCTCGGAAGAGATCACAGGCTTGCCCCACCAGCAGTCAGCAGGAGAGATGTGTCAAATCGGACAGATGGGAGATAGAAGCAGAGCGGTGCGAAGAGAAAAACCAGCAACTTATTTGTAGGATGAAGACAAGGGTCAGCGCATAAGAGCTCCTCCCTGCATAAGTGTTTTCCACAAAGACAGGTCAGGAGACATTACCAGAGCAGTTGTCTTTTATGAGAGAACAAAATTCTTGGTAGCCCAAGTGTTCTCACAAAACATGCCCGTATTAATCTTAAATTAATACAGGGCACTGGGACGTGTTTGCTTCCTGAAAAGGAGGGTGGAACAGAGTAAGAAACCATATGGCCCCAAAATAATCTCTCACAGCCACATCCTATTTTATGTTTCCATACTCAGCGTCCAATTTCAGAGCAGATACTGATTCATTTTTCAAGAGTCATCTGAAGTGTCTTTCATTCGCTCCTGGTACTTAATAGACTATTAATAGAGTGCTGTTCATACCTGGAAGGACAATTTTGCTATTCTGTGAGGCTGCATAATGGGGACACACTAAACACACTAAAGCCACTACATGTTTAGACAGTTCGTTGTGAATTGCATTGTCCATGTGATCAAAAAATTTCCTTGAGGTGTCTTGAAGCTTTGCATTTCAGGATTTGAGATATAACCTCTTTGTGTCCTAACAAACTCTGAGTGAATCCCAAAAGATTCAATGATACAGTTCAACATGGAACTTCCAACTCCTTATTGTTGCCGCTGAGCTACAGATCTCTGCAGAGCAGGCTTTGCTGTGGGAGTTCCCAGACTTCCCGGAATCTGAGTTGCATCAGAAATACCGTGAACACCACAAAATGGCCAAGTGTGAAAAATGACTTCTCCATGACAACGGAAATATGTTCACCATTGGGAGTCAGTGCCTGAACTGGAAAGCAACCTTTTACCGAATTAAGAAATTCGTGTACACCTTATTTCCCCCCTATTTGTGAAAGAACTATGACATTGCCAGGAGAATCGTGTGCTAATCATGGTAAAGTCTATCTTTCTAATGATAACAAGAAACTTTTTCTGTCACCACTTAAATTTCAGAACATCAAACCTAAAAAGATCCAACCAAAGTAAAAGAGCAGGTTTGGTTTGTTTTGATTCTCCTCCTGATCATTCTTCTTGCTAAATTTTACAAGCAAATATTGTACAGAGAGAACCACAGTTTTATTTCACTGTTAGAGACTGTGGTCAAAGCATTTAAACTCAATGGTTTAATACTGAACATATATATCCATATTACCTAGATGGCTGTGGTGAGCAGTCCTGATTAACTGCTGCTAGTCAAAGGAAGTTATTTTTGAAAATGATCATTAGTTTTGAAAATTGAGCCACTGTTAATAAGGTACTTTGCTACCATTTTAGTTACCTAAATTTAGGCACTTCAGTCTGGATCCCAATAAAAGCAAAGGCACAGTTCAGTATAGGTGGCAGGTCAGACCAGTGAGCTCAGCCATTTGCTCTAGTATGGGAGCAACGTGATAGCATCGCGTCCTGACATCTTTGACTTCCCAGGCTGAATGACCGGGGACCCAGTCGCAAGCAAGTGGCCTGGCAACAGTTCTTGCCATAAATCTGGAGTGAACTCAGACTCCTGCTTTTGACTCTGAAGCTGTTGATAGAAGAATTGCTTTTGAAAACTTTCCAGCCTTGTCTCGGATAGCTGCATTACGTTATCTCAGTATCTGCACTATTCCCTAAACTGCACTTAAGCTAGTATAAGAGGGATTGTTGTACATATTATGGTAATGTCATTTATTTATTTTATGCAACTGGAAAATTTAAGGGCAACCACTTCACTTCTGTGCTGTGTAGATTGCAGTGTTCACAGTAACACCTGCTTACTGGACAGACAGAAAAAAAGCCCTTATATTCCTTCTTTATTGCAATTTATTATTATAGCTTGAATGGTTCCTACTGACTTCCTAAGATTAATGTTAATATTCTGATTGGAGTCTTCCCTCTGGGGTTTTATTATGCGTTTTGAACATTCATTTCATTTAACATACACATGGGAGCAAGTCTGGTGGTTCCAAAAATATTTGTAGTTGGAAATCACAGTGATTTTTTGTTAGGCTCAGTGCCAAAGAAATCACAAATCAGAAGTCTGTTATAGAGTAGTTCCAACTTCTTGGCATCAAAATTTCTCTTTATGTATATGCATAGTGTGATGTTTACCCTAGCTGTATGGCACTGAAGATTTACTGAGACATGCATTACTTATCTATTTTTCAAGGTTTTTGGTGGAACCAGAGAGTTTGTCTAGCCGACTGGGGATTCATAGGGATTTTACGGACTTCCTGTGTGAGGCAGAGACTGCCCATTGGGTATGCATCTTTCTCTATCACAGCTGGTGTTTTTGAACCAAAGTGTGAAGTAGAAATTTCATCCCTGATTTTTTTGGCTGGATCGATTGTTTAGTCTAGGAACTCTCAAGTAGACTTTCTAGGTGCTGGAATTCCTCTTTTTCTTCAGTCAGCGGCTGATGTTGTATGGTGTACATCAGAGTCTAGATTCACATCTTAGTGAGCAAAGATTTATGTTCGTCCTAACGCTCCTTGACATTAATGAGTATTACAGACATGTATCCCCATGGATTAAGTTGAGAACATACCCCAGAGTGTTTGTGGAGTTTGTCATTGGGGCATCACACTATTAAAACCAACAGAGAAATTCCAAGGGTAAGAAAGCAATTGGATCTCTTCCCTTCTCTCTGCTGGAGCACATGTAAGATATGCACTTTAAATCTTCTCATATTTCCAGCCCTCTCACACCAATTCCTGCATTCATTTTTGGTTGTTAATGACTTCAAAGAAGAATTGATTGCCACTTTTAAGATATTTCCCATAACAACGTTATGGGAAATATTGTGCTGGCAGAGAACATTTCTGTAGGTCTATAGCGCTCTCTAATTAAGGAACTTCTATATAGCTGGGAGAGAGAATAGAGTATCTTTTTAACTCGACTAGCTGTTTCAGGGATTGGATCAATACACTGGGATGACCCTGTACACTCCATTATCCAGGAATTGTGACTCATCAATGAAACATTATGGATACTATGGGCTGTTCAAGAGACCGCGGCACAGGCACACCTGAGAGCAGTGCGTCAGTACCGAAAGGATATGCTAATTCCGGCTGCAGCAGATCAGGCTGGTTTCTGCAGATCTGAGGGGATGTCTTTGCTCTCCGCTGCCCATTGCTCCAGGTTCTGGGTATATTTGAAGTGCAGGGCTGCATGAGCACATAGTCAGCTGTATTATCTGTACGTCTTGGGGACAATTCAACTGCAAGCCAGATAAACCATACACAAAAAATAGACTCCAGGATGTAATTTCAGTCTCCCTTAAAGCCCCATGTAAAACTGACCTGTGGGAGGGACTCAGTGCAGAATTACCACACCCCCACACCCTCATGATCTGCTGTCTACAACAAACAACTCTGGAGTCAGGATTCTTGGATTTTCTTCACAATATCCTAGCCATAGTGTGGAGATAATTACTGTGTGTCTGGTCGACAGGAGTTTTCTAGGCTGACTATCATCACACATGAGGGTTATTAGCCTTGTGTAATCCTGCCGATATCAGCTAACTGCAACATGGAAATAAAAACTTTATGTTTTCCCATAGTCACTTGAGATCTTTCAGAGAAAATTTTCCATAGGAGAATTCTGATTTATCTAATTTGAAAGCAATGGTTCCTGGATCAGTCACTTCCCTTGAAACACACTCATTTATCCCTCAATAAAAGAGGGATAACAATACTAACAGAGATTTCTACAATACTTTGAGATCTGTGAATATAAAGGGCTGTCTGTAAAGTGTTTAGAAAACTTCAAAAAAAGGTGCTACATAAATGCATATTTATTGCAGTGCTGATGTTCATGTGGCAGCTCTGAATGCAGAATCAAAAGCACAGGGGGCAGAGTGTAAGTCAGAATAAGAAACTGTCAGCCTTCAGCCTGTATCTTAAACTGCTTTGAAACATTGCAGACGTTCAGAGAATCTAGTTTGCCAATACCGTGTGTGCTACAGTAATTACACCAATCTGGAATATAAATTTTCCTCCCCCCTTCTGAGAGAAGGCAAAGCTCTTAGGGATATACACAAATGGAGCCCTAATCCTACAAACTTTAACGCGTGTACCTAACGTTAGGCAGCATAGTTGTCCCACTGAATTCAATAGCTCTACTCAGATGCATGTGTGGAAGTGTTTGCATGATTAGAAGTTAATACTAATAAATGCACAGTTCATACAAGATCCCTGTGTAAACAATCTATTTCTGCATGCAAGTGATGATTTTATTGCTGTTCTGTAATTCTGTGTAGTGGCTTTGTGAAGAAGTCTTATATTTTCTAAAGCAGTAAAATGTTTCTGATACTGTTTTTCATTGCTAGCTCTTTGGGGGCTAATTAAAAGAAATATCTGTTAAATTTATTCATTGCTTGGTTTCTTGATAGCAAGAGGCACCTGGTGTAAACATTAAAAAGAAAAGCAAGCAGCAGCCAGGCCTCATCAAATATTAGATGCATTAGGACATTTTATTTATAAATATGAAATTGGTTTTAATGACTTCAAAAGGAGGAAATGCCAGAAAGAGCATAATATGAGCAAGCTCAGTAAAGCTGTCATGAAGATGCCTATACCCACAAAAATCTAGAAATTGTACTTGCTTCCCCCTTCTCCTCTCTCATAGTAAGTGGCAATTCCAGCTGCAATTGGCAAAAATGTATGTAAAGAACTCCAGGACTGACCAAAACAAGCAGCAGATGAGTTAGAGCATCCACAGGCACGTCTGCATAGAAAGCACTATCAGTGGTTGATCAAAAAATCGCTCATTTATACTGAGCTGACTGAGTCAATGAAACAAATCCTGAATTTCAACCCCTATGATTTAACGCAAAATGCTTAAGGATGAGAAATCCATCCTGCTTTTGGGACAACATTTAAGCAGGCACTTAACATTAAGCTACGCTTTACATTCACTTGACTTCACTTTCAAAAACATTTAGCACTGTTTCACTCTGTTCCCACTAGAGACTTCAATAAATCACTAATGAATAGTGGCTCAATACTTTATAACTAAGCATGCCTTCAGCACTGTCCCAAATAAAGATGCAATAAATTCATGATCAATAGATTAACAATACAAGTGAGGAATAACAATAATTGTCCTGAAAAAGTTCCCTCTTCATGAGCAAAAATCGATCCTAAAGATAGATTTCATCTTAAGGCACTTTCTTGCAACAAGGCATGGTCATTCACACTAATTTGAGAAAAGTATTTCACATAAGTAAATTTGGTGTCAGTAAGATCAGCGTCCAGTTTTAGTGGGCTGAACCACAGCATCGTTTCTCATTTGGAGAGCTGAAGTTTTGCACGAGATGTAATATACATGACTGCGTCCAAAGAGGTAGAAAGATTTATGTTACAAGAATTCTCATTCACTACTACTCAGAAACTTAGGAAAAGTACTAAGCAAAAAGGAAGTTTGACCCAAAATGATTAAAGTACTAACTGATCTTAATAAAACATGAATGAGAACTTCATTCTAAGAGAACATACTACATGAAAATCTGAGACAAGGCACAGACTGTATCAAGTCTACAAAGGACTTTTCTACTTAATTTGACCTCTTGTAAGATACACTTGGACACCATTGTCCATGCACATGGATAATTGCTTTAATCTTGGTCAGGATGAAAAACCCAGCCAGGGTTGTTGCAGAGAACAGTATCCAGATAAGCAGAGTGAGGAAGGTAGTTAGAAGTTGTCCCATCCATTCTGAAGCCTCTTGCATTTTCCCAGTTTCAGCACTGTACGCATTGATCATGTGCGCAGGGGATGCGACTACATGGCCATAGAAGAGGAGACTTGATGCAAGTTTTCTCCAGCGAAACCTTTCTTTGCTCTGCCCTGAAGAGGCTTTCACACTGTGCCAACAGAAACCACAGGCCCATTCATGGAAGTCTAGGGCTACCTGTGACCCATAATATTGTAAGGACTGGTTTAGCTCGTGCTGTTATTATTGAAGGAGGAAGGAGCTGTTAGCAGCCAGCACACTTTAACTGTTTTGGATGGGTTTCACCTGTAAACCTGCTCTGTGCATAATCTATACTGATCCATCATGGTAATCAAGCTGGTATCTTTGGCATGTAAAGGAGGAACATTCTTCACACAGACGGCGGGGCTGACTCACCACTTAGCATCAGGGCTATAAAAGAATTGGGCTCTTGTACACTAAGGAATGGTGTTTTGGGGCCTCCTAGAATACCATAGGTGTGGTCTTTCCGAGGGGTCATTTCCCAGTTTTAAAGAAGCAGTGTTTTGTTGGCTTCTTTAATCATATCAGAGGTGCCTCATTTCTAGGGCAGGAACTTTTCCTTATGCCCTTGCAAACAAAATAAATAGACATCAGTTTTCCATCCTGCCCTGACCTTTGGAAGATGTCATCTCTGCCAATACTGCATTTTCTGGCCCAGGAGAGACTTTACTGTTCAATCTTGACTCTAAGGGAACTGAGCCACCTACTGAATCACCATCACACTTCCTGCAGACTAACACCTGTGTTTTCCTTGGAGGTCACCCCATCCAAGAACCTACCAGGTTTGACCCTGTTTAACTTAGGAGATTCAAGCAGCAGAATTGTCCAGACCTCTAAAATTAAGTATGAAACATACCACAAAGCCTCAGAGGAGCCTGAGAATAAGGGACTGCAGCCAGGGAACACAGTCCCAGCTCAAAACTGCTGCTTGCAGGATACAAGTGCAGTATGCTGTAGCACGAATTCTCCATTCCAGGCCTTAAGTGACTTCAGTGACAGGACCTTGCGAGGTTTAGGATGAGAACTGATCCAGATGAGGAGGAGCAGCAGAGACTGTACCTTATAAAATGATTCATTCCTGCCAGTCCTATATGTGAGCCTTCTGCTTCCACCAAGCCAGGTGACATTTAAGCACAAAAATATTTAACCTGCTTTTTACAAGGATGTGCATCATTGACCATGATAAAATACAGGGATGTGGGAGAGTCAGGATGCAGCTTTTTCAGTGCAACTCCATATAAAGGGAAAAAAGGGCAATAAAAAGGAGGTCTTGACATAAGGAAAACATCCCAGTGAAATCCTGCCTTTTAATCTTGGCCACAATCTCTCTTCTCATCATCTTCCCTGCTTTTTAATCTTCTGCCGCACTTAAGTTTTTTATACTCATTCATTTTATCAACTTCACCTGCCTCAAAAGTCAATAAAAGCAGAGTCCACAGTTTTAAAATAAAGGCAAATGAACTGCGGCACCAAACTTCTCAACTTTTCCAGAGGTGCTGACTACTCACAACTGTCAGTAACTTCAGAGTAATCTATGGGTGATCACTGCCTTTAAAAATTAGTTAAGCGCTTGAAGAGGAACATACCTTAAAAACAGAGGATAATACTTTCAAAAGCTTCTGACTGAAGAGTCAGCATTTTACATTCAGAAGTGATTTAGAGTCAGCATTTTACATTCAGAAATGATTTAGGTACTTAGGAATTCAAGAACTACTTAAAAAAAATCAAGTATCATCTGAAATGCATGGTTTTTTATTATTTTTTTTTTGTGAATGGTATACAGATATCTCTTCTGGTAACATGCTTACCCATAGGTTTTAGGCCCGCCTAAGAGAGGGAGGCAACATTGTGGATTCAATGCACCTAAATGCTAGTCCAAGATTGGTCACACTCCCACGTTCACAAGCTCTGCCAACACTCTGGTGGAAAAGTAACTTCCCACATTTATTGCCTGAGGAAAACTCAGTTCAAGAATGACCTAAACAACATAAGACTGATTGCCATTGAACAACCTGAAGAAAGAGTCCCCTGCATTTTACTAATGCCTCTGCTACGTGGAAGGCCCTTATGGAAGAATACTTTTTTCAGAATTTCTCCTGTTACCATGTTTTTCCTGGCATCTGTTCCTCACTAAGCCAGCAATGGATTCAGTGTCCCACCATGATGCATGTGAGCTTCCAAAACGCTCTGAGAAGAAGCAAGAGATTGCTAAGTGTGCAGAGAGACGAGCAAAGCCAATCAGGTCATAGCTTAAGCTAGCTTGTTGATAGAGGAGGTCTACAGCTGTCATTAGTGAAATGGAGAAGAGGGCCACCAGCATAAACTCACACCAGTGACAGCTATAGATCAGCAAAAAAATCTCAACACATGGCAGCATTTTACTGCTGAACTGTTGGCTTTAAATTCTGTTAATATTTATCTAATGTGCTGATCTTTTACATTTGGATTGCTGCTCGTAGCAAATAGTCAAAACAGCCTGAGGCCTTCACAAGATAAGTGTGTTGACTGGCCAGAGTCAGATTAAAGCTTAGCAAGTCTTCCTACCAATAGAATCATAGCATCATAGAATGGTTTAAGTTGGAAGGGACCTTAAAGGTCATCTAGTGCCACCCCCCCTGCCATGTGCAGGGCCACCTCCCACCAGCCCAGGTTGCTCAAAGCCCCATCCAGCCTGGCCTTGAACACCTCCAGGGATGGGGCAGCCACAGCTTCCCTGTGGAATTTATTCCAGTGTCTCACCACCATCAGAGTGAAATTTTTTTCCTAATATCTAGTCTAAATCTCCCCTCTTCCAGTTTGAAGCCATTACCCCTTGTCCTATCACTACATGCCCTTGTAAAAAGTCCCTTTCCAGCCTTCTTGTAGTCCCCCTTCAGATACTGGAAGGCTGCTATAAGGTCTCCTCGGAGTCTTCTCTTCTCCGGGTTGAACAACCCCAACTCCCTCAGCCTGTCCAAAGTATCTAGAACTTAAGGGATCAATCAATTTATACCTCTTTGGTTTGAGCTATCTCAATTCTTTACCAGCTACTAAAGGCAGTGGGGAGGCTGGGATGCTATAGATGTGGTTTGCATCTATCCTACATATACTTTATGAATTTGATCAGTGTCTTTGACAGACAGAACAGTTTGATCTTGCCTCTAGAATAGAGGCTTCTAGGTCACTGCTTTTCAGGCTCCCCAGAAGCACTCTGCCACCGCCATTGCTACCCATGACTGCACACTGAGCTGAAACAGTTAACTGTGAGCACAGTGGGGCTAATATCTTTGAAAGGTACTGGTTTCAAGCCTTGCTCCTCCTTGGCAAGACACATTTTTAATAGAAAGGTACATGCTATATTCTCTTTCAGTGTCTCTAAAAAGGAGGAAGGTTCTCTTCACTCTTGAGACAGTCTCACAGTAGCCTAATTCCTGTGACCCTAAGGAAGGTACCTTCATACTGTCTCTAGAAGGAGAAGAGATTCAGAGCTACTAGGAACTTAGGAAAGACTGCTATGTATTAGCTCTGCAGCACTAGTCTGGTGCATGATGGTCAGAAGACTGACTTCTTTTGAGCTGTCTTTGAGTATACTAAATAGGGAAATGGTGGCAGCAATCAATGTCGGCATACCGGACAGTGCCTAGCATAGCAGACTGTAATACTGGTTGGACTCTTAGCTACTGTGATATACCTAGAAGGAAACTATTCCAGCAATTGCAATTGATTTTTCAAGGTAAACTCCTCATTGCTTTGCCCATGTTTAGCTACAGATTACTTTTCTAGAATCTCTTTTCTTTGATTGAGTTCAAGCTCTTTCTTTGGAATAGCACTTCAGTTTGCCTTCCTTAATTTAGATAAGGTTTGAATCACATATTTTACTGCATTCATTTTTCTTTGGTTTACTTTTGCATGGAGAACCTGTTGGCTTTCTGTTCTATGATACCACACACCACTCCTAATACGAACCTAGCAACCTACCTGGTAACCTCCAAAAAAGTTTTCTCTCAGTTTGCCTCCTGGTCTGAAGTGCTGCTTAGATGTCTCCCACTACAAGAAGCCTTCCCGTCTTCTGCTATTCATCATAGCAATTTCACATGCTCTCTTCAGCTGTTCTCTCCATGGGCTGGTGAAGCTGGTACGGTTATTATCCTCTTTATCCTGCACAAAGTCAAAAAAAAAAAAAGATTATTTATGGATAACACTGGAGACCACCCATATGGCAAGAAAAATTGAGAAAAACCAGTTGTTTTCATGCTCAGGGCAGTTATAAGCATACATAGTTTGGATTAGACAGTCGTCCCATTTGACTTCTGTTCCTCAGTAAATATTTGTAACTTTGCTGATAAAGCAATGCTGGATTTCTCAGCTGGGTTTCCATGTGGGCAATGAGCTGTGGGACTGGAGTATGGTATCTCATTCTATAACAAACTTTCTTGAATAGTCAGTTGTTCCATTCTCTATCTTGGTCATGAAAAATCTGCTCAGGAATCAAATGGCAGAACAAAGTCTCTAAATACAGCTGCTTTGGCTCTATTATCGACTGCTTGTTAGGCCCATGGCAGTAGGTGATAAGGGCTCAAAGATGAAAACATTTTTTTATTGTGACCTAAATGCAGGCAATTCATGTATAGAAAATAACAACATTGCAATGTTGGGTTTTTTTAAATATCATATGATTTCTATTTAATGCACATTATCTTTGCTTCAGTCTTGTTTTATTCATGAGCAAAACACATTACTTGTTTGTGCCTGCCCTGTCTATGCATACTAGAAGCTTCTGAGGACAGTCACTGCATACTGGGATAGTTAATTGTTATGGCCATGTGAAAAAGCACAAGCCACAACCTGAAGAAGGGAATAGTGTAAATACGTGCCCATGGTTGGCCAGCCTGGAGCTTTGACGTACATGGAGTTGAGATGTAGCTCAAGACAGCCCTCATGCCAGGATAAATTGTGTGAGCAGCAATAGGGCAGTTCTGGCGCAGGGCTGCTGACTGATCTGAACTCCAGCTAGGTAAAGATGCTTACTCAGGTCAGCATCACTGGCTTGCCTCTGACCCAGCTTTCATTTAGCTCAACACATTTTGCAATGGGACACCCAGAGAATTGTCACCATCTGTCACCTGTAAATTACTTTCCAAATACTTGCACCTTCAGTGCACGTAATCTGCACGCTACAACTAAGCTACAGGAAGGTTTGTTTCTTGGCTCAGAGGTCAAGACTCTCGGCCACTTCTAAGTTCACTAGTTTACAATTCTGTTTCTTCCCAACAGAAAAAGAAAAATCCCTAAGAGGAAGAGAAATGGGAAGATAAGGATGACTTCAAACTTCAGTTTTACAGTCTTTTCTTTTTCTGAATTAATAACGACCCTAACACATCCCTTTTGCCCACGGATCTCAAAGTGCTTTACAAAGGCAACAAATGTCATTGACACCACTTTACAGCTAGGGAAACAGGAGCAGAAAGGGGAAAGATATTCGTCCGAGAACCCTTCAAGAGACCAACAGCAGAGGTAGGAATACAAACAGTAATCTGCTGACCAGGAAAGCTGCCCCACGTACATGCTGCCTATAGCCGTCACATTTCTAATGCCAATAAAATCTTTGTTTAGCATTCTTTGTCTTTCTGCTAGGGACAAACTCATGAAAGAAATGTTTAGACCTCTCTGACCCCCTTATCTCTTCTTCCCCTCCCTTCTCAACATACACATTCCCAGTTAGTCTTCACAATCTGACAGTGAAAGTCCCTTTGGGATGGACTTATGTGTTGTAGTACTAAAGTTTCTTTTCCCAGGCCTCTTTCTTACGGTATTGGCTCTGGTATTTAAGGGATAAATTTTATGCTTTGTGCAAAGCAGGAAGATCAGGCACATGGGAGGTTCAATGTGTTCAATAGGTAGTTGAGACAACATCTTCTGTATAAAGATTATTTCAAAATTGCACTCAGTGCAAGTTACAGTTGAATGCACTATTTAAATGCAGCCTTGGCTTTTTTGCAATTTCCTGCCTAGAAGAGCAGCTCTCTCACTGTTTTGAAATAAAAAGACATGAACGTTGGAAGGATGCAAGCGGTCAATCGACCTCCTCAGTGCTCAGTGCTGGTGCTCATCAGGAATTTTCCAACAAGATTTTTTTTTTTTCTTTTTTTTGGGACAGAAAATGCTGATCTCTCAGAACTGAAACGTTTTGTGGGAAACACATCAGTTTCAACAAAATGCTTGCTGGGAAGAATCTTCCAGCCCAACTTCAGACTGATGGACAAAACTTGATTGGGAAAGGATCCCAGCATAGCCAGCAGCCCAGTGGTTAGCACATTCCCTAGTGATGTGGATTTATACCATGTGATATTGATTGAGTTGGCTCCAAATAAAGCAGAGCGAGGATTTGACATAGTCTTCCCACAGTCACTGCAAATATCCCAACCTCTGGGTCGTCTCTCCTTTGCCCCAAGGAATGGGATTTTTATGAAGTCAGAACCAATCCAACAGGAGCAATTGTGCTTAACAGATTGATCCTAGGTCTTGTAGTTCATAGACATGAATCCTGGTCTCCTAGATCTTATAGGAATACCCTCAGAACCAGGCTTTGGCACACTGGGAGCTGAACCTCTTACTCTGTTCACTTGCTCTCTCTTTAACAAGAGGTCTTATTTTTATTTTGGTGAGACAAAAATTCTAAAACGTCCACATTTTCCCCTAGAACAGATGTTTTGCTTTCTAGCCAGCTTTACTCAGCATTTTGTAGATGGGAGCCTTTGGTCTGATACTAGACAATTAAAGTCTGCCAAATTTAACGTTTTCCAATGCAACCATTTCTAAAAAAGTGACCAATATACATATAATGAGAAGCATTTTCTATTACCTCAATAGGCTATGAATCAGACCCCAAATTCTTTGACAGTTCCCCAAAGTGTGTTGCTGGGTTTGTTTGTTTGTTTGTTTGTTTAACAGAAAATAAAAGATGCATTCTTTACAATAAAAACATCATTTAGAGAAGCATGGCAGGAGACCACATTGGAAAGGTCAGTGGCCCGCTGTTTTGTCTTCTGTACATTACTGTTTCTTAACGTCTTATTTTTCTGTTCCTAGCCTCAGAGAGAAACTGGGAGGAATTGCGCAAGATCCTTGCATAGCTTGGATCAGATGACCTCTTTGCTACAGCTCTGTAGCTACTGGAGAACTCGTTTCCACTCCCTTCAGCTTCTGACTGTGCCTCACTATGGTCTTAATTATTGCGAAATAATGTGGGATGTATCAGGTGAGTGAAAATAAGGGAGCTGTCATCAAGAAAGGTTTCAAATTACCGACACTCCATTTTTGGTTTTGTCAAATTTTCCCCAACACAGAGATAGTAAATAAATTTAGAAAGAAGTGAAAGAAGGGAGAAAAGGGAGGAAGGCATAATCTGCAAATGTTCTAGAGAATACTGTGACCTCCTAGTATTGAGGGAGGTGGTGACAGGTTTTCTCAGAGAGCCAGAGAGGTACATATGATGTAGCGAAGGATTGTGAAATACAGACTTTTATATCCCTCTCTTTGGCTGAGGCCAATAATTAGAACCCTCTTTCCGAAACTGCTCAGGCACATAGGAGGAGCGATACTGACAATTGTTACTTTAACCTGTCCAACAGTTTCCATTTGGAAAGAAGCTCATTTCTATCTCTATCGGCATAAACTAATGCTTTACTCCAAGCTAACTCTTCTTCTAAATTAGGATCTGTATTTACATAAAAGTAATTGGTAGCTGGATGACAATCTAAAGGAACATTAGCTGAAAGGTGCCGAAGAATAATAGTATTATTCTATCACTACTACAAGAAGAAAAGGAAACTGTACATCACGCAAAAGGCTGACCAGCTGCTAGTATTACATAATGGATGGGTACACTGCTGATTCAATCAATGCTAAGAATGCAGAAATTTATCTACGAAGTCAGATATTCTTGTGTCCCCATTCAGAATTTACTAAAATGTATGACACAAATATACCACATATTTCTTGGTTATTTCTCTTTGCATGCCGGCTTATTTCATATCTTTTTTTCCTCCCAATAATATTTTTTAAAGACAGTGGAGAGGAGGGGGGGGGAAACAAGTGTTCTAGCAAGCAAGCACCTCTTACCAACATAACTGGGGAAAAAATAATAATTTCCAGACCTTGCAAGAGCTAAGCTAGGCACAGCACCCGCTGTATCAGAGTAAGATTTGGAACCTGAATACAGAGAGCAGGCAGGAGTACAGCCTGCCTTCAGAAATAGAATGGCTGCAGCCGAAGGGGCAACTCAAGCACTAATGATTGGTTAAGTACGCGATTGCTTCTGTCAGTAAGTTTACAACATACCACAGGGAAGACACACTAAAACACTCCTTAGACAAATTCTGAGTACAATGACAAAGGAAGAAAACAGATCTTATAAAAAAAGTCAACATTTGTTAAATAAAACACAACAAGGTGCTGAGACTACAGCTCAATTCAAAGTGAAGTGGGCAATTGTAGCAGGAACTGGAAGAAGTATTGTGAGAGAGAAAACTCATGCTTCAGACAGACATCTGGTGATTACAAATTAGAACTGGATATTTACTGAGATAAGATTACCTAACCCTGGACTATTTTTAATTTCTTGCCTCTTCCTTTGCAGAATTTAGTTCTGGTTGCTGGGGGTATAAAACACTGAACTATTGTATCTTCATTTGGAAAACAGCGACATGAGGAACAAGACGGTCACATCTGTTAGCGCAGGCAGGCATGTACAGATATCTATACATGGATAGGAACACGTTTGGCAAATATTGAATGTAGATGGAAGCTTTGCGATGCCAAGGATGGAAGCAAGGGTCTGATAGCTCTTTAGCAAGTAAAGCCTCTATACAACAGATATACTTGAGATGTAAATAAAAATTACACATAGTAATCTACCTGTGCTCTCTCAACTCTGCTCTCTGCATGAGAAGCACAGTTTCAAAGAGTTCAGCTCCCATTTAAATAGCAAAATAGACATCCTGGTTTTCCAGAGATTATGAAAAATCCTATCACCGCTCTGTATCCTGGAGTCTATCAGCACAGCTAACTGTATTTCATTTGGAGCAGCAGAGCTACATCAATTTGCACTAGGCAGGGAGCTTCTGTTTCCAAACAGACCATGAGGAGAGTTATGACCTGCAAATCAGGCCAGAATATCCTTGGCTCTGTTTCAGGATGCAAATACTGCTTTTCTCTTAGAAATATTAAAATTGAATGATCTAGTGAGGAGGCCTCTTCTACCTACTTTGGTTATGGGTCTTTTGAGAGATTATTTTGACTATCAAGTAGCTTTTAGTGGTTATCAGTGACCAAAAGATCAATTTACACTCTTAGTAAATAAATACATTTCTTGCTTACAATAAAAAGCAAACGTGCAAGTAGAGAGGAAAAGAAGAGAGAAGAGGATTAATAAATTACAATTGTTAGCAAGCACTAACATGTATCAAAAATGGCAAATTCTCTGGAGTATAGCTGAGCTTCTTTTATTCAGGTCAATGACTCCTTTTGTGATTCCCTTCTCTAAAAAAGAGCATTTTTCAATGATTTATGTATAATAATCTCCACATCAGCATATCTTATTTTTCACTATTTGTTTGTTAAACATGCAGCAAGAATCTCACACTGAAGCCCTTAGCCTTGAAAATACAACTGGGACAAAGGCATAAAAATATACATATAAAATAGAAATATTTATTACTAAAGCTGATGTTTATGATTTGACATGTAGGTAAGGGAAAAAAAATACACCAGTTTAGACTGCTGAGTTAAGGCTTTAATGGTGTGAGTTTCAGACAGATACATGAGGGCTGTTTATTAAGAAGAAAAAAGAAAATCATCCATTCAGAGGCTATCAGAGCAGGAATAGCAGTAAGCATAACGAAGGCAGCTTTTCATTGGTCTGTGCAAGGGCTGTCTCTTCGCAGCCTGTAGGAGTCAGAATGGGACAAAAAAATTATAAATTATTATTTAAATGATTAAGGTGACTTGAGTCGGTTCAAACAGATTTGCCAATTCTTGAATTCAGGGTGGGTTGTTCAGGACTGAATTTCATCATAGAAGATTTTCAGCCATCTCTGCTCCTGTCTGGTTGCCTATATAAAACCTTAATACCTCAAACTGCTCACCCACCTCTGCGCCCCAAGCGCCTGTTTCAAGTTCAGGAACCGGCATGCTGATTTCTTGAAAAGCAAATTCAGGTGTCCACTTCTTTGAAGTCTCCCAGTCAAAGAGCCCTGTGATAAAAAAAGATGTGATTTCCAACAGTGAATCTGAAGACTGAAATATTTTCTGAGGTAAAGACTGAGCATATCTTTTCTTTGTCTTATATTACAGCAGACCTTACATAGGAGCACCTCTTACCAGGCTAGAAAAGTCAAAGGAGCTCTCAGATGACCCCCAGTATGCATGTCACACTGGATTATCCTACCAGTAAACCCGTATCTAGATTAATTCTCTTTTCCACCCTGAAGATTTAAGAAATGCAGAAGCACATATGGGAATTCTACACTGGGCAAAATTGCACCGCATATGAATAGTGACAGCATTTTGGAGGTTATCATTTGTTACAGAAAATATTCAGATAATTTTGATTATTTGATTGACAAGTGAAAATCCCAACAGATTTCAATTGCAGTATGAATTATCCTTTTTACCAGTTCATACTGCACCCATTCCCTGGTGATACAGAGGATTTCATTGTCTTTGCTGACAGTACAGAAACTTTCACCAAAATAAAATACATTTTCAAACCTCGGGGGGGCAGACGGACCACACACAGAGGGGGAAGGGGTGGGGGAGAAATCAATAGATAAAATGGCAAATTTCCAGTATGTTTCAGCTAACAGGTCTGTCCCACCCTGCCAATCCCTGGCCAAGACTTTAGAGGCAACCAAGCCTTCTTACTAGAGCTGTATTCTCAAAATTGACTGGGTACTTAGTAGGCACTGACGTCCATAAATATTTCACAAGGAAAAGAATGCATTTCCCAAGCATTGACTAGCTACATATATTATTTATATGAAACCATAACTTAAGTTGAAAAACAATAAATGCTTCAACAACAGACCTATTCACAACCTACTCCATTACTAAGTAAAATGGGCTCTTGCTGTTCCTCAAGATCTCATAACTACGCAGAAGTTCAGCGGGACCTGCATATAAACATGACCTACAAAGGTGGAGTATAAGATTGTAGCCACTTCACCAGTACTAGTTAACTTGAAATTACATGGACAAGGGATTATAAGACACTGAAATTAATTTACATTTTATATCTGTATTATACTTTGTGCTCCTGTTTGAGATCAGGTCTCCCACTCTAAATAAAGGGCAGAAAATGCACAGCTGGGAAGTAGTGTTATCTCCCATTTCATACACGGAAGGTTAGCGCTCGAGGAGATAAGGACTACATTTCCCACTGCCACGGCCCCAGCATAGCTCACCAATAGCCTTTTGCAGAGGTAAAAGCTGCTACAAAAATACGGTCAGAAAAAGCAGAGATTGCATATTGCAGGTTCATGCCAAGAGACTCCTAAAGAGCTGGGAGCTGAATTGAGACTTCCCGCTTCCCAAACAACTTAGCTACAAAACTTCCCTTTCTTGGTAAATGATCTTCAAACAGGTTTTTAAATGACTGCTTTGTCTTTCAACCTGTTCAACACCGTAGAGGAGGCATCTCAGAGGAGGTGTAACAGACTAATGCTCTTTTGCCTGAAGCGCTCATAACATTAATGGAAGTTAATTCTGCTGGTGAAAAAGGGTTAAGTGAGTTCTGCTAGCTCATAACCACAGCTAGGGAGAAGGGAAAGCTTCTGGAGGGGAGAAAGTGGATCTGAGATGTAGGCAGTACCACCGCCATTTATGTGTTTACCACTCAGCTGGCAGCTAATGGCCCATGTATAAACTCAGGATGAAAGTGGGTAAAATAAATTGCATTCTTTAAAAGAACCATCTCTTCTCTCGGTGGCATAGAAAAAACATCTGAAAATCACCCTGCAAAGCTATTTTGAGTTTGGTTTTTTGGCAAGACAGAGAAAGTGCCAAGATAAAGTCAGTCAATTCAGTATCGTGAAAGGAAAAAAAAAGCAATAAAAGCAGTGGAAGCTCTGGAGACAGGACTCGCCTCAGTGCAGACAGCAAGAAGGATATTTATGCACTATTTATACCACACCAAGTGCAAATTTTGCCTTGCATTGATTATAATGTACCTTTCCAAGATCTTTCTGCAGCTCTGGCATAATACTAATAATGCAGCAACAACGAAAGGCTGAGGGAGCAGGGCTACCGGCAGCCACTTCGGGCACGATCAAATGGCATGTTCCTCTCCCCTCGACACTCCAAGGCATCACACGCATCCTGATACGCAAACACCCAGAGCAGGCCCAAAGTTGCAACATGCCAGAGGCTGTGTTAGTAAAGGAGCATTTCCCAAGCGACTCCTTGTTGCTTCAAACTCTTCGGCCATTCCCTTCAGTGCACTGGCTTGAAGTGAGAGGGTGTGGGTGCTCCTTGGTTTTACAGCGGTGGGATGGGGGCCAGGCCAGTCACCGTCAGAGGAAGGAGATGCGTTAGTGGGATGTTTTGAGGCAAACCTGACTGCTGTTCTGCCTCCCCTGCCATCCCTGCTCACCTTGTGAAGGGACAAGGAAGAAGAGTGTCTCTGAAGTCGCCCTGGAGCTCCCACTGCCGCTGTAAAGCATGGCAGGAGGGAGGCCTGACCCAGCCCTGCTACGCTGCGTTCTCCTCCACCGACAGAGAAGAGCACAGATTCGCATCCCACCTGAAACACACAGCTCTCAGTAGTGAAGCCCACTCACTTATTACAGTATTACTGGTTTATATGGCAGGTGTGAACTAATTCAGTTCATTCGGATCCAAGAGCTCTCAGCAACAGACAGGAAGATAAATAACCTTGGGAAAGGGGGTGTTGACAAGCAGGGACTTGTGGAAACTGACTGGAAGGATCAGGAACCTGCACACCCATCTCCCCCCACTCCTTCAGCAGCCACAAAGCATCAGAGCCTTTGCTGCTTTCTGTGTTTCATTTTCCATTGAAAAGCCATTTCAGGGAAGTTCTGCTTCAGCTGAAATAGGCAGGTAGCCCTTGGAACCTGCTCCTTCCAAGGCTTCTGCCAAAGAGGATTTCTGGTAGCACCTACCATGAAGATGTGTCCAGCCCTGTGTTTCCACCTCATCACTGAAGTCAGACCCCACAGACTCCATTACAGTTGTTTCTTTGCCCCAGTACATCTTTGCCACAGCAGGATCAGCAGGAGGCAATGAGCAACCTAATTCCTTCAAAGGATTATTCAGCCATGTGATCCCAGACAATACCTTCAAATTTCAGAACGCACCCCCGGTCTGGCTACGTCAAAATCCAGCATCAAACACACCTCCGGGTAGCTGTTTTCTCTGATTTCTGCCACACTAATATTTCAGTGACCATCTTGTAGAACCAAGTTAGACCACTGAGAAGTTCACATGAATGGACCTCCCATGTGCACGATATCTGCATCCACGTACAACCACTGGCAGACCACAAGTGATCCAGGTGCCCTGTGCTCATCCTCAGCACAGAAGAGCTGAGTGTAAAAGACGACAGTAGGACCATGTCCAACCCAACTCCATTCTCCACCAGTCATCTCAAAGCACCTGGATGAAAAGAAGATTATCAGAAGTAGTCAACATGGATTCACCAAGGGGAAGTCATGTCTGACTAATCTGATAGCCTTCTATGACAAAGTAACTAGATGGATGGATGAGGGGAGGGCAGTGGATGTTGTCTACCTTGACTTTGGCAAGGCTTTCGACACTGTCTCCCACATCATCCTCACAGGAAAGCTTAGGAAGTGTGGCTTAGATGAATGGACAGTGAGGTGGATTGAGAACTGGCTTACAGATAGAGCTCAGAGGGTTGTGGTTAGTGGCGCAGAGTCTAGTTGGAGGTTAGTAACAAGTGGTGTCCCTCAGGGGTCAGTACTGGGCCCAGTTTTGTTCAACATATTCATCAATGATCTGGATGAAGGGATAGAGTGTACCATCAGCAAGTTTGCTGATGACACAAAACTGGGAGGAGTGGCTGACACGCCAGAAGGCTGTGCTGCCTTACAGCGTGACCTCGCCAGGCTGGAGAGTTGGGCAGAAAGAAACCTTATGAAGTTCAACAAGGGTAAGTGTAGGGTACTGCACCTGGGGAGGAATAACCCCATGCACCAGTACAGGTTGGGGGCTGACCTCCTGGAGAGCAGCTCTGTGGAGAGGGACCTGGGAGTCCTGGTGGACAACAGGATGACCATGAGCCAGCAATGTGCCCTGGCGGCCAAGAAGGCGAATGGCATCCTGGGGTGCATCAAGAAGAGTGTGGCCAGCAGGTCGAGGGAGGTCATCCTCCCCCTCTACTCTGCCCTGGTGAGACCGCATCTGGAGTACTGTGTCCAGTTCTGGGCTCCCCAGTTCAAGAAAGACAGGGAACTGCTGGAGAGGGTCCAGCAAAGGGCAACAAAGATGATTAGGGGACTGGAGCACCTTTCTTATGAGGAAAGGCTGAGGGACTTGGGTCTCTTTAGTCTAGAGAAAAGAAGATTGAGGGGGGATCTTATTAATACATACAAATACTTAATGGGAGGATGCCAGGGGGATGGGAGTAGTCTTTTTTCAGTGGCACCCAGTGATAGGACGAGGGGTAATGGGCATAAACTTGAACATAGGAAGTTCCATCTTAACATGAGAAGGAACTTCTTTACTTTGAGGGTAGTGGAGCACTGGAACAGGCTGCCCAGAGAGGTGGTGGAGTCTCCCACTCTGGAGACATTAACTTGTATAGGCAACCTATGAAGGCCTGGAAAAGGAAACCCTGACACAGCAGTGCGAAATCACATGCAGCTCTGTCACTCTAAGGGCTTACACTATAAAACCTTCATTGCTCCAATCCGTGAAGCAAAATGACAAATTACTCCAGTCAAAAGCTTACAGTCAGGACCTAAATCTTCCACCACCCTCCTTCTGCGTGAATTAATTTTAGGTGTTCTGTGAGATAAATTGAATTTTGCATTCTTCCAACTGCAAAAATAGATTGTTCTAGTTATTAAAATAAATATATGAAGAAAAAAATTGAAAATATAAAAGAGAAAGGAAATACTAATGTAGTCAGAAGTCAAAGAATCATGCCAAAGAATCACAGTGGTACTACGACACTTGTGCTATATCTTTGCAGGGGCACCAAGGAAGAAGGAAAAAAAACCCAAACCCACACCCTTTCAAAGAGAGTCCTTTTGGAGGCAGTTTAAGGTTAAAATAAAAGCAGATGTCATAACTTAACCTGAACTGCACCAGCTGATGGACTTCAGTGGGAGCAAGAATGGGCCAAAAGTTTTTAATCTTCTGGTTATACCTCCAGTAGTTTCAGTGCGTTCTCTGATCAGTATGGGGGTTTTATATGCCTGAATTACAGATTTTGCCCATCGTGGTTATATTCTTCAAACAGCCTTCCTTTTTTCTCTTCCACTAGGAACCATACATCATTTTTGTCTAACTGACCAAGTTCAGTCCTACACAGAAGACACTACAAAAACTTAATTGTCCAGGAGGTTGTGGTTGGACGTCCCAGGACACAAGCTGCAAGGCCCTCCTGAAAGCTGTCTTGGTCCCTCAGTCACCATTTTTCTCCTTCCTTGTTGCACTACTACGTACCACTTCATACTGGTTAACAGATCTACCTTCTACCAACATTTCAGCAAGAAGAAGTCCTATGGACCTCAGGCAGAAAAAAGGCAAAAAATACCAGATACCAAAGCTTCAGAGATTAAAGAGACTGACTTCTACATGTTTGTATATCTGGGCCCCTGAGACTATTAAGCAGCAATTACCCCTTAAAAGGCTTAAAAGGCTTGGGTCTTCCAATGGCTCAGTCACCCACTAGACTAGGACCTCTCACTTAGCCATTGTGAGCTCTGTAATAGAATATTTCATTTTCTGACAATTGTAGTTCAAGTTCAACTGGAACTATTTACCAGACTGGGAGAAAAAACACTTACACAGATGAAGACATTTTAAAATAAAGCATCTGAAATTTTTTTAAGTGGAAAAATTTTGAAAATAAATTTTTAATTTCAGCTCAAATAAAATATTTCATTTTACTTGAAACAAAATTTTTACTAATTTTTTCATTCAGCCAGCAAACCAAAAAATTATTATCAATTATTTCCACAGTGCTGCTTAGATTTGTGTTCTGAATAGATTTCAGTACAGAAGAAAAACAATCAAGTGCTGTGTTGCTAACTCCAACCAATTAATTCTTAGTTCAGCAATAGTGGATGCTTTCTTAAAGCCCCAGATTCTTGAATCAGGTGATTATACAAAAATCTGAGCTTTCTTTCCCACAGAAAGTAGAGGTCTGATAATTTGGGTTGCAAACAAAGACTCGTATGGTGAAGCACTAAAGGCTTAAATGCCCCAAACAAGTAAAACATATTTTTCCATCTTACCAATTTTAAAGTCAATCTCATAATATGGGATGGATATTATTTGTGATTTTTGAACTCTTAGGGTAGAGAATACTGCAAATTACTTTGCAGGAGCTATTGAGAAAGATACTTCAGGATACCTCCATAGGGCTTTTAACCCTTCCCTGTCTATTGACCCCCTCCTCCATTTGTTTTGGGGAGGAAACCATCAGCCAGCTAAGTCTAAACCCATACAAACTGTAAGAGTTAATTTGTTGCAATGTATCTGAGTGTAGTAACTGATTACATTTTTCCCCAAAGGAAACTTCAGTTAATTTGGTTAGTGACTCATATGCCAGGCTGCCAATTACAACACAGATGATTACACACATAAATTCACGTCGGAGTGGCTCAACGATCACAGGGAGGAAAAAAAAAAAAAGAAAATAAAATTAAAAAAAAAAAAGCAGAAGGAAGAAAGGCTCCCCTTTACCTTCCTGGGATTGGGGGTGGGTAAGCACCCCACCCTGCAAGATGCTGGGTGTCCACGAAGGCCATTGGAAACAGAGTGCCAAAACCTACAAGACTGGGACATGACATCTCTGAAATGGCAGCGTCTTCTAGCTTTCCATTTGGGATTTTCATTGCAGAAATATGTTGCACACTCTCTAAAAGATTGTTTGCCAGTATCGTTAGAGGAATCCATATACAAAGAGAGACAGAAGGAGGTTAAATGAGCAGCACTTGGCAGTACATCAGTAAATCATTTAAAGATAACCTGTGCATACCAATACCAAAAAAAAAAAAAAATCCAATTAAAGTAACTTATTACAAACCTAGTCCCATTTCTGATGTGCTTTATATTCCTAAGGAGGAGTAGGAGGGAGAGGAAGGAAACAGGACGAGGAGTCAGAGTCTGATACTATAACATGAGGAAAGCCCAAGCTGGGCATTAGAAAAAAATTGCTACACGCCTCATCAATTGGCCGATGAAATCAGTATCAAGGGAAGTTGGCCAGGCTCCTGAATACGTATACTCAGAGAAAATTAGACTTTGCATTTAAAAGCAATAGGAAGCTCTGACATTTGGTGGAGAGCGTAGGAGGAAGAAGGTGTTCTTTTATCTTAAATGAAAGATACTTCACTGGCCTAAACTGTAATTCTAACTAGACATTCCTCTAGATAAACAGTGGCATACATTTCCTTCATTGAGGGTTAACAGGCTAGCCATAGTATAATTCATGCTGTTTCTTGCTGGAAAGGTCAAAATCCTTTACAAACAGTAATTAAGCTTTGTGGC
The DNA here is from genome assembly GCF_000708025.1 of Charadrius vociferus. Taxonomy (NCBI): domain Eukaryota; kingdom Metazoa; phylum Chordata; class Aves; order Charadriiformes; family Charadriidae; genus Charadrius; species Charadrius vociferus. The sequence goes on from NW_009648350.1 coordinate 2,145,707, forward strand.
ACCAGGGTACTATTATACCAGTTTTACAAGGGAATAAATAAAAGGATGTAGCGGCTAAGTGAGTTGCCCAAGGCCATTAAGCAAGTCAGTGGCAGAATCAAATATTACACCCAGATGCTTGGTCTCCCATTCTCACCTCTCACCAGTAGGCAACTCCTCTACATTGGCCTTTATTAAATAACCATTACAAAATGTATTAATTTTAATTTGGAACTTTGTAAATTGACTCTTTCACAAAAGACAGCAATTGGCTGTTAAATAAATACCAAGTGATTATTACAATCATATTTGCTGAAGGGTGGACCATCAGTGTAATGTGCTGGGTTCAATAAAAAGGTTATTGCCTGTCAAATAAACATGATGAGCAGAGCCTGGACTGATGCGGAGCGTATTCAACAGCCACTGGCTTTGGTGGGAACTGCAGCTGCTCAGCACCTTTCAGAGCCTGAGTTCAAATATTTTTTTGCAATATGTAGGGAGAAAACTGGCTCTGCCAAAGCAGGGATAACTCCATTAGCAAGATAACCTTAGGTCAGATTCTGGCTACCTAAACTTGATTATAAGGGCAGTTAAGTCTCACCGATTTCTGTAAAAGTAACTCAGTGTGAGATGCTGTTCTTAACAAGGGTAAAGGTTGAAGAAATCATTCCTATAGTAAGAAAGGGTAAGATGATTTTAGTGTTAGTGCTAAATTAAGCGCAGATACGGAAGCTAAGATCTTGCTTCTGTTTCTTTTTTTTTTTTTTTTTAATAACTCAGCAGAAGACGAGAGCTGTAAATACAGTTGAATGGTCAGATTATGTGTTTCAGAGAGATGGTCTGAACACAAAGGAAGTTATTTTAAACTGCCAGTTTCTTTTATGTTTTTCCAAAGTGTGAGTTTATAAGAATAGTGTTTGTTCTCTGCCAGACAATCATGGATGCATCAAAAAAAAAAAAATCTTTGTACCCTGGAAGGCTGATTGCCATTTGCAGTTACACACTAAGGCAAGCACCCTGCTATAGACTGTAGTCATCCGTTTTTAGGCTGCTCCGCTCTGCCGAAGCAGGGTGAAAGGACATCATTACAATAAACCCTCCGTTCTGATGTAGTTTGTCGGTGTAAGCAGCACGTTTCACTGGAACAGCAAGTATTGCTGCCGTCCCAGAGCAAGTCTTGTTCTTTGCAAAAGCTACGAGCCAAACAGGCAATGCATGTAGTAACTGCTACTTATGTTAAATAAACATTTTATTATTTTTTTTTTTAATCGGCTTTTGCAGCACTAAGTCCGGGCAAAAGACAGAGAAGAGCAGTACCGAATTGAAGCACTAGGTGGCAAGCCTCTAACAAGAAGTAACTTCGGGGAGCAGAGCCTCCACCAAGGCTTTCAGCAGTCACCTGACAATTTCACGTTGTGGAAAAATGTTCTTGATTTAAACACCTAATGTTTCCCATTAAGAGCTAATGTCCTCCCTATACGCTGGCATAGAGCAGCGGCTAAAGCATACAGGACAAGCTGTACTGCAGACGTTGCTCAGAGAGAACAATTCTTACCATTCTTATCTGCAGACCTTACCAAGATGTTCTTTTCCTGTTAATGTTTCCTTAATATAGTTACTTTCCATCCCCCACCCCTCTCTCATTTAGTCTGTTAAGGGTTTTGCTACTGGAAACGGCTGAAGGTTGAGATATGAATTTTAGAAGATACAGGCTCTGCTTGATTCAGAGGGAGCCAGTTTGGGAAGTATGTGACGTGGCTTCTCCACCGACAGTGAGCCAGGCAGCGCAGCCACGCACACACATCCGCACTCGCACAGGCCAATTAGAATGTTAATAATAATTAAGTGTCTTACTCCTAAGACGCTCCTGCACAGGGGAATGCTAAAGCGCCAGTCAGCTCATTTCATTACACGCAGCCAGACACCTCTCAGACCTCGCGTATTTGCTAAGGGAGCGGAGCGGAGCGATGCCAGCTCCAACCAATCTGATTTCAGATGATCTGCTCAACAAACAAATTAGAGCAGCCTACAGAAAGAAACGTGGACCAGAAAAAAATCCAGCTGTGGCAGCTGAGCTGTACCTTTCACCTCAAACTGAACCACAGCAAATAAATACAGGGTGAAACCTATGAATTCCCAGTTTGCAGGGGTTTGTGGGAGTCTTTATCTAGCTTTGGTTCACACGCTTCAAAGCGGCTCCATTTCAGATTTGGGATAATCCCCTAATTAAACACAAACTCCGCCTTAAGCTGCATGTCATCTGATTTCTACCCAAAAAATCAGAACTGGACACAGACTCGCTAGAGTTGTTCAGCTTGTTCGGCTCTGAGATTACATTTAACTGGTCAGCAAGGGCTGGCCCAGAGGTCGCCTTCCATCTGTTTGAACCATGTGAGTCACCCACCTTCCTCATCTTTCATGAATGCTGTAGTCTGGCTCACAGCTGACCACAATATGCTGCTTGTTCACAAATCAAGCCGTTTCAGATGGTAGTTTGCAAACAGCGATGTCCTTTGATGGGCAATAGGACAGAAGGTTAGCGAGAGGCAATGGTGGGTTTGCTGCTGGAAGAGTTCTTGGGTTCAAGGTTTGCCCTTCTGGGAACATCCGGGAGGGCGCTGGGAAGAAAAGCTTGGGTACAGTTCTCATGAGCAGAACCTTGGAGTGACTCTGAAGAATTTAGCAGTTTCATTATCCCTGGCTTAAAAGGAACAAATTTAGTATGCTTCTGATACCAGAAATGTTATGGCTACTTTTCACCTAAACCTTTACTTTCAGAGAAGGAAAAAAAAAAAGGTGATGCAAGAAGCAAAATCTACAGGAGTGTGAAAACAGAAAGCCCTGTTTATTCAGAGCACACTGCAAATAAAGCAGATACAAAATACAGTAAAGCAAGACTGAGTCATTCACATTTCCTATAAATTCAAGGAAAAAAATCCCATCGTTTTTCACTCTATTTCACATCAGAGAACAATCACAACAGACTACTCAATGCGATGATGACTTTACCCCGGCCCCAAGGGGTTTCTCTGTCTCTCTTGCACAGCTTTGAAAATTATCACATTTGCCCCCATTTTACATCTCTCCCCACATCCAGTTTGCCCCATTTCAAACACTTCGAGTTCACACAGCTGTCTGCTTGCAGTTTCTTTTCACTATCCTTTGATTTTTACCAGCTGCAAGAGAAAAAAATACACAAAACCGTGCATCTGATTAGATGTGCATGACACATAACACTACCTCTGAGTGTACATCAGAGTTTACCCAGATTCAGTTTTCCCAAAAGATCACAAGTCTGAGCAAAATCAAGCCAGTCCAGCAACCTGAATCCAGTAGGCAAAGAGCAAATGAAGGTCCCTCTGGGTCCTATTTCCAGCTTCTCCCCAGACAACCAGAGGGGATGCTGTTGGGCCGGCGCAGCGCTGTGGCAGAAGTCTTGCACACCCAGCCTCAACTTTATCTTCAGCCCTTGGGAAGTAAAAAGCTAAATGAGGAATCTAAACAGAGGACTCAACTTTCTGTTGAGCTAGAGCCCTTTTAAGCCACTATAGAGATAGAAAGTTTTGTTAAGCCACGTACAGGCACTAAGGACTTTTATTGCAGAAGATGGGTGAAAAGCATCATAGCACTTGGGTTAGAGGGGACCTCAGAGATCCCTTGTTCAGACTCCTGCTCAAAGCAAAACTAAGTTACAGTGCTACGTATAGCACAAGACTTTGAAACAGAAGTGAGCAGATGTGCGGAAGTTTCTAGGTAAAGGTCTTCCCACAGCTTTTTAGAAATTTTTATTCAAGCTTAGCAGTATACAAACAGTTTGCTCTAGAGCAGAGCAGCTGCTCTGTTACTCAATAAAAAGGTTTTCTATATTGCTCTGCTGGTGTGCCCTGAGCTTCTAAAAGCATGATAGAAGGTGGAATCAGAAGTATATGGTGGAAATCAAAAGGGAAATGGTTGCATTTGAGTTTAGCACAAAAACCTAATTATAATTTCACAGGAGAACTGAGGGAGAATGGAGTAAACTCCTACACTGAGCTTACTGCTTGGAGATTCTGCCACAGAGAGGCAGAGAACCGAGAACAACCTGGAGACTTAATGTGGGTATTCACTCCCACAGAGATGCTGCTGACTGACTTAACTGGAACTATATTTGAAGCAGACTGGTTTATATCTTCTGCCCACTTTGTACGAGATCAAATTCCATCCACTTACTCATAAACAAGAACAACTGTTTTCTCAAAAATTTAATTACAAATTTTAAACAGAAAATAGCAACTAAACACGGAAAAATAAGTTTGAATAACTCTAGATGATTTGCACTAGCATTACTCTGCACACACAAACTTTCAAACGATGGAAATAATGAAGTGTTCTTGACAGTCATTTTCCTCTCGGCCATACAGTAATGAACAAATCTGTTTTATTGTTATTGCAATGCATCAGTGAAACTATATGAGAAAATCTGAAAATGTAAGAAGTATTAAAAAAGTCAAATAGTCTGAGCTTTGTTATTCACGTTTGGCTAATAAGACTGTTAACTTTTGGAGGCATAATTGTCTATAAATTACAGGAAAATGAGCTGGGCAATTAGCTGGAAGCAAAATAAGCATCCTCATCTTCTGTAAAACACAGCAAATTATTATATAAATAAGCATTTGATCAAATAATCATTTGATCTTGAGGGCTGTGTAACCAAAGTTTTCAATCACTTCTCCTTAGCTGCCAAGTTTCAGAATTACGGAAGCTGTATCATTTTGTCAACCTTCAATGCACGGAAATGTTGAGGCATGTCCCCACAAGATGATTATCTGTCTGACTTGCAGTTGAAAGCTATTAGATGTTACTTTTTACATTAGCTGAGAATTGCCCAGTTGCAGTTTTTAAGTTTCTTAAGGATGACAAAGATGAGCATGACAGCCTTGCAGTGATTAAATGCTTCTTGAATTTATTTCACAATGTGCTAAATGTTTCTTATGATACAATCTTAAAATTAGAATGAACTGATCTTGTACCTACTGAAGTTTATGACATGATGAATTCTTCAGAGAGTAAATTACAATGAAACATTGATAGCAAATTACTTGGTTATAAATGTAGCTCATCCAAAAACACATCATGACAAAAACAATGCAATGCATTTTATTCGGTAGTGTATGTCTGCTCTCATATCTGATTTCAGCAAATATGACTATTTTGACCTCATACAATCCCTTTCACTGAGTCGGGGGAAAAGCAGGCTTTACAGTCATTGTTGAAGAGCTAAAATCTTATAAAAAGCTGAATAGGGATAGCTTACTAAGAAACAGTGTATATATTATACACTAAAAGATTACATGGAGTGCACATGTACTTCACAAGTGTTGAATTTGGACACGGTATATTTCTCTATTGTCAGCGTCCTAGTTCTTTCAATTTCTTATAGTTTGTGGAATTAATTATGTCCATTTCTACCTCAAATGCAGAAGGGGAACAAATAATTTCCTTGGATAAACAGACTTGAACAGATTGCAGAAGACCACAAAATATTGATTATGTTAAGTTTGAACTTCAAATTAAGGCACAAATGAAGGTTAATTTCAGTTATTCATGTAAAGAGTCTCATTAATTGCTTTAAAAATGTATTGAAAAAGTATCAAAACTGGTCATAAGTACTGTTTTCAGTAACAAATTGAAGTTTACAGGACTGAATTGTATATTCAAGGGTAGTAGATGTGAACATAAGGAGAAAGAATACAGGATTTGCTAAGGGAAATGACATTTCTTTAAATTGCCCCTTCAAAAAGGGCATTCTTTCCTTAATCACGTAGTTATTTCCAAGACGGGTGACCATCCTGCTTTGGATGCAGAAGCGAGGCAGTGGTCAGACCAGCACTGTATTCTACCTAATCTTAGCTGCGAAGCCTGCTTTGGTTGTTGTCAGTAATCAGCAGAGTGAAGAAGCAGGTACGACTGCCCGGTTAAAACTGGAGACAGGCAAGGATGGTTTCGTTCCACCTCCGTAACCACCGCTCTGTCCTGGACAGATCACAGCTCAGCTGGAAGAGGGACTGTAACCATGAGCTTCCCACAAGCAATTCACACTGTTCCCACCAGCTGCTGTGCGTTCTCTGCCATAACTAGACCAAATCAGCATGCTTGCTATAGGCAGCTGGAAATGGTTCTGGCTTTATCACAGCATTGTTATTTACTTCCATTCAGGTGCTAAGGGTGGTGGTGTTGTAATTACTAATAAATCTGCAGGATGATTGGTCTGGAGTCCTTATATACACACGTCACTTCAGGATGCTGTGCTGAATTCTGAATTCATGGAGCCACAGAAACTGACCCAGTTGTGGTCACGCTTCCTCTAGAGATGTGGTATAAATTTAAGACAGGGAAACTGAGTCTTTCTCTGCAGTAAGACCAGATAACATGCCAGTGTGAAGACAGTTTCGACAGGCTGGGATCTGAGGCTTAACTGTCTCCTGAAGTTTAAAGCTGACAAGATAGACATGCCTAAGGGAATTCAAACATCTAACGGGCTCTGGTACCTTGAAAGAGCTCCCTGAGTGGCCTTATATCCCCACAATGTCACGAGGTGCTCTCCAGCTGTGACAGTCTCCCATTAAGATGGTGTGACCCACAGAACTTTCCTGCGTACATTTGTGGGCTTTGACGACTTTGAACTAAACCCGTGTGAAGCTTCTGTCTTTAGCAGCAAGGTGGACCATGGCTTTGCCAGGTACCTCTTCAACCCAATGCTTTGGAGTCAAATGCTTCTGGTATTTTAATATAAGGCTTTAGGAAGAGTCATATGGTTTATGTTTCCTTTTTAGTATTAGGACATACCCACACCCAGCACTTCATTTTCTTAAAATACAAATGTGCACATGGAAAATAAAAACGTTGACAAGTCCTAGTCAGAGTTTAAGAAGCTTTAGACTTGAAAACCTATGAATCCAAAGAAGGATAAAATGTGCCCCTTGCACTAATTTCTGATTCTACAGCCTGCCCATCACCGTGATAATGCAGAACAACACTGCAAGGGGCACGTGCTGCATAATGTCAGCTGGCATCAGCATAGGTGCTGTGGATACTGCAGCGCTCTACTGTAAGACTGCTGACTGTTTTCATGGCATCACATGAAACACAGAAATAAATAGCTCCTCTTCTATGATCACAGCATGGAAGTTTTGCTTTGCTGTCTATCCCTTCTCATTAAAAGCATAAAACACAACGCAAGATAGGGATTAGACACAGAGGCAGGCAAATGCAACAGAGCCACAGGGAAGAGCTCAAGGAGCAAAAGGATTGGCACATGTGCCAATAAAGCCGGTCCTGGTGTCAGCTACGAGTTGCGCCCTCAGAAGCCAGAACTGAATTTCACTCCGAGAACAGAGGAACAATAGGCATAGACACTCTAGACCGCACAGGCATGTACACCCATTTCCTTCTCCTGAGCCTCTGTGCAGGTGTTAAGAGAAACCTCTCCCCCAGCAAACTGTCATAAAACTGTTACTTTCTCTTTTCTAAAGTCCTCTTAAAAACAAACAGGCATACACTCTTTTCCTGTGAAGCAAGTTTAGGTTTTTTCCTATTTAAATTACAAACACATCAGAAATCTTCCTCACCACAGCGCATCCTGTCTTTTCTCTGTCTGACATTTAGAGTACAAACTCTTCAGGGCAGGGTCTGTCTTTATTTTTTATGTCTCATACAGAGCCAAGTCATATTCTCAATGTTAAGCAGTAAGTAGAAAAGGCCCATACACATATACAAGGTTATATGATACATGCCTAGCTTATGTATGATATACACATGATACGGTCAGTAAAACAGGCCTGTACAAGAAACCTCTCTACTTATATACACAACAAAACAGATCCTGACTCGTGTGCCGGGGCATACATATATGGTAAAGCGTACAAAGGAGGCCCTTGTAAATGTTACATGCGTGCATCTGATTTTTAAAAGTTTCCAGGATCCCTTCAGACTGGGAGGAACAAGGAGAAGCAGCGAAAGAGAGGACTGCAGAGGGAGGACATGTTGTCTACAGTTTACCTCCTCATGATGCTCGTTGGTGAGCGGCTGAGGAAGGTGGGAGGGACTCAGCCACACAGCCCCTGTGCATTGGGCTGCACGTCTGAGAAAAGGTTGAGAACCACTGCTCAGTGTGACCCCTTTCCTGGGCAAAAGCACAGCAAATACATCTCTCTCAACAGTTCCCAAGTACCAGCTTCAGTCAGGCGCCATGATGACATCAGCCTTGCTTTCGCAATTATTTAACCTCTGTCTTTCAGATCAGCAGTGAACCAGCAAGGGTGACTAATACACACATCAGCTCTGGAAAGTTATCAACACACCGGACAGGGTGCTGGCCCTCAGGAACGAACTATTCTTTCATGAGTCTATTTGTTTTGTATTTGGAGAAAGACTGTATGAAACCAAATGTTATGTGTCCACAAGAAGGTACTGGCAAACTTCTGTGTCCCATGGAAATGTCAGTCCTTTTGTCAGAAAGATGCAGATATAACAAAGATATTTGCTTTTTCTCATTTCTGTGTGTTATTTTTTACTACTCCCCTCCAGTTCTGGCTTCTGCTTTCACTCTCCATACAAGCACGGAAAAAGTAGCTTCTTAACAGACATCTACAATAAACATGCCGATACTTGAGATGTAAACTGAGAGGCTGGCATTATAACAGAGCCTCTAAATCAACCTCAGGACCTTGTTAGCATAATTAGTGATAGGACTAGTATCTTACAAGATACAGGACAGAAAGTGGAAAAATAGTAATAATAAAAAAAACATAGTTGTATCCCAGCAATTGCTGGGATGATTGCTGATGGTTCAAAAGCAAGTCAGATCTTGTGTAAGACAAATACATTTTATATGATGTTTAATCTCACAAGAATTCTGCTGGAAATACTCAGAAGCTTGTTAGAGGAAAATATGAGAAGCTACTCATGTGAACAATAAAAGATTCCTGCGTGGAGGAACTACTGTGAGTCCCATCCTCATAATAGGCGCACATCTAGCAATTACAAGCATGCTGAAAAATAATGCTACCTTCACTGCTCCTTTCTACTAATTTGAAGCTTCAGAGAAGACAGTACCGGTCTTCCTTCCAATTGAAACTCAGGTAAGATGGAGAAACACAGGGGAGGGGATTTGTTCAAGATCAGGTGGAATTCAGTGGCAGAGCCAGAAATAGCATCTGTCTATAAGGGCCCTCAAAGAAGTCTTAATGGCCCTAACCAGTCCCACCTGACGCCTCCAACCTCTGCCTGTGGGCCCAGGACTCAGCCCCAGGTCTTCAGTCACCGTATGAGCAAAGCTGTTAGGAGTGCCTGTCTCCAGCTCATGCACAGCCATGCCTGTGCCTGACCATGAACCTTGTTGATCCTGACCCATTGACTGATGTCCTAGTTTGACCTCAGACCTACCTCATCACTATGGACCTGTCCGGTGACCACTGGGCTGTGTCTGACCCTGGTTAGCCTTACTACACCTGTGGATTGGCTTCTTGGCTTAAGGTCAGACCTGCCTCGTCACCACAGAATTGTCTGATGATCTGGACTCTTAGTTGACGCTGGCTACCACTCCCAGACCTGCTCTGCTTGCCTCACTTGAGGGCTGCGGGACAGGGCCCCTGGCTGGTGAGGACCCTGACTTGGCAGCCAAATTATCTCCTTCGGTTCCGCATCTCTTTGGGAGCAGCTGGTGCTTGCTGCACCCTGACATTATCCTAGTAGACCACTCTGCCTCCCTTACTTGTTTCCATAGCACCAAAGGCAGGAAGAGAAAAGCCACATGTACTTTGATATGACCAGGGAACAGAGGCAGAAAGAAATCAAGACGCAAACTCTAACTGGAACTCTTCTTTGTTCACTGTCTTAAGCACGTCCTTCCACCTACTTCATATTGGACATGGCAGTATTGCCTGCCCCGATGCAAGGCAGCAGCAAAAGACATTCAAGGGGTTACAGGAAGAGGTTCATGTTCTGCATCAGTGTCCCTTGAGAATAATAAAACTTGGCTGACAAAAGTAGAAGCCAGGGGAATCAGGCTTTAGCAGGAGGAAGCGATCACAGCAGAGGGCTTGAGACCATGGGAAGGCAGAGACCTGGGAAGGGGAAGCACTGTTAGATTACCCAGTAGGGAAACCGGAGGATGCAGATGCTGCTAGTGGGCAGCAGATTTGTCTTGGGCTACAACATAGCACTAGGGCAGCTCTAGCACTTGGAGCTAAGAAAGACAAATGGGTTAAGCAGCCACTGGATGGAGGATGAGAGACGCAAAGAGCTCATGGCAGAGAGGGGCAGGTTATCGTTCGCCTGGTGTTAGGTACATTTCTGTTCTTAACTGCAGCTGGGATCTGGCATCAGATCTTAGCTCTCCTGAGCAGCCTTTGGTTCAGGATGCAGCATTCCAGGAGGGTTTATCTTGCACTGGGGGACCTGGATGTCTGTTGCCCTTGTTCCATGTGGGGACGGCAGAACAGCTCATCCGATAGGTTCATCTCTAACTACCATCTCACTTAAGCTTGTCTTTTTACACTTAACAGGAGAAATTTTGCATACAGCTCACACTGAGGTTATAAGGCAGCAATTGTGTAAATCTTCATATACAGGCAATTATTGGCCTTTTAATTTGAAAGCTGAAGGAGGTGACTCAACAGAAAAGGATTCAGGCTGAGTCAGCACGGTCTTTTCCTTGGGAGTTAGATATACAGCAAGAAAGCAAAATAACTTAGAGGGAGGCAGGAAAAACTTTGCTTTGTGGAAGTTCAGGGTATGGAATGCAGCTTTTCCCACAGTTTCTCTGCCTTTCCCTCTTCCATTCCTGAGACATCCATGTGCAGCCTGTGGAGTGACTGTGCAATTAAGAGAGGAAGAAAGAAGTTAACCCTTTGTACCTCCGTAGCACCTAATACTTCAGTATCTACAAACCTCCTCAGACACTGCTTACCTATCTCCGTAGTACAGCTCAGTTTTCCAGAACTGGGCCCAGCTAGAAATTTATTTTAATTTGGAGACTAGAAATCTCTGACAGCCCCACAATTCAGTGTTGAAGTAAAGACCAGGATCCAGGTTTTTACAGGAATGGCTGTAGTGAAGGAAAACTGTGTATTACACCTCTCTGGGGTCCTGCAAGTGGCTAATTAGCCTAGAGAAGCACAGAAACCCTCTCAGTCTCTCCTTGCTGGAGGCAAGCCAAGGGAGTCTGCCGTATTCTTACCTGAAGTAGTATCTGAAGAAAGATCAAAGGGTAAGACCAAGATTTCATGGCTAGTGAATCAGGCAAGTCTGCCGAGGGTTTCGATATGATCTTTACAATAAAAGGAAAACTTCTCTGCTTAGTGACATGCTAGTAATAGGACATTAATTTTCTAGATTTTACTAATATGTGTGTTAAATTCCTTGGGTCAGTTGATAGCTCTATAATTTCATACTGTTTACACAGGAAAAAAAACTGATGATGCAGATGTTTCAAACATGTATTTTTGAAATGTAATGTCTGAGATTCCTTCACTTTCAAAGGGATTTGGGACACTCACATAGACGCTTTGGAAAATGTTACCTTAAGCAACTGCTTCCTTGAAGAGTTACCACTGAAGACAGTGAGCAAGCCTCAGTCTCATAAGTACATGCTTTTAGGGACCAGCTAGCAGAGATGAATGTGATCTATTACTGTCCCTTTGCCCTTTCACCAGAGCACCTTAAAGCACTCTGTAATCATAAATGTAGGAAGAATTTGCTTCCCTTCTGTCCACCCCCACCCTGCTATGGGAAAGAAAAGAATTATTATGACAATTGGGCAATTGTAAAACAGAGTAATTAAGTGACTTGCCAAAGGCCAGGTAGCCAAACTGGAGAACTGATCCTAAACGTCCCAATTCCTGCTCCTCCTTTGTAGCCGATACACACAGCCCCTGCCGCTGAAAGGTCAGAATACTTCTTCCCTGGGGAAGATTTCATTTCCTCCTTTGAACGCTGAGGGAGGGGCCCCTCTAAATCACAGGTTAGG
>NW_009648350.1:2157708-2165533 GCF_000708025.1 Charadrius vociferus
CGTACTTCCCTACGCCATGTCTTGAAGGTGTAGTTAGATGTTATTACATGTATTGCCGTAGCTCCTAGAGGTCTCTGCCAAGAGCAAGCCCCGTTGTGTTGGAGACTGTTCACACACTGTATGAGACAGTCCTTGCTCCTAAAGAACTTTAATATTCTTTGATATTTCTGGGAAATGTTTCATGAGAGAATTTCAGCATAGAGTACAGGGCCTTTTAACCTGGATTACACCAGGGTAACTCCACTTACTTCAATCCATACCTGTCAGAGATGAGACTCCAGATTCCTTATGTTGCAGTCTCTCTTTTTAAAAACGCTGGGGCATATATAACAAAGAATCAGGAAATGAATGGGCAGTTGGCATTAATTTCCTCCATGTCACCATCTTTGGTTGCTGTTGTGGAAACACAGCAAGGCACGGCAACTGCTATTTCAGTGCACAGGGCCATCCCTGAGCCCCAGATGGTGACCATATGATCTGTCCCTCTTTTATGGACCATAGACATGTTTCTTATCCTTAGTATTTGACTTCTGCATGCAAAGAGTGCTCACCTAAATCTGTCTAACCACCACAGCACCTGGGTGCAACAGTTTCCTTTAGGAATCCAGTAAAGACCCAGACAGAGGGTAAACAATTTGTGGAAAAAGCACAACCTGACTCAATTAGAATTTCCTCCATGAATAGCTCCCTATGTCAGAACTTAAGGCCCCAATTCATCAGGAAATCTGGGACCCATTTCCTCAGGAATTGCTAGTTACTTACGCAGAGAAAGTACTGCATTCTGATTTTGTTTTCTGGGCAGTCTGGGGTGGGCTTTACTGCTCAGTTGAATAGACTGGATTTATGCTGAGCCGGTAGTGGTAAGATGACAAGAGATCTGTACTTCTGTATGTTATCACTTGTGCCCTTCAGCACCCCATCTCTCCTCCCGGCAGAAGGTGTCCAGCTATCAGGAAGAGCTGATCAGCTGCTGTAGATGAACACACCCTACCACCTATGCTGACTTTGTCAAAAGCCCAGAAAACTACACCTGGCTGGTATAAAATGGAGCAAATCCGTCATCTCTTTGCTAAGGAGCCCATGAACTCTAAAGGTCTAACATACAGCTCTAGTCATGATATGGGCAATGCTGGCATTTAGGGGGATAATGGTCCCTATGCAAGAACCATCTATGGGCCAGAGCCCCATACATCCCATAAAGCACAAGTTCTCTTACAGCTGCCTTAGGACAAGCAACAGTTATCCCTTTTCAGTAATACCTTACTATGTCCTTTACTCTGGCACAAAGGACTTGTCTGTGGAGGAAGATATTATGAGAGGAGAGTGAGCCTGGTACAGTCTGACCCTCAAGCAATAGTTACGATGATCTTCCAAAACCTCCAAAGTGTATAATACACCCTTTTTCAAAGCCCCAGTCTTAGCCACACACTCCTCTGCAAACAAAATTGGATCTAATTCCAACTCATATGGCCTTCCCTAGAGTTAAACAAAGCCTTGTAGAGCTGAATGATAACAAACCACAGAGGGAGGGAGAAACTACATGAGAAAAAAAATAAGCAAAACATCTGTCCCTGACATTTCAAAAATTCTTATTTGCCTAACTCCCCTGATTTCAGCAGAGCTGTAGAACTTTATACCAGCTTCGATGCTGGTCTCTCTCTTTTTTTTTAAATCTTTCTTCTGACGAGCTCTGAAATCAGCAGAGGTGTTCATGCAGACGTGTGTAGGCTGTCTCAGACAGCAGGGGCTTCAGGCAAGAAGAATTTCAGGCCAACAGTGGCAAGAAAGAGAAAAGCTTGGTGGTGGAGGAACAGAAGATGAAGAGGGAAGCAGTGAGAGGCAATTCTTGTGGTTTGGAAGTTCCTGTGGCTCTATGTACAGTCAGCATTTCTGTCTGCAAACAGAAACATTTCTGTTTGCTTTGCAAGCCAGATTTCTCAACCTTTGGCCTTCTGACCTTCACTGTATCTGGCACTATGATCAGGTGTGAGATTGTAACTCACTGCTTGGAGGGGCAGAGCTTTTCCACTTAGTCCACCAGCCAGATTAGATGGGGCTTACCCTTTCGGTCACAGAACTTGAAAAGGCTGACTGTGAGACAGAATGCAGGGTTAAACACTGCGCAAGGAGAAAGCCACAAAAACACTCTCTTCAGAATAAGGTTTACCTGAGCTTAAATATTGCCATGTTGTCCAGTTCCAATAAAGGCCGACTTCAGGCGTAAGGAGAATCCAGGCATGAGCTGCACAGCGCTTTTGCATGGTGCTAAGAATCAGACAAAGGTTCCATCTGCTCAAAGGTATATAGTGCTATCTCTGTTGGACTCTGGCAGAGGAGGAGGAAAGCAATGTCTTTATATTTGACCAGAAAGGTCATTCAATTTGTTCTTATCAAATAAAAATAAAATAAAATAAGATTTTTTTTAAGGCAGTACAGTTTCTTTATACCACATGCCCATGTTTATTGCCATATAAAATTCCCTGTTTGCCTACACCCCACCCAGGCTCTTGTACACACCTGCATAAGTCTATAATTTTATCCCATGAATCATTCTATACCATCAGATCACACCCAAGTTACCAGAACTCTAAGGAAGTGGCAAGTTCATTATGCTGGTTTTCATCTTTCAATTTTACAATAAAAGAATTTTTTATTGGCGCCCTGAATCCACAAGTATTTTTTTAAAAAATGACAGGCAGAAAGAACATGAAAATTAATTAATTAAATGCACCCAACAAAAGAGAGTACAAAGGAAGGGAGAGCTAATAAATGATTTTTTAAGGGGCTGTTTGGACCTGTCCTGCAGTGGTTATATCTACCTCACAGGGTACTGAAAATGTTAAACATTCAAAATCATGAGTCAGGCTCAGTAAAATTCATAAGACTGAGGAAAAAAATCATAATTTTCACTTCAAATTAAAGTTTTTTGGCTTATTTGCCTCTGGGTTTTGCAACCTTGGGAGAAGAGTGAGGCCACGGTTTTAAGCACTTAAGCAGCCTTTGAAGGACTTTTTTTCCCAGGAAAGTGGAGATTTTCAGCTAATCACTTGTGTCCAGTAGCTGGGTGTTTAAGGAACCTACCAAACAACACAAGAGGTTGCAATCCAAAAGAAAGCAAAATACTGCGGTGTACAAGAGCACTACTGCAGTGATTCAGGCTGGTTTTAGAATGGTCTGTGTTAGAAACACAAAGCGAAGCATACTCAACAACATGAAGAGAGATATGCAGGCAAATATTTGCAAGTTGCATTTTTTCACTTTTGTTTACAATGTAAAGGAACATACTTCTATCTTAGCAGACATTTCTCACTTTTAACTTCTTAGAGCTACCAAATCTCATTTGAATTGACTGGCTGTGTAGTTCCTAGGATCAGGCTCAGTGTGCTGCTTGACTTCCAGCCATTTGGCGGCCTCTTCATTGTTACACAACTGTAACATGCAGCAATGACACAAACTTCTTGCCATTCAATTAAAAAATGACAAGCAGCCAAAGAAGAAAATTGGATTACCTCCTGGGCAACTTAAGTTCATGTAATATTGCCACTGGGTTGTTTTCTTGCCAGGACACTTAATTGCTGAGAAATGTGTTTACAGCTTGGTATGTGCATCTATCCATTTGGGACCAAGATAGGTGTGACAGAATCATAAGAGACTAATATTGGCAAACATTCTGGAAGAGGCTGCCATCAGTGGGCAACTCTACCACAGTGCAAAGACCAAACATCCATAATAATAGTTGCCTCTGATCCAGTCAGAAAATAAAAGAAAAAGCAAAGTCTCTTATCTGCTCCGGAAGGGTCTAGCTGCGTAGAGATGATTGGGCACTTTAGATTTGAGATCTATTTTCTTTCATACACGTTCATAGTGCTTTATTGCTTGTTAATGGAACGACAAGAAGAAATGGTCTAAATCTAATCATGCTGCAATTGACTACTGCTGAAAAAAACCCCGGCAACACTGAGTATCAGATACCTTACCGATTCTCCCATATCCATATACTCCCTCTGTTTAATGGCCTCCTGGCTGAGCATATAAGTCTGTGTAATTCTTATGTCTACACAGTCACACTGACATTTAAATTTGTTGTCTCCTCACCACTTTGTTTGGCGCTATCGATGTGATGTCTGCCACTCCAAGTGTTGCACTCTAACCAACCTCTATGTACTCTCAGATGCTTTGTGATTGGCAGGGAGGCTCAGGGCAGCAGACAAGGTGAATCTTGTAAACATGGCAAGAGATAAGGCAATACCGAAGGGAACAATAACCACAAAACTAGCTCACAGGGTTCAAGGGATGGAGGTACATGTACTGTTTATTTTCTGTGTTCTTGGATCAGCTGCAATTCCACATGTAAGCTGTAAGCTAACTTCTTCAGCCCCAGCTTTAAGACCTGGAAAGTCCCTCAGCACTGAGCATTATTTAACAAAGAATATATGCTTTCTTTATCTTTTATCTATATAGGAAACAAAACAAAAACAAAACAACCAAGACATTTGAACAATGCCTACAGCTCTGACTTAGGCCATGTCTCTGCCCTTGTTTGCACTGATGTAAATCAGAGATCACTGTAAGAGATTTAAAATAGGCCTTTAAATTTCTTATCACATCACTCCTCTGCTCTGCCAGTGATCTGTTCTGTGTGTTTCTAACAACAGTACCCATGCTTTTGCCAAGCCACAGTTACACATGGAATGCTTTCTCTCCCCAGGTACACACAGCGCCTGTCCCCTCTTTATACTTTCCTATCAAACATGCATCTTTCATCCTGCTCACAAGAAGTGCACTACCAATTATACCAATCCCAGGGTTTTTTAACTCATTTCTCCAGCATTTGCTCAGCTGGCTTGCCCATCCCGTTTGTTTATGATGAATGTTTTATGACATAAACAATTACATATTCCCAGGTGCATTTAACCAGAAAAGCAGGAACAGAAAGAAGTAACAGACTTGGGACTGCCTGGGCTTGCATGGTGGCAGCAACAAATACATTTACATGTTTCAAAGGCACTGATATAGCTTCTTCTGCATTTTGGGGGATTCATGATTAGAATCGGCTGGTAATGGGCGATTTCTAATTCGCAGGGAATTTCTTATTTTGATTGGTTTAGCTTAAGGCAAGCACACCAGCATTTTCACCTGAGAAATCCAAGGCCATGCCTTGCATGGCACAGTTGTGAAACTGGTGTAATTTTACCTGGTAGAGGGCAGTAGTACATACATGCACACACACTGCATTGCTCTAGGCATCATATGTGCCGTGCCACGGGAACATGACATGAGAGGCAAGACTTGGTCTGGGTTTCTGACTCTGCCTTGACCCCTAATGCTCTCAGCACCACCACTGCTGCTTCAGCAGCTCAACAGTTTCCTAACTTCTGCAGTATTTAGGGCAGAAATGACCGGATTAAATTCCACGGTTTGAATCATGACATTGATTTTTTCATTTCTTCAGGAAAGTGATGTATTTTGTCCTTAAAATTGCTGTAACTGATGTTGTATTATCTAGCATTGCCAAGTTTTCTCAAGGGCTTGAGAGAAAGGGTGAATAAAGACACAAAGTTTTTCTCTTATGCCTGTGGAGTACTCCTACCTCTGAGCTGCCAGGTAATATCATATAAGTCATATTAACTCATTCCCTTTCTACCCTTGGTTGCCATAATTAGTGAAGAAAAAATGATGTCGGTGACGGTGACACGAGGCTGAATCTGCATCAGTCTGAAAACCAGGCAGCAACAGCACTGAGTAATGTGACAAACTACCCAATCCTACATGCATTGTGTGTTGCTCCATAAAATCCAGGCAATGTGGCCTGCATGGTTTTCAGCTTGGATGGTTCAGCAAAAAGGTTCCTGATAAAAAAGATTAAGAAACAAGGTCTGAAATTCTGTGTCAAACAGAAATGATCCCCACGGTACATTAAGATCTGACAGTCTCCATTCAATTAGCAAGTGGGAGACAGCTGTCTGTCTGTCACTCTTTCTCTTCCTTGAAGACAAACACATTCAAAGTAAATCCAAATCTTTTTGTTTCATCAGCAGGTTTATCCAGTTATCTGCAGGATGCAGAACAAGTTTAGGTACCAACTAGTGTAAGTCAGTAATGGGCCCAGTGTTATTCTCCCTCTCTCTACTTACCAAGTCTGACAAGCTAATTGTCAAAGGAAAGAGAAACCCTCTCCCAGACACTGTAGCTTTGGGACTCAGGTCTCTTCTTAGACTTGCCATTTGTCTGTCCCCTTTTCTAAGCACAGTTCAGGGAACTCAGTGAAGAATAAGGCTCTTTCTCCTAGACCCTTTGAGAGAATTCCTATTAGTCACTAGGATAATTAAAGGTTCCAGTTGCATTGCATTAGCACCTTTCATGTCACTAGAGTCCAGCTGCAGTGAGAGAATCACATATTTGCTGAGACTCCTGTGCCAGCCAGCATGCCAGGAGCAGAGTTTTACATTTCATCACTTTGTAAAAGAAATACAATTAAGCAGTGTTCCCTTGTTGTATTGCAGGGCAGCTTGCAAGAGGGGCTCTAAGCACCCATCACGGGAATGTCTGGCCGTGAGTTGTATTGAAATAGTGCCTTGACAAGGTTTTATGAACACATTGTAATAAATCCATGGCCACCTAAGATTTCTTAATTGCCAGTGTACTGCACACCAAAGCTGCTCAGAAAACCACGGTGGAAATGACAGTTGCGCTTGGACACTTGCTTCGCACAGCACATGGTATCTCCACTTGACTTATAGGAAAATCTTCAGCCTTTATTAGTAGTGCAGGTGTTGTGCCACAGGGTTGGGGAGTTCTGAATTCACCCTGCAAAGGTTACTGGTGCAAAGATTTAGTTCATTATAACATTTGTTAATTGACAGACTAGTGTGCCTGTCTAGTCAATAACAGCCTGCTAAAAATATGCATTAACCAGAGAGAATGAATCAGCTGCTAATAGCAGTCTGCCTGATTGTCAGCTTCTATCTATCTTCAGTATTTGTCTGAACCTTGTCACTATTGTACTCCAGCAGCTCCAAGCCTCTAACGTATTTATCCTCCAAACACCCCTCTGGGGCAGGGCGGTTGTTGCTCTAACCAGTTTACAGATGGGAAACTGTGATACTGAGAGGGAGAGTGATTTGCCCAAGGTCACACAAGAAATCTGTAGCAAAACAGGGAGTAGTACATCAGTCTAGTAAGCCCAGGGGGATTAACCTG
Organism: Charadrius vociferus; assembly: GCF_000708025.1. Lineage (NCBI taxonomy): Eukaryota > Metazoa > Chordata > Aves > Charadriiformes > Charadriidae > Charadrius > Charadrius vociferus. Next base: position 2,164,909 of record NW_009648350.1, read on the forward strand.
CCCCCAGCCAGGACATCCTTTTTGTCTCCTTCCTCTTTCAAACCAGCAGAGCTATAGCAAATTATTCCAGTAGAAATTCTTTGAGATTCCTTGAGAATGCAGAGACTTCTATTTATGCATGGTTACAGTATTAACAAAATGCTCCCCTTCCACATTCTCAAAATGCTGACATCCCAAAGCAAACTTTAAAACATTAAATATGCACATTTCAAATCTTGTTTAAAATCAGTGCCTCCTTTAAACCAAGTTCTAGCTCTTCTCTTAGTTTGTGTGCATTTCTACTAATTGGTAACACCTCTAGCAACAATTGCCACCCTACACTACTTTAGGGATCTCCAGAATGAGCAGCAGTGTTAGAAAGAGAAATGTGAACCTGTGATCTGGCTTTGAGTCTTGGCAATGAGTCCTTTAGTTCATGTACCAAATATGTTTGCCTGTAATTCAGTAAGCTGACAGAGGATCTTAAGGAACATTAACTCGTGTTACTGTGACGCTTTGTTTGATTATAATATTGCTATTATTAATGTTTCTTATGTGCTATGCAATGAGCAAATGTAAGATAGACGTGATCCTTCATGCGAAGTTTGCCTTCCAAATAACATATGATAAAGGAGAAAAGATAAGG
>NW_009648350.1:2165568-2216630 GCF_000708025.1 Charadrius vociferus
CTGGAAACTTGCCCAGTTTGTGGGAGCCGAGAATTCAGGCACGAAAGCTGAGCAGTGCCAGTCACACTAGAGGGGAAGGATGGTGTAATCAGGTGAGAGAAGCAGTGCCAAATGCACATTACTGCAGCATGGCTCCATGTGTCTCGCTGCACTAGCTAAAAAAAAATCAGCCATGCGTGTGGAGCCCCTTGAACAGTCTTCTTCTATTGCTTGATGAAGTGGTACTGCAGCTCTATTCCCGAGTTTACAAATGAAACACATATGAGAATTTTTAGTATATGGCAAGTCTAGAAATAAGATGATAAAACCAGCAAGATCAAGTCAAAGAAAAAGTTCTGTTTCATTTTCTTATCTTTCTTATTTTTGCCGCACACACTTTTTCAACAAGGACCACACACATACTGTACTATGTCAGGGGTGCCTCCTATTTCTTCTTGCATGCAGCTTCAAAACTCCAGGTTGTAGCTATTACTGTTTTAGGACCACAATTCTACACAGGGAGGCACCGTCAGAAGAAAAGCACCATGGTTTCTCTTGGGCTGGGGAGAGACCCAAACCACCAGTTCTAGTTCCTCTGCCTGCCTTCCCTCTCTATGATTTTTCTTTCTCTCCACATTTTCGGCAGAGTTGGTTCAGGAAGTCAACCCCCCCCCTCCACTCCTCTGTGTCTTGCAGGCAGTTGTGGCTTCAGCTGCTGTAGAAGGCGATGACTCTGCAGGTTTCTCCTTCCTGCCCCTGTAGTCTATCAACCTCTGCATCAAGAGGAGACACTCAAGCTGACAGTTGGTGCAGCTGCTGGAGCTACCAGCCAGTCATGGCTACTGGGTGGCATCATTTAGAGGAAAGGAGAAGTACACAGAAAGGCCTGCCCAGCTGTGCAATAGACACAAGCCCTTCCTGGAAAAAATGAGGGATTTCAGTCTTTTGAGAACCCCAAAGGATTTTCCTCCACCTTCCTACAGGTGGAGCGATTGGGCAGACACTTGACTGAACCATCCTCAAGTCCTTCCATCGCACCAACAGCAGGGTCTCTGTTCAGAAGACTCATGTACAATTAGGTAAAGCAAACTTCAAAGCTGTCTAGCCCACTGACCCAATATGGAAAAACCTAATTAGGGGAGTTAGAGATGGATACAGTGTCAGGTTTTTCTGGCACAGACCTTGGTGGAGGTAGAAAAAGGTTGAATTGGGCTCTTAAAGCTGCAGTTTCATGTCCTACAATGGATTAACTGGGAACAGTGTTATTTGAATGTCTGAAATGTCCATTTTCAACTCACTAGAGTCGGACTTTGGTGATTTCTAGTTCTCATAAAAGGCTAAAATACCAAACAAAAGCAGTGAATGGTCTTTGTGAAAGGAAAGAATGTCATCACAAGGGAGATTCCCCAGACAGCTGACACTCAGCAAGTGAGCTAGGCGAGTAACTTCACCTGTTTGGACCTCTGCATCAGCATCTACAAAATGGAGACAACAGGTAGGTCTGGGGATGATACAAGTATGTGCCTATACTTGAAACCAAAGGGTGATATTAAAAAGAAATGTGCCTAGGAAATTGCAGACAGCACTGTAATGGGAAACACAAAAGTGAGTAAATTTACCCCATAAGAAGCTGGTAAACTCTCTCCCAAATGAGAACTGGGTTAACTTAATTTATCTGCTTTCCCTCTTGTCTGCCCTCCTGGCAATATTAATTATTAAGGAGGTGTAAGTCAATTCAGAAATAAAACCCTAACAATCTATAAGTCCCATTAATTAACACCCTGAACTTCCTTTGCACTACCCAAGTACACGGTTAGTGCCAGATGCAAAGCTGCTAAAGCCAGGGGAAGTCTCCAGAATGTCAGCTACTCGAATACCCACAGATATTAATGACTTCACAACATTTCAGTGAGACGGGTCAGTATTGTTAACCCCATTTTACAAACAAGAATATTGAGGAAGGGAGAGGGGAAATGATTCACTGAAAACCACCCTGTATTAGAGACAGGAATAGGACTCAGATCTCATGACTCCCATTCCTGAGTCTTAATCACTATTAGATTGAAGCTGTTTTGCTTCGCGTTTTCTGAGGGCTGGAAGAGAGGAGGGGAGAAACAAGAGGTGGGAAGGGTGCGGAGCTTCTTTGAGTCAAAACTAAATGCAAGTTTCCTGGAATGAAGCCACCACTAATTTCAATAAATTTACTTAGATCTTGAGCTTTGGGATGGCATGAGCAGCTGTGAGTCATCTTGGCCAGTCAAAGGAATAATTAATTGTTGTGGGCAAATCTCAAAAGGTTTAGGGGGTCAGGTAAGGTAAGCAGCTAAGCTTATCCTTGACTGCTCTTTTCTGCTCTGCAAACTATGCTGGAGACACTCACTAGAACACTTACCCCATGGTTTCCTTATGCCAGATCTGTCCATCTGTTGCACACACTTTCTGCCTCGTCTTCTATTTTGATTATAAACTATTCAGTGCTGGGATTGTCTCTATTTTAGAGGTTTTTATAGCACCTGCCATTACACAGCTCTGATCCACATAAGGATAAAGCAGTACCAGAGGCACAATCATCGCCCAAATAGTAATAGGAGGCTGAACAGTTTGGCTCCTGAGATTTTTTTTGCTTCCTGATTATAGCAGGAGTGGTTTCCTCGTGGTGCTTTGATAGTTTTGCTCCCAGCACAGCTCACAACCAGGAAGTACAAGAATGCAGAGCAACGATAGCCAGAATTTGCAGAACAGCTCAGCATGCAGAATCAGAAGCAGATTTGCAAAGGAGCTCAGCTCCCATTTAGGCACCAAAATCAGTATCTAGATTTTACGAAGAGCCAAGCTGGTGGGATACAGAACTCTTTAGAAAATCCAGCCCTCATGGCAGCTTCTGAGTATTTGAGGGTCTGGCTCAGCTTTGCAGTCTGAAAGGGAACCAGAGCTATGTGAAAAGTGTCGCCTTGACTCAGTGTTGGGTATTCTTATTTTTTTCAGAAGTTCTAGCCCCTTTTAGGTACTGTAAGATAAGCCATGCAAAAAAGTGTTGTGTTCTCCATCAGCTCTTGATTCCAAACAAAAAAAGCTTAGAGTAAAAAGATGCCTTTTTTTCCTTTTCTCCTGCCCTGAAAACTCAGCTTCTTTCCAGCTCCACTCCTTAGGCAGTGCCTGAGATTGGCGATTGCCCTTCAGTTCTCTAAGGGTCATAGCCAAGCAAAAGGAAATGTTCCTTCGCAGTGTCCCTAATCCATAACTCATTTTCAAGTGAGGGAGGCAAGCAGTGTCCTATGTGATGGATTGTCACTCAGGGCCACTGCTCCAGATTACACTTCAAATGGGACAGGACAGGTAGCTGTAACTGGGTTGCTGACAATCTGCTCCAGCTCCGTGCCTTCCAACACTGCTTCACCTCACAGTAGAGCCCCAAGGAACATCTGGCTGTGAGGGGTGACTAGGGAGACCTCCTATCTCATGCCAAAACCCATCAAGGCTCTTTGAAAGCACAACAGGCTATCAGCAACTGCTCTGTGTTTTTTAGCATGTTTGCAGGGCGCAACTCTTGGCATTTAATTATGAGCTGATACCTAACAGCTCAACCTCCTCTGAGCTGGGCTGGCACTACAGGGCTAAAGGGAAAGGAGATGGAGGAGAGGAGGAGGAAGAGGGAGCCCTATGTTGGTCTCTGAAATCAGCAGACTGGAGTCTGATGCACAGGAAGAACAACCCAGCCAGAGGAGATGTCCCTCACAGATGGATGAGAATTCACTACTGAAAATGATTTGTGCTCCCAAAATGACAGATTCCTTGAAATTCAATAAACTTATTGTGTTGTTAGACTCAGAAGGAGTCCTGACCAATCCTGGCTGAGCTTATGGATAGCCTGCCCAGTCAGGTACTATGGAGCACAGGTTTCTGGGATGTACAGCCTGTGGACAGCCTCTCCACATCAGACTGGTCAGGGAGCTACGAAGCTGGCAAAGTCAGCTTTAGTGGGAATGTTCCCATCGGAGATTTGGCCCAGCAAGCGACCTCCTGCTTTTGTGTGCTCTTTGCTTCCCATCTGGACATCTTTGCATGACTGCTCCTTTTCTGATCCTGCGCAAAGTCAAATAGTTATGCCAAGCTATTGGTGGTTTTAAATGAGTTTGATTTTTTCACTGGGGTAGAGTAGAGGCACTCCACAGCTCATGTTGTGCTCAGTCGAAAGGTGACGACTAACATACCTGTGGAAGCTTTGAGAACCTCACTGAGAGCCGATAGGCATGCAGGAATTTAAAAGCCCTGAAGTCATGTCTGAACCGGGAACTTCAGAGCACAGACTTTCAGGTTCAGTTTCATTTTGAAATGTCTGTAATGAAACATTTTGATATTTAAAAATTATTATAATTTAATTTCCCTTCCTTCCATGGGAAATTTCAAATATGTCACTTTTTTGCAGTGAAATAGAACTCTTCATCCCCTGCAGAAATTTTCCAGGAATTTACACGAATTTCCAAATTCTAGGATTTCCCATAAAGCAGACATGTTGACTTTCAACCCTCTCTAGTGCCATTACTCCACAGTCTTTTCTCCAATTATGATTACATTTTAAAGAAAGAGTTTATAATCCCTTGCCAAAAAAAAAAAAAAAAAAAAAAAAAAAAATTCTTTTTGTTTACAACAGGGAGGCCAAAAAAAATGAGCTTCTTTTAGGTTCCAAGTCTGGAGAAAGGTTCCCTTTTGTTCCTACTAAAGAGATATGTTGCCTGGTGCTGACTGGGAGCGGAGACACTCCTGCATTCCCAGCCCTGACACTAACTGCCCCTGTGGCCCCAGGCTAATCGCTTAAATGCTCTGGCTCAGTCTCCCCATTGGTAAAACAGAGATAATGATACTTACCATCTTCTTCACAGGGGTGTTGCAGAGAAATAATTAGTTTGTGTCTGTAAAGCACTTTGAAGATAAAAAGCACAATACAATTGATAATAATTATTGCTATGCAGACTGCTTCTCCCCTCCCTGACAACTTATTGGTGCAGGAAGGTAAGGAAAGGCCTGAACTGAACTAAGTGTCTCTCCTGGTAAAGCCCCAATTTCAGCAAAAGTGTATCTAAGCCAAAACCATAAGCCAGCCACCCCAAAATTTTGTAAGCGTCAAATCCTGTTTAGTGACCCTAGTTCTAACTTGCCAAAGTTAGACGTATCACTGCTTGGAAAAGAGATTTGTTTTCTACTGTCTCTTTTTCTCTAGTCCCTCTCAGTTTTTCATAGCATTTTGTGCCTTCAAAAGCTTCCATCGGTTCCTGATACCTCTGCCTTTCCTGGCATGGGGCAGCAGCTTATTATACACTAGTTTGTTACAGCCTTCGCTTCAAAGATCTACAGTTCAAAGGGTCCTAGAAGTGTTGAACAGGCCAGCACTTTAATGCTGATCCATACATCTTTAGAGGGCAGTAACATAGCCACAGTTTTGTTCCTGGGGGAAACAGAGAATAACTGGTTTGTAGAGTTCCCTTTGGCCTTAAAGCTGGCCACTGAATTGGATGCTCCTGGTGGCAAAGATCAAGCATCATGAAACCCTGCAGCGGATGAGCTTGTAGGGCTGTGAATGAGTGAAAATGTGTCTTTATGAGTCACTGACTTGTTCTTAATGGGAGCTGCAGAGGCACGGAAGAAGGAATAGGGGAGTAAAGGATAAAAAATAACAGAAAGGATAAATTAAACTAGTTCCTTCCATGCACTTATTTTTTAAGACAAGTGATAGAGCGATGGCATACGTAAAGATTATGATCAGAGAAAATACTGCCCCAAATATACCTCCAGCACAACCTGAACCAGATCCTCTTCTCAGACTGGGGAGGATGGGGGAGACATGGTGAGGAAGCAACAAAAAAAATCCCATAGATGTGGACTATTGGCTAAAATATTTTTCATTTGCACGTAGACTTGAACTTCCTGTACAGAGGGTCAAAGTCTTCTGCAAAAGGTCCTTCTTTCTACATTTATGGCCCAAGAGGAAGCAAGAAAAAGCAGAAATCATCCTGTTCTGTGGGGATCCTAAAGACCATTTTCCAGTTTGAAGAAGTAGCATTTGAGTCACTGGACATATCTAGGCTGAATCCCACATTGAAACCAAATGCCAAATCTTCCTTTCTAATATCAGCCAAAGTGGAAGAAGCCATTTTTGCACTGAGTATATTCATTGTCTTTTAAATTGATCTGAATCTGATATGGTATCAAGACCTGGAAGAGCTTTGCTCTTACCAGCTTTATATGCAGATATATATATACACATGGGTTTTAATCAAATGTAACACGCATGAAGACAAAATTTGCCCTGCAGTATCTAGATGGGAGATTAATATTAGCAGATTGCTTTGGGTAACTGAACCAGAGATGTTCAAAAGAAAAAAAAAAAAACAACAAAAGGGGGTCTGCCTTGCAAGAGCTGTGTGCTACAGCACATGAATTAAATGCATGACTGAAATATATCACAAACCAGCCATATCGGAACACTGCAGCATCTCCTGGGTGTGATTTATTGCAAAGCATCATTTAACTACAGATGCCTACAGACTGTAGATATCTAGACTGCAGACATCTCTAGACAATTACAGAAAGACTATTTTGATGACTTAAGTAGTATGTGGGTCTCACAGTAGAGAAAGCTGAATTTCCCACCAAGGGAATGATTCAAGTGATAGAGAAGAGTAAAATAAGTTTGGGCTCTAACAGAACAGGCTTCATCCCAGCTGCCTGACTTCAGCTTGGTTGTCAAAAATCCAGTCCATAATTAGGACACCACTCATTTCTTATTTGTCTTGTATCATCTCCATGTTTCTGGTCCCTGGGGGAAGGGTGTTTTCATTCACTGCAGAGCTGGTACAGCAAGAGACTGAACACCATCCTATAGAGAGTACCTGGTAGCCTCTCAGTCTGCAAATGTGAGCACTTACATTTCTGAAAGGCTTTTTTTGCTATTACCCATGTCCATAACAAGAGACCTGAAATTCTGCTTGCACAGCCATAGAGACTACTGAAAAATAATGTTTTTGTGAGAATATAGGGCAATTGAAAGTGCACAGGTGCCTACTATAAACTCAGATTTCATTTAGGAAGGAGAGGATGCTGTATTTGATCTAAACTATGGAAGTGTAGCTCTTCTGAGTCGCAAATGAAACTGTAAAGCTCCCCTGTCTATAAAGCCTTGTCCTTCTGCTGAGTCTGGCTTAGGCTCAGCCATCCTTACACCTTCAGAAAAATACTCAGAAATATGTTTCCCTGCTTCTTTTTCCAGGGCCTGGGTGGCATGATCTCTTAATGCATCTGCCTGTTTACGTTAGCAAAATGGAAAGCAGCTTTGTTTATGGAAAAGATCTATTTTTGTTTTACTTTTTTTCTCTCAACTAAACTGACTTTTATCCAGGATTGTGTTTTGCTTTGGGAAAAGAAATGTGCTGCAATTCTTAGCCCTAGCTTGAAAGTCAGGTCAAGAGGAAAGGGGGAAATCCTGATCATATTATTTAATTTTGTAGGATTACACTGCAGCCTGGAAATCTAAAAGAGCGGAAGAGTTAATATCCCCCTCTTCTCTGCAACCTCTTGCTCTGTGTCCCTGTGCAATGACATTTGCTATTCTCCCACATATATTTAGACAAGCCAGATCAGAAACAAAAACAGTATTTCCATCTTATGGGCAGGGGGACAGTGTGTGGCATCCAGGGGAGAAAGAAATTTCAGAAGTCATCGTGCTCCCCTGAGGATAAATCATGTCATTGTGTGTCTTTCAACTTCTTCAGACTTTGATCTTGTAAGAGATCAAACAGGGTCAGGACATGGATGGTAGATTTTGAGTGAAAACCCAGACAGGGCATTTTGACGTGGAGGTGATGTGGTGAGGTGTGGAGCACAGTATGCAATATTCTCCCTCCGCACATATCATGGAGTATCTGAAAAGTATATAGGTATATGTATACTGCTTTATTGCCAAAACATGAAGGGTCCTGCTCTTGACTGGAAGTCAAACTAAGGTTTGGCCAGTCCTTGTCATGAAAGACTGCTGGACAGTTTTTGGCAAAAGCTGATACGTAAATCTTGGGTTCTAATTTTAGCTGTACTGCTGACTCACAATATGGATTTTGTGAATTCTCCGCATCCTCCTCAAAGAGATGGAGATCATACTTTCCTGTTTTGCAGAACTGTACTGACCTCTTTGAATGTCTGCTATAGAGTTGGGGGTTGGATAAATTATGGCCATCACTTTATGACATTTAACAATTCATGGTGAAACCCATATATAGCCATAAAATATATTCTTAAAGCTCTATGACATCGGGAATGTATTATCCCAATTTCAATTACAAAGATTTAAATGTGTGTGTTATGGAAAACAGTGGTAGCATTGTCTACTATGAAGGCTGACTTTCCACAGTAATATATTTGTATACATGTGTGTGAGTTTGTGTAATGTGCATATACATGACTGCATTAAAACACTGTGTTAATGCAATGTTATTTTGATTCCAAAGCAAAGTGCTTGAAAATGAAGGAAATTACAGACTTAAAGTGGGCTGTCCAACTTCAGTTCAGCCCCACTGTGCATACGGCTTTATGACACAGTCATTCAGCATATCATCACACTCAGTTTTCATTCCGCATTTTTCCTCTTTCCATTTGCAAAGCCTTGTGCAAATCGCAGTACTGGTTGCACCCTTCAGACTAATAGCCATAGGAATTTTTAAATACAAACTGTTTAAGTGACCTAAATCTAAAACTTTGCTACTACTATCCAGTAATACCACAATAGGATAGCCAGGGTATGCACTATTAAGAAGGACAATGAACAATTATAATAATCCTTAATAAGTCACAAGAAGTAATAAAGTAGGTAAGGAGGTGCCAGTTTTCACAGTTAGCTGTGAAATGTTTCTCATGTTGACCTGAGAAAAAAACATATAAGGGGATGAAGATGACCATTTCTGTTGATTTACTCTCACTTTTCACCTTTCCTCCTAACATCAAATTTGTGAGCAGGAACGACGGAGCTTAACCATGTCCTGATACATGTTTGGTGCAGAGAAATCTTTTGAAAAATGCAGAATCAATTGAAGAACAAGGAACAATAAGATATCAGCTAGTTTCTGGCTGATTTCCCATCTGACGTTGTAAAAGTATCCAAGACTATTTGTTTAATTTGAAATAGAATAGTGAACCATGCCATTCTGGAACCCCTCCTAGCACATATGCACATACACAGACCCCAGCAACAAGCTCCCTACCCACAGCCATCTGTCATGTGTGCCAATTGGAGCAAACCACTAATATTACTCAACAAGGAGCTCATTATAGTTTCCTCTTCATCCACTGGGCTTTTGTAAAAGATCACAGTCTTTAGGAATGTGCAGCAGAGAGGACAGGCATTCTGGACTGGGATGCAGTCTTGTCCTTTGCTACATGTCCACATCAAAGTCAGTAAAAACAAATTTCAGTAACAACTATTATTATTGTCACTGAGGATAACATCCCTTCTTCCTAGAACACAGGCCAGCTGTGGGATCAACCTAAAAATGACTGGTAGCCAGTCCACGCTGGCCTTCTCTGGACTGTTTCGAGATTTTATTTTGTTTTCTCTACCTGTAAGTCTGTTTCAGATCATCCATATAATTTTAAATTTTCCCAGTTTTCCATCATCACAAGGGAAGTACTCACTGGAGCATATTTTCAAGAGATACCACAGCTCAGTTCTACCATCATACACTTCATTCCCTGTGATTTCACTGCTGGTCTGCCCATATTTAATATTTCTGTGGAGTTTCCTGTCCTTGAAACTCCATGAACTCTTTGGGACAGAGATGATTTTGTTACATTGGAGTATTCAGTGTCCAGCACAGCAAGGCCCTGATCACAACTACTGCGATATATTGAACAAAAAAAGGCAAAACTACAGAGAAAAACTCTGGCACACAAACAAGTCCTTTCTCTTAACTTCTACCTGAAGCAGATGCTGGTGGTATATTTAAGGTGTGGGGCTTCACTGATTTACACCCTTGTAAAAATCAGTATTCAAAGCTCCTTTTCATGTGCAGCTTCCATCTAAGTAAAGGGGATACTGCATATCAAAGGCAGCTGCACCAGCCACTTTAGATTTATTAGTAAATCCATTGAAAAAACATTTCCAGTGAAATAAATCTCAGCCTGCTGACTTCCTCCTATTCTTTACTTATCCTCTTATTGATTTTTGTCTCGGAGATTTAAACCTCTCAATTTGTTTTATGAGACACTTGTCGAACAGATGACAAGAAAAAAGACAGTGCTGGATATTTTCCTTAGCAGTTTTAAGTAGAAATAAAGAGCATTTCTTTGAAATTAGTCTTGCTCTTGTGACACAGTAGGAAGAATATATCTGACAAGCCCTTTAGAAGGCTTTAGTTCGTGCATAGAGAAAGCTGACTGGCTGCCACCAACACAGCTTTGTGGCAGCAGTGCCCCAGAAGCTCATTGACAAGTTTGACATGTAAACAAGCTGTTGCTAAAAATATTTAACCTAGGGGACCCTGCCTAGTTGAAGGGGCTAGTAATGGAATACAGATCCTTTCACCTCTAGGCATCTCTTCAAAGCTAGGCCATTGACTGAAAGCCATTATCGTCTGATGGCTGTTCAGAGGAATGAGTAGGTGGGCTCTGCTCTGTGTCCTGTGAGCAAATTGTTGCATTACTAAACCACACCGGGAATCTCAACAGAAAACTGGGGCCTGGCACCTTCTGGTGGCTGGGGCAGCTCCTCCCAGGAGGAGGGTGTCCTCTGCTTACTCCCCTCCAGCTCCCTTCCAAGGACATGTCACTTTGTGGACATTTGTGTCCTTGCAACAGCTCCCCTCCCAAATTGCTACTGCTGCTGTTCTGGAGGTGAGAGAAGATGGAGGAGCACATCCATTCCCATCCCGCTCCTGCCTCCTGCCCCACAATCTGGACCTGTCCCAGCCGATGAATGCCAGCGTGGCACTGCTCTGAAACTGAGATGCCAGCTACAGTCATTTATAAAGGTTCTCTAATAATTTCTACAGGTTCTCTAACCATAGTTTTCCAGGAAAAGAGGTCACACAGGCTAAAACACCGTCTCCACCTTGGAGGCCCACCTTCTGACGTGGGGGTGAGGGACAGTGACATGGCAGCAGGAGGGCTGTGCCAGTTCCCCGGGGCTGAGCTGAGCCAAGGGAATGCTGAAGTGGGAACATGGAGGGGGAGGCGCACCCCTTCCCCTCAGGGCCTCTGTGGGGATGGATCCAACCCAACCAACCCCAGGCAGGGCGAAAGCAGGACAGAGAACTCCTGCAGCACCAAGCGGCTGTTTCTCCCCTCCGCTCCGCAGGGGCCTGCCTGCAAAGGGGTGGGCAGTCAGGGATGGGGCATTTCTATTCCCACACATTTCAAATCGCTGTTACTTCACTTACCCTCCTTTGCACTGGGATGTGTGCTCCAAGATGGCTCTGACAGCTTTCAGGCAGTCCATTGCCACAGGAAATGGCTTTCGCTCCACTTTGTTGTTCAGCTTGAGGCTTAGCAGTAGCTTTACACCTAAAACCATGGCCTGAAGAGACCCAGAGACAGGTGCTGCTGTTACCACCACAGACCCTGGGCTTTCTCATTTCAGTAACACGTGCTAACCCTGCTTTGTTTCCCCGACGTGGCAGATCTGCCCCTCACAACGCCTGTAGCCAGCAACCTGTCACAGGGAGAGGCCCCGCGCTGTGGGGCTGCCCAGCTCCTCACCTCGGGACCCAACATGGCGGGCAGGCCCGGGCAGGCCCAGTCAGGCTGCCCTGCTCCCTCACAGCCTCCCAGCAGCCGTACACAGCGGGGAGAGGAACTGAATTTCACCTCATGTACGTATTAAAATTTATATATTTTTTATATATATATGACATAGGTGGGAGAGATTGCTCCCAGGCACTGGGATTTGTATAGGATGAGGGCTGTGGGGGTATGGAGGCCCTGTCATCCTGACAGGCAGGGAAGGCTGTGAGAAACCAGGCTTGGAGGAAAGAGGAGGGAGACACTTGGCCAATTCCCTGCTTTCTAGAGAAAAGTCGCTTTCCCAGACCAAGTGTTTCTGCCCCAATTGCTTCAGGTTGGCAGAGGATGGCGGGTGCCCTGTAAGGGGCCTGAACGCTGCGCAGCCTGCCGTGAGCCACTCCTGAGGGGAGTTTAAAGTTGGTCTCCTATAGCACACTGTATCTTTACAGGTCTTTCTGCCCTCAAAAGCGGGAGGATTTAAATCCATCAATTATTAAAAAAAATGATAAACCTGGCACCTTTCCTAGTTACTCGTTTCGTTGTGAGGCTTTTCAGTTCCCATTTAAAAAGAGACATCTCATCCCGGGAGCTCCAGGGCAAACTCCATCTCCACACGCATGGGAACATGATGTTGCTGGGCAAGGTTGGTGTTAATTTAACTTTGGGAATAGCAGGAACAATAGGACTGGAAGGGGCCTTCTGGTTCATCAAACTAGTCCTCTGTTGTTAGAGGCAACTACGTTATATAATCCCTTTTGCAAACGAAGTTAGCTCTATCCTACAGCCATCTAGGTTATTTTTGTCCCCCTGTGTCCATGGGAAGGCCCTTGGAGAACCTCACTGCTGTATGGACGGCTCCATCTGAGGAGCATCTTGCTCACCAGGGAGCATTGCTCTTAATAATGCCAAACTGCACAGCCTGAGATCTCATCCAATTACATTTCATCTTATTCCTAATGCTGTAACGCCCAGGATAATACAGGTCTTCCCCTGGAACACTCTGGCCCTCCATATTTACAGTGCTGCCCTTAATTTGTGTCCCCAGGACAGTCCTACAGCAAGATCATTGATCTTGTGCGTTTGGTATTTTTAGCAATCTTAAGGTTTCACCTTGAGAAATTGTGCCAGTAATATGCCAGCAGGCTCCCCTTCAGCACAGCTATCATCTCCCTTTTTGAAGGGAATGCATTGGGCAGGTCTATCCAATCTGGGTAAATCTATCCATTCCCGTACAGGGTCTTTCAAATTCAAGGATATATATGCAACTCATGTTCTTCTATCGTATATTTTAAGGATGATATGTCCCATATTGGCCGAGAACTTTGTGAACTCCAGTCTTCTGGAGAACACCTGGATGCCACACCTTACTATGGGTCTTATTAGCATCTCAGCATAGGTTCCCTGCATTTATAACCTCCATTTTCTTTTGCTCTAACTCCATGCAGATTTTCGGACACAATTAGTGTTGATCCTTTCTACAGGATTTGTTTCCATCTGACCTCTTGGCAGGGCAGGACAGAAGAGGAAGAATGCAAGACCTTAACTATTCATTGCAGAAAAATCCAGAGGATCTCCTGTTTTCTTGTGGCCTGACTGTCGCGTTGATTGTGTGAGCATTTCAGAGAAGGAGGAAGGGTCCTGTTACAGAGAGACCTGTTTCCCACCCTCTTTTTCTGGCACTTTTTAGAAGGCCTCTTTGGAAGGGACTAATGGCCCTCTGGGACAAGCCCCCTTCTGCCAATAACCGTAGGTCAAAAGTTAAACTGAACAGCAAAGAATGAAACCCGGATAAAATACACTATAAATCTTGACATTCTAATTGAGAACTGTCCAATGCAAACTGCAGTAGTGTGTCTGTTTTACCTCAATGCTCTATGAGAGGCCAGATCCCGCTTTCTTTAATGGCTTGAAGTACCCTACTGATTTTTACTGGGACTTCTCACTTATTACGACAGACAAGATTTGGGCCTATGCAGTCTCCTTGAAAAGACTGAAAGTTTGATAGTTAATGTAATTTCTCTTCTGTAGTTATAGGAGCAGAATGATGTTTTTGATTTCACACTAAAGGCATGTTCATCTCATCTTTCAGGCAGAACTGACATGACTGTGTATGTGCATGTCTGGGGGCAGAGATTTGCAGGACAAAAAGATCTGTGGACAAATATAGCTCATACAGACAATTTCTTACTGAAGAAAAATTTGCCGGAGCAAAACATGTCATCTAAGATGTTTTATAGATATTTTTGCTGTCTGAGGTAAATGGGGGAGGATTACTTACACCTATTTTACAGAATGGTGAAATCAGTGCATAAAGAATTTAAATGACTCACCCAAGATTACACAATAACTCAGTAGCAGACCTTAGCATAGTCTTAAGTCCCAATGCTTGGAACACTAGCCCAAATTGTCTCCTCAGTCATGTCATCGCCATCAGATGTACATCGCTTTCAGACACGTAGAATACATACATAGTAAAAAATAGAAGAACAGAGCTTGTTTATTCCTCCGCTTATATATTAAACATTAGTTTGCTTTCAGTGAATAGTTTTGTTGTTTACGTTTTCATAAGAATTCTAATTATTGAAGCATTCATTCCAGACTTTTGTTATTCCTTTTCACAAAGGAACATATAGGTACAAGCAGACCACTGTGGTTCCCATCTGGGCAACTCAAGAGAACAATCTTGTAATATTAGAATAAAGCAGCTTTTTATTAATGTTATACCTTGGAGCTCTTCTCTGAATAGGAAACTTTCCCCCAAAACTTATTTGAAATTATATCCCTATACCCTGAGCTGATTTTTTCAGCCTGGTTAACATCATAAAATGGATCATGAATATGTCCTTTGAAAATGATGCCAGTTCTGTGTAGTTTATACAGTCTGTATGTGTTGGTGCAAAGAAAATTGTTCCTACTGTATAGCATATGTGTGTCAGAGAAGAGAGAGAGGGTTAAGGAAGGGAAAACATATACTGGAATGTAGTGGCATAACAAATCTATCCCTAATCTTGAAAGCTCCATAGTGCATGAGTAATGAAACTAAAGATGAATTATTACATCTTGCACTCATAATTTACAGGTATGTGTGTATTATCTTACAGCATAAATATTCCATTTATGTTTTGTGATGATGTTTTTCTCTATATAGGAAAATAAAAATAGTATTAGTCACATGTCCATAGCTTTGTCAGTGGTTGCAAAATGTTTTTCTTTCCAAGAGGAAAGCGTACTGAATAATGCAACACTTGCATTTAGGCTGTTTCTTCATACATTGACACTTTCAAAATCTAGAAACAGTTCTTTTAATTTTAAGGGCTACAGTGTCTGCTCCCTTTATTCCTGCCCTTTATCATCTTACACACCATGTTCTTATAGACAAGGGGGGAAAAAAAACATTCCAGTGTCTAATAAATCTGAAATCCATCAGGGGCCGCAAAGCGTTCATTCTCCTTCCTTGGTTCAGATCGTGTTACATTCAGCAGCACAACAAATGCACTTTGTGCACAAACGCCAATGGATTAAGCACTTTCGTTCATTTTTCCAGGGTGGGAACTGATTCAATTTTTTTTAGAGTTTGAAAATTTTTAACAAAGAAAAGAGCTGCACAATCGATTTTCAAGCAAGGAGAGGGAAAAATTGTATTACAATAGTTGTTTCTGAGCAGAATTTTAATATTGTTAAAGGACTTAAAAAAATATTTTATGATACTAGCCTTCCATAGCACGCAGTGCTCTACCTTTGGTTTTCTGAGCTAATTTATGAGAATCTCTCTGTGTGCAGGTCTCAGTAGTCCTTTTTTTGTTCTTAGACCTTTTGCTGCCTGTTACAGTGAAGTTGCGCATGCTGTGCTTTCTCAGATGGGAATTTCACTTTTGTTCTTTCCTGTTGCGTTTCCCCAAAATAAAATATTTTGGGAAAAAGGAACTAAGTATTTTATTACTATTTGTGTAAAGAACTGTAAAGTGGGGCCAACTTTTTGGGCACACCAGGACTGATTTTCTAATACATGATCTCACAAGTATGAGAGATTCTATTTCAAAAGACCTCGGTTCACAGCTACATACCTAAAAGAGGAGTAGATTAATAGGTGTCAGGCATTTTAATAGTTTCTTTCTGACCCTTGTAGACAGATTTTTTTAGAAGAGCTGAGCCCTCAGCAAGGTGAGTTCTTCTAGAAATCAGAAGCCATTTATGCATGCTGAACCCTTCTAAAAATGATAGCACTTCTTTCAGATACCTGCATCTCAGTTTCTGCTCCTGTGAAATAGAAACATTAATAGCAAGCCACATCATTATTAATGAAACGATCAGTGAATGATATCTATGAAATGCTTTTATATTCATGGATGCTAAGTAACATTAAAACAAATAAATAATTTGTAGAACTCACCTGTGAAGTTTAAATATGTGCATGGAGATAATCTTTCAGAATTTGTTCCACAAACAAAAAGTAAGTTGCATTTATCAAATCCAGAGCAATTTGCAAAGAGAATTCTAACCAATGTGCACAGTTTTAAGGAAGAAGCAGCAGTTAGCTAATATAACTAGGGCACTTTCACATGGCACAAGTTTTCAAGTCTACAGGCATAAAAGTTGAAGAGCAGTAGGAAAGAAAAAGCAACAGGACAGATGTTCAAAGACAAACTTTCAAATGGGCACATGCTGATCTGAATGATCTGCTGAATTTGTGTGTACAGAATTTAGGGGAGGTTTACATTCACACATAAGCATTTTCGTACATGACAAAATTAGCACTTATATATACACAAATTGGCAGATTTTAAATTATCTGCATTGAGCACCACATAGACAAGTGGGGCACAGCTGTAATCAAGATGGGGTCTTAGCAAGGATTCACTGTTATATTAACATGTAGTCTTGTCCTCTGCTTAAACAGATGAGAAGGCAGAGCAAACACTCCAGCCCACCCCATCACTGGCCTCTGTGCTGGATTAAACAAGACCAGAATTCAGACCTCACATAGTAGGTAAGAAAAATAAATGATGTCTTCCATGTTACTTCTGCCAGTCCACTGCTTTCTTCTTTTCATTGTCATGCAAATGGTATTGGAAGGATGCAAAAAGGTTTTTTTTTTTCCCCTTATTACTAAGTCTGGTATTTTGAGTGGGCAGCGGACACCTGTGCATTGTAGAAGGGTACTTTGCTCCACTCAGTGTTCATGAGGAGCAGCTTATCAAATGTAAAAAAAACTGTAAATGGTTGCTAGTGTTTCAAACCAGAAATTGTCTTTTGAAAAAACAATGTTCCCAATGCTGGCATGAAATATTTCCCTGAAGAAAAAATGTTTCAGTCCTTAAGAAATCATAGATGGTAACAGTAAGGTAACCCAGGGAGGAAAGGACTGCGCAGAGATAGATACCATGAGGAAAAATGTCTGGTGGTCGTTCATTTCTTTGGGTGACCTTCAGTGTTACACCAGCAGTACCACTGCTTTATTTGTAAGGACTCATCCATTTAAGCTGAAGAAGGTGATCGTATTTTAAAGCAGAAGAATCTGTTTAGTGCTGCAGTCCCCAGTGAGTAAGTATTTCTTAAGAAACGGTTGAAACTGTCAGTATTTTAGGAAAGCTAGAGGTATTGCAGCCATTTCCTATCAGATAATGTCTCTCTAAGTAGTCAGGGTAATAGGACTTTTTTGAGCAGATTAGGTTAAATACTAAACCTGACTCATTAATGCTGATGGAAACACAGAGTTCTGTGACAAATTATGTTTTGAAGGTAAACCTCCTTTTAATTAAGAGTATACCAGTTTAGAACTGTTAAGTTTTATACTGTTGTAACATAACACGTTTCAAAATGGAGTATCATGTTGAAATAACAAGTAGAAGTGTTCCAGCCCTGTAAGAGCAAATTCATAAATTTTGACATTACTGGCGGCCTTTGTTTCTACTTTTTAAATTAATTTCCATCAGAAAACTTTGTGTGGGAAATAAATGTGGCAAACTTACTCTCAAGGATCTTGAGGCAAGTAATTATTCAGTAATTTTTTTAGGTTCATTATTCTGATTAAATAGTGAATAAAGTAATCATCATTTATCTATGGCCTACTGTATTTTTCTTTTGCAGTACAAAACTGCAACAGAGAGCTCAGAAAGTAACCTTGTTGCCTTTGCAGTACTGGCATCCCTGATGATTCTTGTACACTAACAGGGTAATAATAAACAGAAATGCCTTTTGAATTACAAGTTCCATTGGAATCACAGGGGGAAGGTCAGTGTTTGCCAAATTGAGGAAGACAAAACTGGCATGAAAGGAATTTTATGTTCAAGCTTCTCAGAGGGGATTAGAAGTGCTTTCTTAATAGTGACTGAAAGGAAGCTGGAATGGTGTCACTGAACGTACAGACGTTGCCCTGCTTATGCACATATATACACTCAGTCACCACATACAGCAGCACAAGGAGAAAATGCATAAAGTTGCTGCAATGTTTGAGGGGGTTTTAAAATACATTTTTTCATCCTTCATCTCCACATGCTAAATATATAATAAGATACCTTGTTTTCTTGCCCTGTAGACCCACATGACCAAAATGAGGGACATTAGTAAGTGTTAGAAAAAGTATTCAAGTGTGAAATGAATTTCTCAAACATTAATAAGTATTTCTAGAACCTCAGTTTCATAATTTGACAGTTCCACAGTTAATAAATCACAGCAAAAGGAAAGTGTGATAACAGCAGAGCAAAAGGAAGCCTGGATCTATGAAGTGCAACTGAGGGATAAGTGAAAGAAGCATGCTGATGACCCTGAGTTTACTTTTGGGTTTTCTGAGCTTTCACTCAATTAAATTCATTCCTCTCCTCTAAAGACCTATTATGTGCCTTTACCTACGTTCCTAACTGATTTTTCTTGTAATTCAGCTCCTTTGCCAAGTTATTTCCATGATTTAAGGAGCACTGATTAAAAAAAAAAAAAAGGAGAAGTAACGCTGAGATGAAAGGAGCATCCACACTATATTCAAAAGGGTTTTCTAAAGAGGTGGGTTGATTTTAATTAACTTCCTGAATGAAACAATTCAGGTCTGGAGCTGGCAATCTCCAATAATCACTCTTTGGCCTCTGGATGAAAAAGGGAGTCAATTACACAAAACAATGCAACAAAAAGGCAGTCAATGGAAGGAAGTAGTTATGTGTATTATGGCAGTATACACATTAAGAGAGACCCAGCATCTAGAGGCCCAAAATGAGATTAGTCGCCACTGCAGTAGACACTAAATACACATTGGAAGAGACAGCCCCCCTACTCCAAAGCTTATCTTCTCTGCAAGACTAGTTCCTGTTTATATATTTTGAGCATTTCCCCTAATTCAAACTCTATATGCACACAAAAAGCCTCAACTTTACTGTGAGGTGTTGTCCCAGGAGTAGCACGAACTGCAGTTCCAGTTACCCAATGACCATGTGCTGATGTGACCATTCTGTAATATGAACATCGCTTAGCATCACACAACTGCTCCTGCATCCCTAATTCTTTCCCTCTATCCCCTCTTCTGTGTGTTCTGAAAAGAGGTGACTTAGACCACATTTTTCCTAGGAGGAGTTAATACAGAAACTTGAGGAAGCACCCAAGAACTTCCAGTTGCCATTAAGCAAGGAAGATCAAGAATAAGAGAAAAAAAGTGGCTGAGAGAGAGAATAGCTTGCCAAAGCTCCTGATAACAGGGTAGCACACAGATTTTTGTTCAGCCTTTGCCACAACAGGGTCCTGGTCTCTATCGGGACCACTACCCACTGCCATAACTTATGTAACTAATGATAATAGGCAGGCTGGCAAGCTTATGCAAAAAGGGAGCATCAAAGCAATATCAACATGGGAAAGAAGTATTCAGATGGAAAAATGAAAAATATTTTGAGGCCCTGCCCATCTCTGACAAAGATAGTTTCTCATAAAAGGACTCCAGGATTTGATGTGTCACTGTAGCAGACATTCCAATTCCTGCAACTTTCTGTAAATCCTGGGAAGTCTCAGACGCTAGTACTAGATGCTCTGAATGTTGTTCAAGAGCTGTAGCTATTACTATTACTTTGTTTTATTAGGTATTGAAATTACCTGCTAGGCATCTGCAGATTTGGTATGGTTTGAGGTTATGAAAAAACTCAGACTCCTCTGTGTCCTGTGTTGGCAGAAGGGAGCAGCACTATTTTCACCCAGGTGAAAGGGAAGCTGGAACAGCTACCAAAGACCACAGTAACCAGTGAGACACAATATGAAAGCAAATTCACTTGAAAGCAGTGTGTTAGTTTTCTGTTGCATGACAGGTTGTGGGGTACCCTTGTCTCTTTGTTAAAAGATAGAGGTAGAAACTTTGCTGCTGTTGTTTTCTTTCAGTTGGCACATGGAGGGTCTGCCTGTATCCATCTACTCTGCAGGGATAGTTCATCTTGTGTCCACTTGATTTCTTCTGTGTTACAAGTAGAGACAAAATCCCAAGGAACTGGCATTAACCACACAATAATGGGCTTAATATGCTGGATTGGTTTCACCAGGAAAATAACATAGCCTGAGAAGTTTGAAGCCTTCCTGAAAATCCCTTCCATTCTCCCAACAGAAACACCAGTTTAACTCTACCAGTCATCACTGTCTTTTAGGCCAGACAGAATGTGAATATTTACTGTCAAACATAACAAAAATGAAGGGAAATTATAGCAGGGCAAATCCAGAGACACAAGCCCAGTTGTCTCCTCTCAGCAGTTCGCCTTTCCCCCTCCTTGTGCTTCTCCTTGAGGATGCAACAAAGCATCCTCACCCTTTGCAAACACTCCTACTCTAAAGGCCACAGCCCAGCAATACTTGAACAAAAAGAACTCAGCAGAGTCAAGGAATTTTTTGTCTCTCTTTGGCCTTAATTGTCTATAAGTCCTGGTCTGAATTTAATACCATGCTCTGGTCAGCAATGCTTTAAGATAGATTTAGTTCACAGCAGCTTGACACATCCTCACTTCAGACATACATCTATGCCATTGCACCTTCAACCTATCCAGCAAAGCTCCTGGGCTTCTGCTGAGCAGAGGATGTAAGTCGAGAGGATTGTGCTAAAACTGCTTGGTGGTTTTCTGCTGCTGGGAGAAAGAGAAAACCCTTGTGATGGAGTTCAGAGTCTGAACTCTGTCACCTGTCAGTTCCACTGACATTAATGTGGTAATTCTGGGTTAGGATTTGGTTTAGGAAGGCATCCTCAAACCAGGCAAGCACATTGGTTTAAAAGCAAGCGTATTTATGAAAGGTTGCCCTGGAGCACTTGCTTTTATTGATATAATTCAGACCAGAATCTGACCCACTGACTCTAAGCCCAAAAGACAACTACTGACTAGTTCAACTAACAAGGCAGCCTCTATGGTAAGAAAATAAAACTGGCTTTTAAAAGTTAGATTTCCTTTACCGCTCCTGGTGTATTTTTCCCTTTGTCAGCAGAATGAGTGAGTTAAAGAGTAAGCAGAAAGGGGCTATAGGATGAGTAGGGAGGCTTCAGGATCATGGTTTTATCAGGATGACACATGTCCCATTGCTTCATTCTGAACCACCAGGTCTGTGGATTTAGCAAAAGAAAATTTGAGACACTTGAAAAATGAATGAATGTGATCCTGAATGGGAGGAAAAAAAGCTTAAAGTAAATAGCTTAAGTCAATCTGTCCAAATGTCACATGTAAGGATGGCTGTGCTCTGCTTAATGACAGGAGAGGAAAAAGGTGAGGAGGAGGAAGGGACCCTTTTGAAGGGCTGTTGTTCTAATGTACCTGTGTTTATTTTAAAAGCTTTTCAAGGAGGTAGGGAGGGAAGCTACTGTCTCCCAGTGATAAAAGTTGAGTGATTGAAGACACCATTTGGGGGCAATCTGTTCTGTGTCTCTGTAGTTGTCCACAAAATTCCCGATATGCAGGTAAAGCAAGCTCAGAACATGGCTGATGGGAGAGGACTACGAATCAGGACTCCTGGGCTTTATTTCTAGTTCTGTCGCTGACTGCATGTGTAGGCAAGTAATGTGAAAGTTCAGTGAAACCACCTATCTGGCAACTGGGGACAATACTCTTTACTCTCCTCATGCGACAGGGAAGCAATGAGGTTTAAGGAGTGTCTGCCAAACAGATTGGTTTCATGGGTGAAAAGTGGCTCAGACACATAAAGTATCTGGTAGTCAAAACAGACTAGTGTGTAGAGCTAGACCCGTACTGAAGGAATTCTAATTTCTGTAACATATCTGTCCCTGTTCTAATTAGACATGGTGTATGAACATCTGCACCTACCGTCTCCCTGTTATGTGGCAAATAATATCATGGTTTATGGCTCATCTGTTACAAATGGATTCTTGTTCAGTGCCTGATATTAAGTGGTTTCAGGCTGGAGTCTACTCTGCGGTATGTGAGCTAGTCTGTTTTAAAAGACAATAGTTTTTTCTTCAGTTGCTGTCATGTACAGACACTGTATCCTGGCTCTTGTGGAGAAAGCTGGCTGTGGAACATCTCTCGGCAGGTTGCTGAAGATAAAGGTATTCTTGGTTTTAGTTCCAGGAGATTGTTCTGCCAGAAGTTCAGAGTCAGTTCCAGCACTCGCTGACCCCTGCTGTCCTCACACACCTCAAAACGGCCCTTATTTAGCAGACAGAAAAAATCTCTCTTTCTCTCTGCCTCTCTCCTGTGCTCTCTCTCTCATGTAATGTTGTCCTTTACGAACAATGACATATTCTCACTGCTTCTCGTATGCCCTTCCATTGAGATGAAAAGCTGGGCCCAGATTTGTTTTTGCTGTCATTCCAAATGAAGCCAGAAGAGTTATTCTGGGAATCATCTGCACTCTGCACTTTACCTAAACAAATTTGAAAGGACAGGTTTTTGAATGCAACTGATCCTGCAAGGTATACAGGGTCTTTAGTCAATGAGAGAGAAGGACGTTCACAACCACACTGCAGAAGACTGGACTTTTTCATAGCACATTCAAAATGGTTCCAAAATGTTTTTCTCCCTGTGTTTTCTGATGTGATCAAATTAGTCCTCAGAAAACATAAGAAACAGGAAAAGAAAGAAAAGGAAGGAATGGAAAGGAAAGAAAGACAAGAAAGCAAGAAAGGAAGGAAGGAAGAAAGAAAGAAAGAAAAAGAAAGGAAAGAAAGGACAGGAAAGACAGACAAGAAAAGAAGGAAATAAAAGAAAAAAGGAAGGAAGGAAGCACGAAAGAAAGAAAGAACGAAAGAAAAAGAAAGACAGAAAAGAAAACCAGTCTGTGGAGAAAACAACTAAATCAGAGAAGTTTGAGGACATGAGGCCAAAGTTGGGGATGAGGATTCCTAGGTGCTGGTCCTAGTGCTGTCCCCAGCATTCCTGGTGGTGGAAGGATCAGATTTTCAAACATGCATAGCACCCTGACTGTGCTCAGCAAAGTGAGCTGTTTTGCAAATATGATCATTTTTCTTTGTGGCTAAATAGGAATTGACCTCTTAAAAGGAAAGGAAAGTGCCCAAACACTTTGAACAAATTATTTCATATTCATGTAGACAAATCCTTGTCACTAGTGTTCCCTTTTGGTTTGTGGCTCCCAGCCCAGTACTTTAATGTGGCCTTCTTACTTTAATGTGGTAAGAGTCACCTTACAGTAACTCTAAAAACTCTTTAAAATGCCTCGCTACTATATTTTCTATGCAGAGGGACCTGGGTGGAATTTAAGCCATACATTGAGGAGGTGAGACACATGGCCAGGTTTCAGCAGGGCAAATGGTAAACAGGAGACAAAGATGGTGGCAGTGATAAATAAATTACTGATAGACAGTATAGATGATAGACAAAATGAAGAACTGGAGTTTGAACTTCATACAGAATGAGAACAAGGAACTATGAAAGGTCATGGATAGAAAAGAGGAGGAGGTTTCATGAGACAGTAGAAGACATAATCAGCATAGAAGCCATCTTGTCCTGAAATTTGGGTGGGGATTTGAAGTTTCCTTAAGCCTCTTTTTCCCTAGTGAGTGCCATGAGACAAAAGGAATCACTCTTTGGAAAATAAGGCAGTTCACCAAAACAAGGTGAGATTATCATAAATAGAATAGGTTATTTTATTCATACTGCAATTCCCTACTACACACAAGAATTTTCTCATCTTTTCTATCATTTGTAGTAAATGAACACAAAATTTCCTAGAAATAAGCTGAATGCTGTCTCAAAACCAAGACAACGAGCATGACCCCAGAAAGTATTTGGATATGTTTTGATGGTGGCTAGTACCAACCTCAGCGCAGAATTCCTGAACAAGCAGAGTCGGGGCTCAGAATGGCAGAGCAGTGGGGAAGTTTTAATCTGGATTAGCTTTTATGTCCCATCTTCATTTTTTCTAGCTCACCATTGGAATTAACTGCAAAGGGCAAAGAGTCACAAATTCTGACCCCTAAAATATCTATCCACGTGAGTTCAGCTTTTTGTCCTTGCGGATCTCTGGCTCTGGCTTAATGGAGCTGCAGCCCAAGAAGGGAGACAGATGGTACTGATGGGCTGAAATTATACTCAGCTAAGTGCAAAGCTATAACTGCTATTTGTCATTCTAACATCACTGATTTGTCTAGAGAGAAAAACAAATAACTTGTTGGGGGAGTAAGCAACCGACTGGCTGTAGCCAGGCCAGATTGGAAGTGGGTGTAAGGCTCAGCACACAGAGACCCAGGTGCCATCAGCACTCAAGGGAGGCTATTAGGATGTCATTTCAGTTTCTTTCTCTGTCTCTCTCTCTCTCTCTGCTTGCTGTGGAGGTGGAAGGTGCATGTGTTGTGAGGTGAACTGGGGAGTGAAGATAAAAATCTGTGGTAAGGAAATGCTACAGCTTTATCTCTGTTCTTTGATGTGGCAGGACAAATTAATTGATAACAGAACCAGCCAAAGCAGATGTGGTCATGGCCTCCTGAACTGCCCTATTGCAAGGAAAGGGCCTAGCAACATCAAAGACAAAGGTCAGCCAGCATTCCCCAAGCACAAAAAGACAAATCATGACAGGCAAATAGCTCAGGCTGCCATTGGGAAGGGGTTATTACCACAAGAGATGATGTCTGGCACATGGCCACTATCCCAATCAGCTGGACTCGGTGGCTTCTCTGCTCTGCCATTTCTTTCTGTACCCAAAGGCAGAGTTTGGTCATAATATTTTTCTGTGAAAGAGACTGTTGCTTTTTGTGTAGTGGCACAGGAGAATTAAAGCACAAAGCAGAATCCAAGGAGCAAGCCAAAGCCCACACAATGGAGTTAGAAAATTGACCTCAGCTAGTTTGAGTCCTCTTGTAGCTATGTCTTTTGAAACTGCAGTAAACCTATCTTCTCACTTCCTGTTATGAGTAAAAAGTTTTGGATTCTAGTCCCAATTCTACCATTTGCTGGCTGTGTGCCTTCAGCAAACCAGTTCCTCTCTCATGTCTGACCTTCTTTGTAAAATGGAGGTGACAAAGAAGGCCACTCTGAGACCTCCAGAGCTAATGGAACTTCAGATAATATTAGTATTTTATATCTAGTATTGTTTGTTTCTACCATTGCCTTTACTGTTTTCTCTGAGTATCTTGATTTTTTTCTAACATGGTCCCCATCACCAAACATTTCAGAAATCGCCGAGCACTAAACACTCATACCAAAAGAGCTGACTGCACAGCATTTCTCAGGTTAGTTTCTTTGTTCCCTGTTTCTCTATCTGGGAACAGAAATACTTGTGCTTCAAATACTGTGACCATCAAAACTGAAACCCTCACCCCCCTGGCAAGTAGTTATTAGCTAACTTGGGTTGTATATGTTTCCTTTGCCATACTAGTGAATTCCTTACAGACATTCATGTATGCATCCTTGCCTCACCACATAGCATCAGCATGGTATAACAACATCAGCGTGCCATTAATCCCTTTTTTCACATGCTGTCCAGCTGTTTGGCCAAACTATGTCTCAGTTCCTTGTCAGAAAGAGACCCTGGCATGCATTCCATGCCTCTGCCCACTGATTTGCTGCTGGTAAGAAAGCCAGCAGACCAGAAAATGCTGGCCAGAAGATGCTGGCTAGAAGGAAGCCGTGAAACTTTCCAGCCTAGTTCCTGGACATCCCAGGAGACAGGGTCATGCAACAGAGAGCAGCTGTCCCACAGCTGAAATGTAATTGAAGTGCCTAAATAACTGATCCACCCTCACCTGGGAAACCTGCAGCATATTGAGGTCTCTGACACATACTCCAGGACTTAAAACAGGGTTCTAGCTACTTTTCCATCATTCGCATGAGCAGAGCTGCTACACAGTACACAGACAATGCCATAATCTTGGAATTAATTTATTTTCACTACAGTAAGAGAGTTCATCAGCAGATCTTGGTGTTCTCGGGCATCCCAGGAGAGTTGCACAGCATTGGCTACCGAGAGATGCTCAGTTGTTCCACTTTTAAGTGTCCTTGTGCCCGTTATAACATTGTAACAAAAATAACCAGAAGCGGGTATGTGTTCCCAGCAGGCATCAGTGATTCATTGCAAACTGCAAAAACCAATGCATGACATAGATAAAGGCATTTGAAGCCCCAAGACACAATTCTGGTGTGTGTATGCACCCCAGACTACGTCACCAGAAACCAGAGGACCGCAAAAGCTTATCTCCCATAGTGTGCAACAATAACTCAGTGGGACAGGTCACCTTTATAATCAGCCAGATCCTGTCCTTCACCTGCAGAGAAACTTAAAGGAAAAAGAAAAGTAGAAGAGCTCTGGAAGGCAGTCTAGAAGATGTTCTCCAAAGCTTTCCTACAAGGATAATGGGACAGCTTAAACTGTGGCACCCAGGGCACTGTAGAAACAGAAGGATATCAGCTCTCCCCTTGCAGACATGCGACTCCCCTGGGGAAAGGAATCTCGTGATCACAGTGTGATGCCTAATGGGTTGGTTGGTTGGTTGCTTGATTGTTTTTTTACTGGAGACAAGGGTTGACTAGCTTTTGCTCCTCTTCCCCAGGGTAAGCTTGTGGACATGCAAAGTTAGACTGCAAGGAAAAGCTGTATCAGAGAGGTTAGTAAATGTACCATACCAGAGAAACAGAGCAGCCAGTGGGAGGTTTTTAGCCATGAGAGCAGTTATACCATTTCAGACCTAAAAATGAGCCCTACTAGTTTCAGGGGGAACACTCTTGTTTACAAAAATGAGAATCTAACCCACTGAAGTTATTTCTGATTTAAGGAGAGTTAGACCCAACTAGCAGAGTTCTGGCAAACTGAGGAAAAGGGGAACTGGTGAAATTTGTAGCTTGAATGTGAGAGGCAGTACCAGTCTGGGCCATGAGTACACACACCAGGAAAGCTGGTCCTGGGTCTCCAAGTGACCCTCATTCACCCACAATTTCTCTTTGCCTTGATTTCCTTCTGTCAGGGTGGGAAAGTGACATTGACCCTTTTTTGGAAAGTGATGTGACAAGCACTAAGTATAAGATTGTTAGACAGCTGTGGGAAGCACCGAGAGATCTCTTGGAATTATAGATACAGAAACAAGGAAAGATTTTGTCAGCTGGATACAAGGGCTAAAAAAAAAGACATTCTGACATGCTATTGCTGCTGAAGGACCCTCCCTAGAGAGGTCTGGCGAGGGCATTTCTCAGTGCCCACTCTTTATCTGAACTCCTCCACATGCCTCAATCCTAATCCAGCACAGCAGAGACTCATCCTATTGTGTTAAAATCAAATGTACTTACAGGTAAATGTCACTCTGCCATAAAAAGAAAGGAAACCACTTAACTTTCTGTTTCTTTGTCTACCTCCTTCCATAATAGTTCTTGTCAATTTACATTATTCATGACTAGCAGAGCTAACTTAAAATGTATCTTTCAATGGAATATAATGCAAACAGTTTTGTGTGTGGGCAGGGTAAAACAAAATAATAATTACAATACACGATGATAGTGCTTATAACAAAATATTATTTCCATAAAAAGACCT
This sequence comes from Charadrius vociferus, assembly GCF_000708025.1. Lineage (NCBI taxonomy): Eukaryota > Metazoa > Chordata > Aves > Charadriiformes > Charadriidae > Charadrius > Charadrius vociferus. Next base: position 2,193,238 of record NW_009648350.1, read on the forward strand.
TTGTGGCAGGAATACATACTCCAGCAACAACAAAAAATACTGAGAAAGAAAAACATCTCTGCTGGCGTATTAGATTCTGTCAATGACACTGATGGTTTCATTGTCTAAATAAACATTGTGTGCAGATAAAGTATGACCTGCAAAGTAAATCCTTAGATTGACGGGATAAAGCAAATCAACTTTCTTCTGTCTTTATGCCTCCCACCAGACACATAAGCAGACTTCTCCCTATGTGGGCACTCCAACTGCAAGCATCTGTCAGGATCATCTATTCTCATAGGTTAGGTTTGGTAGTTTATGATAATCTGACAAAATTGCATCAGTCCATTTCAGACATTTTTTTCCTCTCTTTCCAGCAATATGACTACTTAACATTCTGTCTTTAAAAGAACATTAGGCATAGGTAGCTTGATTTTACAATTTAGGATGATGAACTACATTGTGTGTGTGCGTATATGTGTGTGTATCCATCACACGTATGGAATTTATTTAGAAAGTAAACACATAGCAGTGTAGCTACCCCATCCTAAATAAGTGAATGGAAAACCTAAAGGGAAGATTTTTCTGCTGTTCTAGCTGAGCTTCTCTGAGTTTTTCTGGTAGATTTTTTCTGCTTTGAAAGTGAAGTAAATACTGTTGGATTAAGGTACTCAGTATGTCAAGCCCCAAAAGTTGTGCAAAGCACTGAGAGGATACACAAGATTATCTAACAAGTTAATTCAGGCTAACTCTACTGTCCAGAGCCGAAGCAATAAATGTTAAGATGATAGAGTTGGCATAAAATAACTAAAGCAAAATCCCGCCCTAAGTCACAGTTCCAAGTGAATGCAAAAGACAGCTGACTGTATACAGAAGATAAGATGACAGGGATCTATTCTCTTACAGCCTTAATCAGCATGCCCCATGGATCACAGTCAAACATCTACCTGCACTGACAAACACTTGATGCAAACAGAAACTGTTAAAAAAACACACCTGTGGATGTGATTGGATTGTGTTGCACTGTGTGAAAAACGATAACCTGTGACATCACCTGCCTACCTCCAGCTACTCTGAAAGTGCCACTGTTAAGAATTTTTTGGCAATATTTTTGCTGGAAGACGTCCCTCCCATGTTACTACAGAGTCCTGATGAACCCCTGTTTATGCAGCTTCCCCAGGACTACGGTGACCTTTCTGCAGGGTGGAAATGCTTTCAGAAACTATTAATCTCTCCTCTGAGGTGGGTAGAGAGAAAGGAGAGAATGGAGAGAAATGGAGAGAAAGGCTTCCGCAGTCTTCCTCATCCCTGTCTACAAAGATCAGAGCCAGAAACTAGGTTTCTTGTTTGGCAATGTACAGGAATAAGCACAAAGCTATTACAGGGCAGGGCTCTGTAAAGATGAAGGGCTGAGAAACATGAAATGGAAAAGCAATGCTGCTCAGTAAATATTGATAGATGTTCCCTGTACTCCCTCTACCTCCGTTGCACAGCGATCCCCTTCACCACTGCCTTTCATGCTGTCACTGTGTAGACTAGAACATTACTTCCCTTCACCTTCTGGCTGTTTAATTTAAAGCAGGTTTCTGCATTTGCTCTGAAAAGTGAAGAGGTAAGAGAGATGGTAGGAAACTTTCCACTCAAGACTTTCTGCTCAAGGACAACAGCACAAATGTAACCCCAGCTTATTGCATGAAATGAGGTGAAAGGTTTTGTCAGTGTTGATCAGTGTTCATTTCACTAGTACTGATTGCCCATTTTGGTAGAAAGATCAAGGGCTGAATGCTGAATGAAAGGAAGACTAAGCTAACCTTTCTTCCCAGGAGATGATCATTGTAGGTCAGGCTTGAAGCATATTAGCTGGGTATTATAAGGGGAAGCAATGCCGAAACTCCTGCTGTGCCTGTTTGGCAGATAAATAAAGAATTTCAAGCTCTGGGGCAGACAGATCAGCAATAAATTCATATTAAGAAATGTCTGTGAGATTTGCTAACGACTTCAAGTACCTCAGGGCAGGGACCATAGCCTTTCATGTGTTTATAAAGCATCCAACTCCATAGAGCCCTGGTCCTGTGCAGGGCAGCCACATGTTACTACAGTACAGGTAAGAACTGTACGATGCTTCTGTGGGCATACAGGTGCAAAAGAGGAACAATACAAGTTCAACAGTACAGCCCGTAAACAGGTTGCAGTGCTAAATGATCTAGCTATTCTTCTTTCCATTCTCCTACCAAGCAAGGCAGCTTCTCCCCAGACATAGCCCAAGACGGGTGTTTAATAAAGTCCTGGAGGACAGCTGTGGATTGAGTTCAGGTCTAGTTGTCACAAACTCCAGAGTGAGTCCAGTTCCTGCTTTGCCACAAGTTTGGTTCTTAACCAAAGAGAAAGAACTTGGGTTGGGATGCTCTGAAAACGTCTAAATTACTTAAGAGCAAGAGAAGTGGCTGAAGCCTGGTGTGCTCTGAAGCTTCTTGGTCTTAGAGCAGCGTGCTGCTTCTCACTGAACAGCATCCATAAAGCTGATCTGAAAATTCAGCGTAGAAAGGTGTTGTGAGGTTGAATTTGATGACTTTTGCAAAGCACTAACATAAATACTGAGTGTCACTCTGCGGTAGCAAGAGAGGGAGAGTTAAGTGAGGTGGAGGAACAAGGTCTCTCACTAGATTGCTTTCAGTCACCCACCTATGCTTTTGCCATGCAAAGTTGAGGTTGAACTCTCCATTCTGCTACCCCTCCCTATCATAATGGCATCCAGACTTCTGTCAGCTTCCCTCTTTCAAATTAAACAAGTTCAAATGTGAAAACTTCCCTTTGAAAGGGTATTCAGGGAACTGTTTCGGGTTGGGAAGGATTTGAGTCTAGGATGCTGCCACATACAAGAGGGGAGGCAGAGGGACACACCGCTGCTTAGCGTTTATATGGACAGTAAATTTATCCTGGCTTCAGGAGGTCCTGCTTTCTCTGCCCCCTCTCCATCATAATTAGACACATCAAAGAGCTGATCTGTCATCTGAAATGGCAAGATGCCTAATATTTATATTAGAAGGAGTCAAGCCCCAAGCAAACAGAGATCAAGAACATGATGGTGAATGTGAGGGGGGAGATTGAAAGTCTGCCTGTGGACCCCAAGGAAGCTAAAGTGATGGAAAGTGTACAAGCAAAGAAGAAAAGGCAATCAAGCTTCCAATTAAAATCCCCAAGGATGAGAGTTTTGTCTGTGTTTGTATTAATCAAGGATAAGAAATCAGACAACTCAATGAGACAGAAGGAATTGTACTGAGAAGCAAAGAACAGGGAAAAGCTGGGGGTCGCTGGGGGATGGGCACGCACTGGAAGAAAGAAAACAATGACTAAAAATTTAACTACAAGGCTTAAAGGAAATAAAAATCTCCCCAGGTGCCGGGAGTGTTCTAAAGGCAAGACTGGCTTTACTCACCCCTCGACCTAAGCAGCAGGCTTTCTTCAAAGCAGAGACATACTCAAATATGCTTATGCAAAGAGGTTTTAAAGCTTTTATTGACAGCACTTGGCAACTGTGGCTTTCTTGAACCTCAGCTTGCCTAAGGTGAGCATTGCGTAGGTTAATTCCTTCCTCTAGTGAGGATACTGTCCTTCAGTTCAGGGCCATGCTGGACACGAGCTGGGTGCAGCGGAGGGAAGATTCTCGCTCACCTCTGTAGCTTTTGATCAGGAATTCTGCAGCTGTCCCTACCTCTTGCACGCACAAGGAGCAGATCTCAGTCAAACCCATACTGATTAGCCTAGGGCAATAGATGGTGTCAGTGTCAGAGCCAGGATTAAAACTCCAGTGGTTTTTGGCTGCCAGTCTGATGCTCGAATCACTAGACCACACCTCTCATTATAAAATAATTGTCTGATTTTCCCTTTGAAATCAAAGCTGTTTACAATTATATGGGAGAGAGAGAAAATGCAATCTGGGATCATTCTCTTTAAAAGCATTTGCACCTTTTTATGTAAAATTTCAGCTTAAACAAGACCAGTGCGTACAGTTGTTAGGGGACTCTTTAATCCCTCCTTTTCCCTTCAATTTGACAGTAGGATTTCTTGTCCCTTTTGGAGGAACTCTCCAGATTGAGATGAATTCATGTATTTTTATCTTACTGAGAACTGCTGATTGTGATGAATATAAAATGTTACACTTTAAACATAACATAAATGTCTACTGCTAAATGAGTAGCTGAAGGCTTTGGCTATGGATATCTTATGAATTTATGAGTGCTACATAGGAGCAAGATTTTTCTGAAATAATTCAAGACAAGCTCATAACACCATAAAAAATAAGTATTGAACATGTGTTTCTCTATGAATTAGGTAATTTTCTACTACTACTAACGAAACAGTAAAATTTCAAACAATTAAGCACTCATGAGTAGTAAACTACCAAGTAGACTAACCTACTGAGTGCCTTGAACTTCCATAAAAATCCACAGAACTACTCCAGCATTTCAAGTTGTTCAAGTATCTAAATACTGACTGAATTAGGCCTTATTTAGTAACAAAATGGGGCACCACCTTCGGAGGGATTTGACAGAGTTGCACTGAAACTTATTAATACCGCATATATCTCTGCTTTCTTCTATGGAGTTTCAGGAGGGAATTTTTTATACATTGCGCCTGAGCTAAATAAGACTAACATCAGCAGGAGTCTTTCCTTCGAGTTTAAGGGGCTTTGGACTGGATCCTGGATACTTAAAGAGCTGTAGACAAGTCTGTATTGTAGTCAGCCTTCATATTTAGATGGTAATGTATATTGCTCATGGTTATTATGAAAATGATTCCAATTAGAGATACCAGATGCCGTGATATTAGGTAAGCTAAGGAAGCTGTCTTTAGCTAAGAAATCATATCCAGACCTATCATTAATAAAAAATGGCTGAAGCTGTTGATATTTAAGACTGTACATAAGTATTAGTCACTAAAATCTCTGCAATATGGTTTCCCTAATATTTTATAACTAAACCCAGCAAGAATCAGAAGATGTAAAAATGGTATTTTCAATGTTGTCCTTCCTTCAAGTGAATTGCACTTCTTATATGTTTCATGGCATCTACTTTTCATAGATGCATGTTAGTTCATTAAACTACCAATTTAAGCAGAAAATCAAAACTAAAAAATATGTTCTCTGTGCAATGCCTTTGAGTTAACACAGTTCTTGGAACCTGGCAGTTCTCTTCCCCACGGAAATAGACTGTACACATACGTAGGTAGATTACATTTTTATTATCAGTGACTCCAGAGTCAGTGTACTCACTGACAAGTAAAAGTCTGGCTAAGAAAGCCGTGAGAAGAGGAAGGGTGAATAGGAAAGCTAAATTTAACCCCAAATAGTCAATGTCCTGTGTATTTCTTTTTCTTCTTATGCCCTATCTGCGGGAACAAACTTTTTTCCAGGTTCGAGTAGGGCTTGGGTGACATGTGTATAGCCTCATCTTCCTGGGTGGCATATCACAAATGTGTTGACACCAATCATGATAACCGCATTCTGTTTTAGTGTTAAGCATAATGATAATGATGTAACCTTAGATAGTGCTCTATTGTAATTACGCAGTTGTGCCAGTTATTACATAGTTATAACACAGATCAGCTTCTTGATCAGATATGCCCAGGAGCTTCTTTTGCTTTACGCCTAATGTAGGAACAGAAAACTAGATCCCTAATTAACTTTGATTGAACCTTGATTAGATAAGGGAGTGGGGCCAGTAGGCACCAAGCAGGCGGGGAAGTCAGCCCATATGTAGATATGTTAAGTGTGTAGGCACCATCCTGACTAGTCATAGGAAAGAGAAAGGAAACTCCCTTTTCAGGAATTGATACCTCCTGACAAGCACAAAGGAATTAGCCTGGACTAGCCCTCAGAAATTCAAGAAACTTCTTACCTTCCCCATCTAACGATGCCCCCACCCTATTAAGATGAGATTCTCAAGCAATTCATCTTGGGAACAGATAGATTTCTATCATTCTCTCCTGCCATCACAGGAGTGAATTGCAGAGCGAGCTTTGTACAAAACACAATTATCCCCCCTAAATACTCACTCCTTACTCCTTTTTGCTGCTAAAAATGCTGAATTGTTTGTGCCATATAAACAAAGTCTACTTGGCCGCTCCGAGCTTCATTGAATACATGATTTAATAAATGGGTGGATGAAGGCAGACTTGGTTAACTGTCTGGTGGACAGCTGAAACCTAAAAAGCAACAGATGTATCTGAGTAGAACACAGTAATAATTTTGCTCATGAGACAGGAGATGCACAGATGCCACCTCACTTTTCCAGAGCTGCACTGGCTCTACAATAGTTGATTTTTGCATCCAAATTCTAGTATGTTTGGTAATGATAGTGACAAAACCTGAAACTTCAGTGTAGTAGGATGTGTATTATCCTTTTTTCAAGAGTAGAATTGCACATTAAAACTCAAAATTTTTTGGCGACTCTATACATTTTTCTAGGAATCATTAAAGATATAAACTCAACAGGAGCTCTAGGTTGTTTAGTATCTCTTAAAATCTAACTACTACTACAAATCTCATCTACTCGGAACACATAAATAAATAAAACTTGGGACACTCTCAAAAAGCTTTCTTAATCAACCGAAGCTGATTTTTTTTCCATGCATTAAGCTGTCATATTAATTCCTAACCTGTTTTACAGAGTTCTTTTTGCCTAAATTCATTACTGCATGTGGAGACACTTAGGATCCTGGCCCACAGAGCATTAGAAAAGTGCAAGTATTATCTAAGAGCGCTCTCAGCTGCCATAGCATTTTGTACTACCCTGAATAAGGAAGGGAGCATAAACCAGTGTTTTACAGAAGCACAAACATCTGAGCCCTGTTTCAGCACAGTATATAATTACAGCTAACTGAATATCATGCTGATTTCTGTGAGGGTACTAAACATATACTTACCATATTCTTTTGAAAGATTTTAAGTTATCTCAAGTCCTTTGGGCCAAGTTGAGCCTATTGACCCTAAAGAGGGGAAAAAAACCCTCAAATAAAACATACTTTACTGACTATCCCAGTGTGTGTACTGAATTGACAGTACACCACTCTCTGTAGATGTTATCACACAGACTTTTCTAAGTCACTGAAATATTCTGTTGCATGTAACAGCCAACTTCCAGTCATTCAGACTTTAATATTATCCAGGCAAGATTCTTTTCCTATAGGGGTTGTGGACATATCCTTCAATGAGAACTCTTTATGTGCCAAGTATCAAGTTTCAAAGTTCTTTGATATATTAATTATCTGTGAGGTGTAGAAAAGCATGGCAATAATTTTCATCAAAAAAGGGAAAATGTATTAATTTCACTTTTGCAGAACTCAAAAATGTCTACAGTGTTCCATACATGAGTGCATAAGTATGAACACGCAAACGTAGATATAAACTGAACATGGCCAGCTTGCTGGCAAGAGAGAGCTTTTCAAAACCGAATGAGTGAAATACATGGAACCTGTCTGCAGGTACAACTGTGGTCAGTCCTATCAGCTCGTTATGGTCTAGGTGAGGGAGTTCCAAAACTCTGACACCTTTGTTGCTTCCTAGCATGCCTTCTCCCTTCCAGTACCATCTTGAAGTAGAGGACAGATCACCCAAACCTGAAACTTTATCTCAAGTTTCATTCAAACTTCAAATCACCAGCTTTTCTGATTGAGCAAAGTAACAAGCACATGCTCAGCACTGAGTTGATGTGGAGCTTTCCTGGTACTCGGATGTTTAAATTCAGAATATGCTTCCGTGCTTTGCTGAATCAGAGGTAGTATCATTAGAATTGAGCCATGATTCATTTATGATTTTCCTGGTTTCAGGGCAAAGCAGCTAATAGTGACATCGTTGGAAAAGCATCCTGTAGACCTCTTAGGACTTTGCAATAGCTACAGAGACTCCAGTACAAATAAACTATCTGATGATACTGATTTGATTTCTGCTGAGTAGGACCTTAAGAGTGAGATAACCAGCTCAGCTACAAATGGAGAGCTTGGCTCTACATTTGTCCCACTCCAGTCATTTTCATTTCACACAGAAAAAACAGCTTAGCAGTTTTGCCTGCTTTACAGCTAGCGACATAGTGACAGAAAGCTGTAATAAATGGTGGAGAGGATGTGGCTGATCTGTGCTTCCAGCATTTGAACTTCTGAAAAAAATTATGTTTCATTTAGAGCTCTAAGGACAGATTGTGTGTGTAAGTACAATGCTGGCATTTTCTCTTTTCCATGGCCTGGAATTCTTTTGCCAGGATTGGCTTCTCTTTCTCCCTTAACAAATCATCACAATTTCGGCAAGCACTTCATTGACTGCCAATGCTGTGCTACCAATAATTTACCAGAATTGAGAAACTTTTGTGCTTTCATTCTGCACAACTAAATTATCTCCTGCATGCCCGGATTTGTTCAGCTCCGGATGACATACTGGAGTCTCAATCCTTCCCTGATACTGGGCACTGTCTCTAGGCTTTTAAGAATATGAGCAGTCCCAAGGATTTAAAAGTTAAGATAGTGGGTGAACATTTTGGTTCAATTGGGGACGCTCCGCTGTGCATCTTGGAAGGAATTAGAGACTTGTATGAATACTGTAAATTAGAAAACAAAAGCACTTGTTTATAACATCACATTTTTAAGGCGTGTAAAATTTTCTGATTTCTGATATGTCAGCTCCAAAAGCACCTTCTGCAGGATGCTGCATCAACACAGATTAGAAATGATCCCCATTTAAGCAGTTTGCAAAGTTAGTATAAAACAAGATGTGACAGAGGCAGGCAGGACTGTGGAGATACCTTCTTCTAGGAATCTTTTGTGGGGTGAATTGTATGTACAGCAAGGAGATGTTGCATAAAGCTGAAATGAAATTTCTTGCATTAGCCTTAGTGCTTAGACTCAAACTTGTATTAACCTGGGAAATAATATAAATGCCATTTGAAAGCCTATTCTTGTAACATTTCTGACCCACTTCAGACTCCTTTTGGTAATCTGGGAAGGGACCTTTGTTCCCATGGCAGCCCATAATTTCCTGACTGAAACAGTTCAGCTGAGCTCTGAATGACACAGTCAGGCATTTGGATGCTTATCTTGCTTCCAAGTGTTCCGAGGTTCCTCATTTCTCACTTATTGCACAATGCCCCGATCTCACTAGGAAGGTGAGAACTGGATCAGAAAGAAATATAATTGCTTTTTTTTATTAGCTTATGATACAGTCCCGCCCTTCTGTGTTGCCAGCTTACCCAGTTATTCACAAATGATGATATACATACAGTGAATTATATAATTATCAGCCTATAATTACAGGTATATAGATATATACATCCCCCTGGAGGAGAGCTGGGCTTGGCACATACCTGCTTGCACCTCTGCGTCTTTAGGGAATTCGTGCCCATTTTAAGTAGAAGATTATTTATTTATCAAATGCTTGAGACATTTTATGAAAAAAGAACCCCAAAAAATCCTTTGATTCTTTTTAATAATGTTCATAAAGTATGTAACTGAACAAATCCAGGCATGTAGGAGCAAACTCTCTTGTGCAGAGTGAAAGCAGAGACGTTTCTCAATAGCAGTAAATTATTGGTAGCACAGCATTGGCAGTCAATGAAGAGTTTGCAGGAGCCATGCTGATTTGCTAAGAGAAGAGAAGATGCCAGTCTTGGCACAGTGATCAGAAGCCAACACTGAGAAGGCAGAGTCAGTACTGTATTCCCACAGACACCTTCTTTTTTGAAAGCTTTAGACAAGAATTAGTTTATCTTATGATGCTGCTTTAATGCTGTAACCATAGATAAACCCTATTGCCTTCCCACTATGTTTCAATGCCTCATTTTGTCATTGGGGCAGATAGTGATTCTCAGCTGATATAAATCAGCAAAGCTCCACTGATTTTTAACAAAGCTGTGCCAGCTTCTGCTAGCTGAGGGTCTGCCTAGATATTTCTCTAGTTGTAAAGCAAAGAATCCAGCAGGCAAAGCTGATGTAAGTTGGAGATTTTTTTTTTGGCTTGTTTGTCTTTGTTCTATCTTTCAAATGCTGCTCTCATTCATAACTGCTCAGATGCTTTCAAGCATGTGTACAAGAGTTATGGGGCCTAATCTGGCTCCTACAATGGTGCAAATCTAGGGTAGCTCTATTTAAATCAAAAGCATTACTCAGAGGTATTGCACTGCTGTAAAAGCAGCATACTTGCACATAACAACTCATCTGTAAATCTCATAATGTGTCCGATATCTTTCCAAGAGTTTATTTGCAAACAAACAATCAAAAAGAATCATCGTGGCTGAACAGACTGATTCCAGCCTGTGGAAAATGGACTGAGCCTTTGCCAGAAATAAACTGTAGACACTTGCTAATTACAATTTGTGGCCAGCTTACAAAGTTCAGTAAAGGAGAAAACTACCCCATTCAGATCCTTTTTCCCAGTTTGATGACATCATTCACATCATTATGTTGTGATACGCCAGATGGGAAAATTTGAGGTGGGGATGAAGTGAAAATCCTGGTTACACCTTTTCTCCAGGCTATCTGCCTCTCCATCATTTTACAACATCACAGAGCGTCTCAGACAGTTTGACTGCCGTCCCCAGCTGGTTTGGACCGAACAGATAAATGCTGAACCATTAAGAATCAATACGTGTTTCCACCATTCGGACAGGTTATGCTGCACATAGCTAACCTTAATTTAATTAGTTTATTTAAGATCACTAGAATATTTAAAAAGAGAGTGAAGGTAATAGTATAAATTCTGTAATTTCTGTTGCCTGGGAAAAAAAATAAAAACAGCCCTGCATCAAATGCTTATTGAAACTGAAACATATGTATTAACATATGGCAGAATTTCACTTACTGTATGTTTTAGTGCAGAGCTGATGAGGAAGGCATCTGTGCTGAGAGCATCTGAATGGAGGCTCGGATAATGAGCAGAGCTCAAAAAATACACTCTGAAAGGTTGGGATGTGTCAAAGTGCCCTGCAGTTGATTTGTGTCAGAGCTGAAAGAATATACTTAAGTCTCTGTGCAGGTACAGTGCCGTGCTTTGCTTTCTGCACTGGGACCCGTTTAAACCTTCATTTGCTACTTTGGGCACCTGCTTTGGAAGTCCTGGACAAATTCTAAACCCAAGACAAATGTTTTCCCACCAGAAATGCTGACACAACATCTATTTGGAGCTTAAGCGAGTGCTGTCACAGTGTTGCTATTTGACAAAGAGCAGATTAATTGGAGATCTTAAACATCAAGCCCAAATCTGGATCCAGATTTGAAATTCTCTTAAGGACAGCATCTCTTTGGAGCTGGGGATTGGTTTTGCATTTTCTAAAGACATGCATACTGGTATAGTTGTAAGCATAATTTCGATCTTCAAACAAAAGATGCTAAGAAACAAGAGCAAGCTTCCTCTGCTGAGATTCTCACCCCAGTCATACAAACTTACAAGGTTTATGCAAAGCCAGGTCTTTTGGGTCTGAGATGAACCCCTGATGGCTCTGAATATTAACCATTTCTCCTGCACATAGTGGTGTAGCGTTTCAGTAAACTGTATAAAGACTCTCGGAGGCTCTTGCTGCCAACTACTAATATTATTAATGGGCACTACAAAGCCACATTGTTCTACAACTATTTACTGGAAGTAAGATATGAGGATACCAGGTGTAATTACTTTACTGCCTTAAGGATAGAAGTCTTTCTTTCTGATTTGACCACAGTAGAACATCTGCATCGCTCAACCACAGATTACCTGCCTCCTGGGAGATGCTTTCAAAGCACCCAGTTGCTACTTTGTGACCCAGAAGAAAATTTACCACCTACTCACAAAGCCACATTTTGAAGTACTACGCCTTCCGTGAAAGCAAGGAATCTTAAGGTTCTTCAGTGCATGGGCTATGTATTAAATGCACGAACCACTTGTGCACTACTGTGCAAATCACAGCTTCTGGTATGAAACTGTACTCCAGGGATAATTCCTTTTCAAAAAAAAAAAAAAAGTGATTATTGAGACTAAGGAAAAGTGTTTAACATGTGTTAATTGCTTTTCAGGGAAGCTTGTATGGAAGCTTCCAGACATGGCGCCTGGGGACATGGTTTAATGGTGGACTTGGCAGTTTTAGGTTTATGGTTGGACTCAATCTTAAGGGTCTTTTCCAACTTAAGAGATTCTATGATGCTAGGAAATAAAGAAAGTAAGTTGGGACAACTCAAACTGTCTGTTTCTCAGAAACACCAAAAAGAGTGATACAGAGAAAGTATGTATATATAAGGTGTGTATAAATCAAAGTTCTGTTTACTGAGAAGGTTTGAACCTGTTGTATTTCCATTTTTACCTGTACTAAGGAAACTTCTGGAGGTCCTGCCATAAAGACATTTCAGTTTGTGGCTCTGGAACGTGAATATTTTTCGTATATTTATTGAACTCCAGCCCGGTAGCTCCTTCACAGGAAGGACAGATTGTCTAATTTGGGGTAAAACTACACAAGGATGTCTTGGGTCTGAAAGTTAAACACTGAGATGCAAATGCCCTGTCTGAAAGTGTAAACATGCTGAACTCCTTGCAGTTGTTGAAGATGGCATTACTCCTACTCCTCCGCTCAGTCTCTGCGCTGGAGGTTACCTCCCACAGAAGCATAATAGGCAGGAGATACCTGCCTGCATCTCCACTACTTTGAGAGAAAATCAAGGCAAGTAATTTCAGCTCTTTGAAGGAAGGTTCATGCTAAAGACTCAGATTTTATGCTGAAGTGGCTGACACTAATATAATTTGGGGGACAAAGGGTAGCCTTTGGCAGCAGACAACTGCGAGTTGTATCATCTTCAGCCAATGTAGGAAGACTTTCCAGAGCTTGCCTGTTAGCACCTTGAATAAGCCCCCAACTTAGATCCATCTTGATTGAGAAAAGAGCAAAATAGAGTATGTACGCACAGAAGCATACAAAAATATATTTAAATGTCTGTTCAGGTATCTAAATAACATCATGAATAGAGTCTCGGTGTTTCACTCTAAGTGAGGCAGAAACGTTTGGCACAGGCCTGGACACTGAACTTGGATCCCCCGGGTCCCAGCCCACCGTTTCAATCACAAGACTATTAGTCTTCCTGAGTATGGATTTGTCTATCCCCTATGTCTTTTCCATCATCTCTAAACTTGAGTGACTCCTATGACTAATGTGATTGTAAGTCATAAAACATTAAGTTATGACACAATCAAATTGAAGCCAAGAAATTCATAGTTAGGGTGTAGGCTACATTCTTAACTCAAAACCAGAAAAGCAGCATTACAGGGTAAACAAAAGGATGAAGTGTCAGCCCTCATTTTTCATTTTTGGGCTCTTATCAGTTTGTATCAATTTAAGCCTTTTAAAAATATGTAATTTCTTTGACTTATTTTTTTTCCCTCTAGGAACTGAAAATTATTCTGCTTTGAGGTCTGGAACCTGCCATACAATAAACACTACTTAATTGGGACATGCTTAATAGGGATGGCCACTTTAATGGGACATCTCCTAGGGAACCTATTTATGTTAATGAGACTGAATGACAATGACTGCTTCTTAAGTGGGGCAACAAAAAGAAAAAAACTCCACTTAACAGGGATGCACTCAGCTGTTACTAGTTTGTTATGTGTTTAACCAGGTGTTAAATAGGTCTAAAATTCTGAGCTTCTGTCTTTTAATTAAAAAATGGAAAATGAAAATGTTTACATCATGATGAAATGTAGTGTTATTATTTGTATAGTGGCATTTAATCCAAAGAAAGGGCCATGCTGTTTTAAACAATGCCAGAGATACAAGTTCTCTTCTCCAAGGAGCTTAAATAACCCTTTTCTCCAAGCGTGGAACTACCTGTAGATTGGATTTGTTCAGAGATCTATTGCAAAAGCTAGAAATAAAACCCATCTGTCCTAATTTTCAATCCTATATTTTACCCTCTCGCCCCAAATCTTTCTGCTGCTGTAATTTGAATAAAAAGATGGAAGTAAAAAAATAAAAATAGGAAAACATCTTAAACCTAAGTGATTCTAAGATCCCTAACACTAGATGTCTGAAGACTTCCAGGAGGCTCCAAAAGCCTGTAAGCCATTTTGAAGGTTATTCTCTTCCTGCAGATCTTTTGCGTTCTGTGGTTTCCTCTGAAAATATGCATACAGGTTTCAGGGGGGAACAAGAGACCACGTTAAGAAGTTGTCTTAAAAACAAAAATCCCGTCTTAGACGACAGCTATATAAATTTGGGGACTCTCCCAGGCAAACCAAGACATCTGATTATGCCATTGTATCCTGTTTGGCAAAGGAGAGAGTGAAGGAAAGTGATAGACATGAGGGGCAGATGGAGTTTGCCTAATGTGTCTGTTCTTTTCTTCGCTGCCTTTTCAATTTAAGAATGTAGCAAAATAGCAGCTGCTCATAATTTCATGAATCAAGAAGTATGTAAATTTCAGCTACAAAATTTTTTGCATAGTTAGACACACACACACACAAAAAGAAGAAAAAAAAAAAGAAAAAAGATCTTGCTTGCATCTACAACTTTCTTAATCTTGCATGCAAATTTAGCTTTCAGGCCTGGTTCTGCTCTCATTTAGGAACGAACCAAGAGTGGCTCAATCGATTTCACTGTCGTCACATTGGGCAAATGCTGTGGGATAATTGTGCTTCAAGGGTTCAGCTAGTCCCTGCTTGTTGCCCGAACAGTAGCGTGGAAGGGCGAGCCCGGCATGAAAGGCTCCTTTCATGCCCCTGAGCTACCATAGGGGCTTTATGCCGTACCTCTGCTCCTAGGCTGGCGATGGAGGGAAGGAGGGAAGGGGTTGTGGTAGGAATGTCTCCACGAGCAGGGAAGCTGGAGCTGTGAGCAGCTACCTGAGGATGCTGACAACCACTACAAACTGAAATGGAAATCACGCTCCTTGTATTTCAATCCCCAGCAGCCCCTGAATTAAAAGACGGAAAACGTGACTTGAAATGGAGCATCCAAACCTATGAAACGCTGCTGAGAAGGAGCTGGGGATCAGGGCCTCCATATACTATACAGCTGGTTCTAGTTTTCAGACAAGATTTACTAAACACATGTAAACCGTGCATATCTGTTTGAATACTTTTTGTGCAAATAACTTCCTCTGTGGTCAAGCTGTTCCTCTCAGATCCAGGCTACAGATTTGTGCTTTATACTCACCACTTTTTTACCCTTGGATTTCCACCAGTATCAGTTCACACTCAGCGTATGAAACTGTGAAGAAGGGAGCTGAGTTTGGCAGCAAGAGTCAGGAGAATTTACAGTGCAAAACACCGAGCAAACTCATGAGAAAGGGCAGAAATCATCCCTGGCTTAGCTCCATCCGAGTCAGTGGGCCAGATCCTGAGCAGCTATAAACAGACACAATACTACGTATTTCTTAGGAGCTGCAACCATTTATATCATTTGGCCCAACAGCCTCTTACACAGATGCAACATTTCACCAATTCTGGTGGGGTTTCTCCTGATTTATACCCCCTGAGAGAGCAAGCAGAGCAACGGTCTTTCTTCACCAATTAACACTGCCCCACAATTATATCTGCCAAGTGTCATGAATTCAAACTTTAAACACAAAGCAACAGCTGAAACGGAATATAAAGAAGCAGGAGGGCAGAGTTTTATGATCGATGTTTTATTGGAATCATATAAAAAAGAAAAGCATTTCACATATTTCATGGAGGTATTTTATGTGCAAATTTAATATGAATCCTCTTCTTGTTAAACTCTTACGTGATCTGTGTACTTCAGTATATAAAACACAGTATAGGACAACTATGAACAAGTTTATTAAAACAGCTTGGGCTCCTGTTGACATCACCAACCACACAAGTGCTTGCTCAGGGTTGGTGTGATCTTATCAGTCTCTCCTTATATTTCAGGTTACCTACTTGTTCGTTTTCCCTATATATCTTTCATTGTTACAAGAATTCAACTCATGGGCAGATCTCTAAGATAAACCTGCTTGTCTGTTTTGGGAATATGGCTCTAGTTCTAATTTTGCAGACTTAGTTCAGGCAATACTCCCTTTGACTTCAGGGATTTTTGCCTGAGTAATCCTTTCAGAATTGGAGACTCTGTGATTTTCATTTACTTAACAACTTGGCATTACATCTGTAAAATATTAGCCCAGTAATGCAAAATATCAAATTAGATTTATGCATTAATCTAATCTATATATGAAGCTTGATAGTCAGTTGTGTTACACCGCATTACTGCAATTCCAGGCATTCTGTGTCATTTCGTATTTATTCTGATGATGTAAGAGGAATAAAAAGTGAGGTTTATAGATCAAATTTGGTAGCCCATGTATGTGAAGAGAAAGCCTGAAATTTTAAACAAAATTTAAAATAAATTCCCACTTTCAGATAAAGCAGGTAAATGCTTCTCTATCAATCACAAATGAAGGAGAGCACACAAACAAAGCTAATCTGAAATAATCAACAAAACAATAAGCCATTAAAAAGGAAAAAGCAGGTCAAAATAAATATCTGAACGGCAACGTATTCTCTAAAAATCCTTGAAAAAGACAAATAAGCAATTGTTTCTTTTCTGTGTGACAGTTGCAGTCTGAAAAGTAAAAAATTACTCTTTCATACGTATTCATAAACTGCATTTATAAACACTTCACATAACTAAATTATATTTGTTTCCTCCAGGTTGGCTGCCCTTGAACATTTTTCTCCTTCTTGCAGTTTTTTTCATTTTTTTAATATAATCCTTTCATGAAAGCAGGTCTTATGCATATGGCCCTGTTTCAGCAGCCAGCCCATGCAGCAGGGCATTTAAGAACATGTTAAACTAAAGTTTTGTATGTGCTTTGGTACTTTTAAAAACTGGATACTTGGAGACAACCCGCCAAAACGCTATTCTTACATCTTAAACCCATTTATGTCTCTTTATGAATGCTTTCAATTTGTTTTACTCTTGTTGGGCCAAATCCAGCTTGTTATTTACAGAAAGAACACAACAAGATTAATAGGCTATGGTCTGCACTAGCCTACACCCCTGGAAATTCATAGTGATCCCATCAATTCCCGTATAATTTCTTTGGATTCGTATCAGGTTAAAGCCCCAATCCAGGATAATGCCAAGCAGATGCAAGCAAGGGCCAGCATACAAATGTGGAGAATCATGGCCAGAATAAGACTGGATCTCTTTACTCCAAAGGAGGAGGTAATGTTTAGGTATAAAAAATTACATGGATTCCCCCCCCCCCTCGCCTTTTGGTAATCCATCACCATCCGAACACCAATAGGAAATGATGCGGTGCCAAGGGAAAAAAAAAAATAATTATTTCATATGTGTTATTAAAGAAATAGTGGATTGATATGCTATCCCAAGCACTTTGGTTCACTTGTGTGTGTCATGCCAGGCACCCAGTACACTCTCTTCAAAAAGGAGGTTCTCCACGCTAAAATGTTTCCTGTGGGATGCAACATCGGTTTTGCCAGTATATGGCAGCTGCAGTGAACTTACGACTCCCTAAGGGTGTCTATTTTCTCCGTTTCCGCATTAATCCAGAATTACTGTTTCTCCTACCCTAGCATTTAAATGCAACAACCCCAAACACAGTTGTGTTTGCAGAAAATCACAGTTGTGCTAAGTCAGTCACAGTTGTGTTTCTAAGAAAAGATGTGCTTCCCAAAACGAAATCTCACACTCATTATTGGAAGAAAAGCCACCTCAAACATCCTAAACATGGCGTATTACAATAAAGCCAGCTTCCTGGTGGCCCTGATAGCTCCAGCAAGCACTGCAGCCCTGTGCGCAGGGGTTTTCACAGCGGTGCAAGAGGCAGGCGAGTCAGTCTGTCTCGGTATCTCCCCATCTCCGCACACACCTGTCTCTCCATCCCCGTACACCCGTCTGCCTCTATTCTCCCGTCCCTGCGTGTTGCAACAGGGCCCAGGCGCGGACGCCTCTCCCCTTGGCACTCGCGGGCCGAGCCGTGCCCACGCGGGGCTGAGCCACCCTGGGGACGGCCGGCACCCGCGGGGGGACCCACCGTGAGGGGTGCCACCACCGTGGGGTGGTGACAGGCCAGGACAAGGGGACCAAAAAGCCAAGCTGGAGGAAGGGAGCAGAGGGACGTTCCCTTCTTCACTCCCCACATGAAGTGTTTGTGACTGGAAAGTGAAAGAAAAACCTTTCTTCTCTCTCCTTTTCCAAGCTAGCGTCAGCTTTGCACTCGCCCGCTTTATATCCCTATCTGGAAGTGAATGAAAAGGAAACTGGTAGGTGAGGGAGCGGCCTTTGAGCTGCTTTATTTATGTGTTTCCCTCCATCTCCTTCTTGCAGTTTCCCTGTTGTGCAACCTGCAGGATGCAAGTGCCTGACAGTCACCACAAGATTTTTATCTCCTGGTGACCACTGGTATTGTACCAAATGGAGAAACTGAGGGAAGATTCAGTGAATTGTTTCGTGTCAGGAAGAGCCCTGCGACAGCAGCTTAACGCTGCTCCCATCCCCAGCTACAGTCACTAAACCAGCTCTCCTGCCACGGGGGGAGCAGCACCGAGAAAGCAGAATATAATCATCCCAGCTGAGGTTCAGAAAACAAAAGGGGATTTAAACTAATAATGCTGGTTTCAGTTTCTTATTCTTAAGTAATATGTGAAATATTGGACCTGAAGATTCTGCAGAAACTGGGAGAAATACCTGGCTGGGACAGAGTCAGTGGAGGGGAAAGCACAGCCAACATGGATCCCCGAGCGAGCAGGGAGGGAGCGATGGGAAGAGCAAGGACCCGAAGTGAGGAAGTGGCTGCATGAAGTGGGTGAGGAGATTCATGGGAGGAATAGCAAGAGTTAAATACCACAAAAAAGGATGTTCAAAGAACAAACCCCTAACCCCTAACAGAAACCAGTAAGAGGTAAAAAATAAGTGAAAAGTTCCAAGTGAGAAAAAATTGGGAATTTTGCCGGGGCACACAACCTAATAACTTCTCTCCTAACCCCTTTAAAGGACAGAGAAGATAAATGCCCAAATCAACAGAACAGCGTAAGCGGGAGAGGAGAGTGCTAGAGGGAGCGTGAGCCCTGCCCAGCCGAGAGAGGGCTCACCGCACCTCCCGTCCAGCGAAACGCCAGCTCTGGTACCATCCCGCCCGTGCGATAAGGGACAGTAAGGGAAGGACAGCGCTTACAAATTAAAACGGCTGTGAACCATACACTTAAATAAATTCGGTATGAAACTGTTACTCACTGCCAGCTACAGGGAGTGGATAATCTGATAGGTGCTTTTCTTCTCTAATTCTCTTGATTGCCTATGGGTACTGTTATTACTTATGTTGGCCAAAACATGACCATGCATCTGGATAGAATATACCGTAAGAAAAGCAGGTATTTGACAGAAATGTTGCAAACATATTCGGTCTGGGAAGACTGACTCAATTCATTAGGCAGTGATGTATTCCTTCTTTTGGGGTCTTCAATAACTCCTACTTTACACGGCAGAGAATACCGCTACAATGTCATCACATGTTTTTGTTGGTATGGGTTAATCCACAATTCCTCAAAGAAGATCTGTTGTGGGTTATGCTGGATACTTATAAATGTCTTCAGAGTTAAACAGCAAGTAACCACACCACCCAAATTTACTTTGCTTTTAATTGTGGCTGTTTTCCCTGCCCTCTGTGAGAATTGCTTTCTTCTCTTCCGCCTACCGGTGAGTATCTGTGGCTGCGCGGTAGCCATAGGATTACATGCTTAGACCATGTATGCCACCGTCTACATGATTTGTGCTACAATGTTCACAAATTACCAAAGAACGTGGGAATCGCTGTGTTGGTTCAGAACAAGGGTCCATCCAGCTGAGTCTCCTGTCTCTGCCACTGACCGTAGGTGGACACCCAGGGAAGAGCGGGCAGGCGCATGGGATACCTCTCCCTGCTTCCAACCATTTTCTGCTCAGGGGGTTTCCTGAGCTTGTACATAGCATTGTGTCCACACCACTGGCCAAATCCTCTGGCAATTTATATGCTGCAAAACCTCTGGCTAGTACAACAGATAAAAATCAAGCAGGATTGGAGTCACTGACAATAAATGAGAAAAAAAATGTCTGTGATTTGGAAGACATATATGAGTTTTGATCTTAATTTGGGCTAAATCTCCCAGCAACGTGAATTATCTGTCTGTTAGGCTGTCTCTATTCTCTGCCATGCCTACGGAGTCTCACCATGCAATGGCACGCTGTAATAAGGATAGATGGAGCACAGCCTACTTTGCTCACAAATCCAGTTTAAGAGTAAACAGCACGACGCTTTCCTAGTGGAGAGGGATGGGGTTTTGGAATGAGGCACTCCTTTCCAGCGGGCACAGGCACGTGGAGCCAGGCAGCCGGGGACGAGAAGCAGTTGAAGAAAATGCAAAGATGAGAGCCATGAGAGTGAGGAGGGAATGGGCTGGGCAAGGAGCAGACAGCGCTACAGATAAGGCTCTAGAAGAACTCTTTTATGGGAACTGACAGAAATTTGGGAGTCAGTTCAAAAGAAAAAGAGGAGAAGAAAAAACAAGAATCCATGAAGAAGAGACTCAAAGTTACAGCCTTGCTGGGAGAAGCAGCACCTCACCTTTCAGTGTCCTGGCCAAGGAAATAAGCTCGATTCGCTAAGGCCTAAGTACAGTGATTAAAGTTGGACTCATGGTCCAAATATCTTAATGAATGCAGACTGCTGCCCAGAGAAGCAGCTGTGACAATGAATTGTTTCTGACAAGTTTGGGACCCTTGGAATAAAGGTCCATTTTCTTCGGTTTTTTGGACGGCAACATGTGAAGCATAGCAAGACTGATTGCCACTGATGGCCCAATGTGCAACTGTGTTAATTAAATATCTGTATTAGTGACATTTTATGACACGGTGACACTAATAGGAAACAAATTTTAATCAGATATCTGCCCAGTTCCTAAAATAGTGCCTGTATGACTGTACCTGGGACAAAATGAAAAAGAAATCTGTAAACATATTTACAAATACTTTGGATGTAGCAAGCATTACTGAAGTACTCTTTGTTACTGCCATCATTTTAGATTTAAACTTCAAATACACCGTACTTACTTTTTCAGTACTCTATTAGTGCATGTTGAAAGAAGTTAGCATTTACACAGATCAAATCTAACCTTAAGAAAAACGTTCCTCAAATGAACAGACGAGACTGATTTCTCAAAACAAAACAATCCGAGGAAACTTCATTCCACCCGTCCTCTTGCCAGGGTGCAGCGAATTTTCCAAGATGTTTCTTCCATCTCACATAGGTACGTTTCGGCAGGAACACAAAGCAAATTATCGCTTGCTCCAAGGAGCTCCGTACCCTGCAGGATCTTTGCAGAATCCAGCCCGAAGAAACACAGCACTTTGAGAAAACAGAGCTGTCAAGCGAGATTTCCTTGGGCTTGCTGCCACACAAAATGGCAAATAAGAGACTTGATCCTGCACGGAAGACAATAGGAATTATAGGCGCTCAGCGTTTGTCTTCCGGCAGAGTTAAGGTTTCTCAGTACTTCCTAAAATCAGCCGTACTGTTTATACTTATTCAAAATTATATAGCTAAAAGCTTTGGTATCTAGCCACAGAGCTTTTATTTCAAATTGGCAATAATGTGACAAGATGTAACTCCTGAAAAAAAAAGACTACAGTAATGTTAAAAATATCATAAAATATTATTTATATCAGGATACATTTGTTACCCCATATGACAATCATTCATATTTCTTGACAGATATAAACCTCTGCTTAACACATTAGTATCATAAATATTACCAGATATAACACTGTAATTTAATACCTACCAAATGTATTTTAAAATATTACTCAATTTAAAACTTTGGATTTTAACCAGATGTGTTTCCAGAAAATGATTCAGGTCAGATGCTTTTTTCTTTCCCTTTTTCTGTGCGTGCGCGTTCAAAGTGGAGCATTACTCTGTGATTTATTGTACTGTGACTGTATGCCCCGAACCTAAAACAGCACCATGATACTTCATCCTTGAGGCTTACACACCTGCAGTCCAAACTAACAAGAGAAAACATCTACACGGCACGGCAGGAGTCTTTGAAATGTCTCTTTGCAGTTGCCTGGACACAGAACAGACTGGTAGAACAGGGAGGCAGAGGAGAAAGGGTGAAGACAGGAACTCCAGCCTCTTTCATCTAGAAAGGGGGGACCATGGAGAGATTAGAGGAAAGGATTTTGATTAGATCACTGGAATGTGAAATGATGCTTCCCAGGATTAAAATCCTATTTTAGAGCTACCAAACCGGTTACGTTGTTAGTCAGAATTTGGAGGCTCGCACAGCTCCATCCCTGCAGACGGCTGCAGCTCAGCAGCACCCAACACCACCCTCTCGCTGGAGCAGGGGGGGACGCCGGCCGGGCACCCCGCGCCTCCCCACCGCCATCCCTGCTGCCGCCGCACAGCCACCGTCCCAGCGAAGGGCCGCCCTCCCTCGAAGGGTGGCACTTCTGGAGGAAAAAGGGGGTTTCCTCCTCAAAAGGCATGGCTGGGGCTGGCCCCACGACTGCCGCCCGTGCCACGCTGCGGAGGCGCAGGGATTTGAGCCTCGCCGAGCGCCCAATCTAGTTCACCAGGTGGAGGCCTGACATTTTCATAACCGAACGCCATTAGTTTTATTCCCAGTACAGCCAACTAACAATTTGAAGGTCTATAGTTGTCGGGCTGATCATTACGTGGAACCCATTAACATAAAACCCGCCATCGCAATTAGTATCTTTGTAAGCAGCAGCCTCAGCAAAAAGTGGAAATGGAGGCTGAAATGATGGTGCTCCTCCAAACGAGGACGGCGGCAGATTGGGAAATAATCTGTAGCAATTGCCCTGCTGCTGTCTCTGCCGTAACTTCTCCAAAGACAGACAGAGCCATTTTCAAGTAGTCAACCCACCGACTTGAGCGCGCACTAATTTCACTTGATGATCAAACACAATTTGACAAAAAAAAAAATCTACCATCGCTCGCTTACCCAGAGGAAGATGTATTTTCCTCTTACAAAGTGCAAAACAGTGAAAGTAGCCAGATTTGGGAGAACACCACGCAATGTATTGATTTCGAAGGGGACAGGGCCGGACCGTGGCGTTGCGGGTCTCCCAGCGGGGACGAGGACCGCTCTCCCGGGGGAAGGCGTACCTGCAGCCCGGTGCGTGCGCGGCTTTGTGTCCCTGAGGGATGAGCCCGGTGAAGCGTGCTGTGCTCCTCCGGAAGGGAACGAGGAAAACCTCCGTATTTATAGCAACGTGATTGTTTAGAACAAAATAAGTTATTTCATCCTTTTAATCTGCGTTTCTATGGATATCCTGCGCGGAGCTGTGACCTGAGGGTCCGACCTTCCCGCCAGCCGGCCCCTGCGAGGCGGCGGTCACCGCCGGGACTGAGTGCCCGCGGACACTTCACGGCGGACAGCGGCGCTG
>NW_009648350.1:2218789-2266000 GCF_000708025.1 Charadrius vociferus
AGCCGCGGCCCCGCTGGAGGTGAGGGGATTTTTTTGGGGGGGAATGGAGGGGACACGGACACACACACAGCGGGGAGCCGGACCCGGCGCCCGCCGCCCTCCCCTCCCCTCGGGGGGGGATGTGAGCGAGCGGGAGCGATGCTAAAGGAACCCCCCAAAAGGGGAAGTGCTGTGTGGGAGCTGTGGCAGGAGGTTGGTCCCTTCTGACTCTCAGGTGCATTGGGAGGTGGGGTAAAGTAGCGTTTTGTTTCAGGCTTTTCTTTCCTTCCCCCCCCTTTTGTGTTTTATTGTTTCTTTTAAAGGCTTTGGATTAAGGTAGACTTGGCTGAACTTTGCTAACTTGAAAGGGTTCTTAATAGCGACCCAGAATACCTACAGGAATACAGAAAACGAGATCCAGATGTAGAATTGTATAAAATAAAATGGATTAAATTAAGATGTAGTTAAACAAGGTCTGACATCTTTAATTGTGGGCTTTTGCTTTTGCCTCTGTGCGTGCGTGGTTGTACTTGCTTAGCGTAGGAAAATAAACGCTCCCAACATCGCTGCCGTGGCGTTACATTTAACGGTGAAGTCGTCTAAATATTTCTGATAAAAATAAAGCCTTCAGAAATGCTTATTGATTAAAACATATTATGCTAAGGTATCTATCATGTAAATTAAATTCTAAAATGTAATGAACGCAGCCAAATGGCATTTTGATGGATTGTTCTATTCTGTTTTTAGTAAAAAATAGCTCACTTTTATCATAATTTAATTCCTGTGCATACTGTAAAACCTGTTGTGGAGTATCACTGTACAAACCTTAATCTCGTTTTTGCAGACTAAATGTGACAGTCTGACTTGAACAGCTTGTAGGTGCTCCTTTGAAGCATTCTGGTAACACTGGCTTAAAGTTGTTTGAACAATATTCATTACCTGCTTTTGAGGACTTGTGATTATTTATACGTGTTGCGGATTGAGGCTTTTTTGGCAGGTTCGCCAGGCAATCCGCGTGCAGTGCAAAGTTTATTAACTTTGCAGGCAGTCTGTCTGTGGAGAGCCCTGGAGTGACCAGGGAGGTAGAGAGTACCTTCATCCCTATGCAGAATAGTTAATTTGTTTCAAATTAGCTTTTTATTTTTTTTTTAATCCACCCATCTGCACCAAGAGGTAGTGTAATATTTACTCCCACTTGCAGATGAAGCAATATGCTAGAAAAACTATCATTCCTGAGGATGAACTTCAGTCTTACAGAACTGTCCATGCCTCATTTGTAGTAACGTATTTCCAGTGTGGAATTACAGAAAATAAAAATACTTTCGTCTGCACTTCCGTTACGCTATTCCAGAACAAAAACCTGAAGGATTTATGCTTAACGCAGTTCCACCTGTGCCCCGTAAGCTCCAGCTCTCGTAGCTCTGGGTCTAGATGGCTGTGAACCTATCGTTTCTCTGCGCGAGAAAGTTGTGAGGAGCTGAGGCTGTGTCGTCCCGTGTCGCTGGCAGCGGAGCGACATGCGCCCTGTGTGCTCGCAACTTCCTCTTCTACCTTCTGTTACAAGACGGCGTTTAACTGTTGGTGAGCTTCGACCCGCCTGGTAATACTAAGCGGCAGGTTTCTCAAGATTGTATCAATATTAATTAAAAACAGAGCCAAGAACACTTTAGGGTCTGACTCTTTTAATTATTTATTTCCTTTCACTAAATAACCTCTTGTTTATAGGAAGAGAGATTTCAAGAGTTGGAGGCAGGATTAAATAATTCAGAACTTGGACTAAAGAACAAAAAGCTCTGTTCACAAATGGAATATGAGATGCAAAAATGGCAGTTTCCTACAGGTATCAAACGTGGCTCTTCACTTGAGACCGCACCTGAAAGGCATGCAGTGGAACACTTAACCCTTTTCTCTTGTAAAGGTTAGTCGTATTTCCTAAAGAAATGGTGGAATTAGCATGGCATTTCAGCATCGGTTTGCCGTGTGGTTGAAGATGGACCCATGTTTGATAACTGATGGCAAGGGAGAAAACAGGTCCTTGCAACCGGTGAATATTGTGGCAATAAATGCAAATCAAATCACCGGAGAAATGCTGTTGCCCTCGAGTTAAAACTGCATCTCCTGTTTGGAAGCAATTGTGTGATCTGAATCGGGCTGACGTACAGCAGTGTGAAGGTTACCTGCTGTTGTGTGGTCCTGTCCCGAGGTTGTAGTTTGTGGTGTCACCATCACCTTCATCGTAAAAAAAAAAACCCTTTGCTGGAGAACAGGAAAACAAGCGTTGTGTTCCCTTGGGTACAGCATGCAATCCTCTTTAAGATTTTGCTTAACATTTCTGAATGTGTGCGCGTGTGTATCTCTGTCAGAGGAGAGACAGTTGGTCCCGCCGTATCTGTTTGCCCAGCAGCGTTGCCTGAGTGAGTCTAGCTTGATCTAACTTGAATCTGCAGGACGAATGGAAGAAGTTACTACCCTTTGAAAACTAAACGAACGATGTGTTGAAGTATTTTGACAATAAGCCCAAGTCTCAAAGTGTCATCACAGCTTTTTAGGACAGGCACCCATACTGGTTAAAAATACAGTTTCTTATTGCTTTTGAGCAAATGGCATAACTTGTTCCTATCGAGCTCGGGAATGAAAATCTAAAGCCAAATTTTGCTCGCGCATTTCTGTTTTTAAAATCTCATCCTGGTATTGCATCATATATGATTAAAGTAAGGATGGAGTATTAGTTCTACGCGTGCTATGACTAATTGTTTAAGGTAAACCATTGATCTAATAACATTATAAAATTTGTAACAAAATCTGGAAAAACTAAGTAGTAGTGAGTAGCTTTTAAGTACTGAAGGGCTTCTATTATTTAACTAGAAACAGGTGGAGATCTTGGCATCTTTTAGTTGGATCTGATTGTACCAGAGCACAACCTGATTTGCTTTAAGTGAAGGAGTTAAGGTGCTCCATCAGAAGGGGGATTAGCAATCACATCTGAGTGTTTTGTTTATCTGTGCAGGTCACTGTAGAACTACAGTTTCTGTCCTAAAAGTAGACAGTGCTTTACTATTTATAGTGGTAGTTAAATGCGTATCGAGAAAAGAGTCTCTGGCTACTGTAGGTATGTTTCTGCTCCTCCCCACCTGGTCAGAGATGTGCAGTGAAAGCAGCTGGGTAGTCCTTCCAAGAAGATGCATACAGGGAACTGAGAGGGGTGTAAACGCCACCGCTGTTACCGTGTGCTCCAATAGCTATCCGTGCTTCCCCACAGCAGGAAGGCTGCGGCTTTTTGTGGTGGTCAGGGTGGGTGTCCCTGGACATCCAACATGCGCGGCATACTAGAAGAAAGGCCCTTGATGTACTTCTGGCTTGAGAATTTGGCTTTCATAGGATTCCTTGAGTCCCGTTCCTTGGAAAGAAATTTCTGAAAGCTTTTCTAGCGCTCTTTCCGGTTCCTCAAATGAAATAATGCCCATCTGAAACATGGCAGAATTAGTGTGTGTTTCAGTCGCTCTGCTCTTAAGCCAAGTTTGTGGTTAATTGGATAATGTATTGAGAAATGCAGTAGTGAGGATTTGGAATACGGTAATGGTTGGGATTTTTTTGAAAAAAGATTGCACTACTTGGCTGCGTATAACAATACCAAATAAGTAATGGGTGAAACATTTGCTATAGAAGAAATTACATGCAGTCTAAAATTCCAATGAACAATTATTCTTTATTTGCAAGCTAATTTGTAATGCAAAAAGTGGATGTAGAAAAACACATAATCCAAAGTTTCAGTTTGATCACACTGAGGCTGAAAATAAAGGCAGTTAATTTATTCTATAGAGGACATATATATATATATGTGGATGCTTAGTAATTTTTAAGACACCGAGCAGGCAGTGCTCATTGACTTGTGGTCCTTTTTATGTAAGCAGGGTAGTAAGTTCCCATCTTGTATATTCAGGTTTCTCTTGCACGTGTTCTTTGCGTTTTATTCTTTGCTTGCCTTTGTGCCTGGTTGTTTCCCATATACTTTATGGGCAAGGTGTTGAAAATGCAATGTTTTTTGCATTGAGAATACGGTGACAATGTTCCAGCACTGCATGAGGGAGTAGGGAGGAAGATGGGAAGCTGAGAAGGAGAAAGCTGGAATGGGGTAGTTTGCAGAAGACGAGGAGTCTAGGGAGAAGAGATCTGTACAAGAGTGCTCACATATGGGATTGCAGGTATGGTGTTGCATTTACCAGGAAAGATGAGAGAAGCTTGGACCTCATGATCAAAATAGTTAATGTCCTTACTCATTTGTTGACACACATATTCTCAGCTTGTTTTTGTAGTCTTCAGTTTGACAAGGCAAATAAGTTAGTTATTTCTGCTTTTATTGTTAGTTATAATGAAGAAAATACAGTATATTACATTGTGGGTTGCGAAGAACATGGAAATCCAGAGAGATAACTGGATGTTAACAGGGGTAAGTTTTTATAAAAGGTTAAACACAACACGTGCAGATGTGGGGTGTGGGTTGTTGGATGTAACAGTGGTCTTCCCTTTTGTTGAACGGTAGTTGTGTTTCTGGGAAAGCAGTAGGCAGGAAAGAATTTGTGCTAGATCCGCCGCGGTTCCCTGATCGTGCCCGTGGTTTGACTCTGGCAGGATACAGCAGTTCTTACTGCGCTGTTACTTACTTGGGCACTTCTGTGACTTAGCAGAGTTAAGTATTTAGCATGAATAAACGTATTTCTTGGTCTGAGGGTGCCACAGCCGGGACGTGGGCCGACGGCTCTGTGGGGATGTGTTACAGCAGACGTAGGTTTGAAGTTGGAGCCTTTCAGACTAGTATTGTCTCATAGCTTTCTTTGCCTGGCTGGCGATTCGCTTGCTTCCTGGCCTCGCAGCAATTTAATGCCTTTGTCGACAGTTGGGGTAATAAGGAAGTTTCTGTGGGGGCTGGAGTTGTGCTGCTGTTTCACGGGGTGGAAGGGGGGGGGGAGGCACTCGTCTGCCTCCTGGTCAGGTTCATGGACCCACACTGATCTGCTCTGGGAAAACAAGAGGTAAAGATGCACAAAAATATTTCAGCTGCCATATTTAGATGCTTTAAATTTCCCCATATCTTTATGTTCCTGGCTGTGAGCTTTTTAAGGCGTATAGGGGTGTAGGCCATGGCTGTCTCTGAGACTTTTTCGGAGCTGTTCATACATCAGAGTTGAGCAGATCCTGTTCTATCTTCCTTGTGTGGAAAGTGAATAAGCAAGCCTGGACAGAACAGCAGCTGGAAGTGCCAGTGCAAGGTTTCTGTGAAGGATATGAAAATTTAGGCCAAATTATTGGTAAGCGGCTGGACTGATTTTGCAGTTGAGGTAGACCCCTCATCTCACTGAATCCAGTGATCTCGTGTTTGGCTCGTGGTCAGGGGAGCCCTGGCATGCCTTGCACGGGAGTATGCAGGTGAGACCGAGCTGTGGTCTTTAATTCCTGACATTTTATAGTGTCCCTTGAGGTACGGAGAGTGGATGATTCTGTGCTGCTGTGTTACCACGTCGCTGTGGGGTTGCTCTTACGGGTCTGGGCTGTGTGTATGTACAGGGAGACTGAATCACCGCTGGTGCTTTCATGGTAGAGGTCTTCCCTTGCTCAGAAATGTTGGCTGCAGTCTGTGGCTCACGTGACAAGCCGAGGACAGTAATGCTGCAGGGAAGTAAAAATAAAAACAAGTGGAGTGGGGGAAATGACGCTGTTTAAAGGACTGGGTGGGATAGAGGGAAGTGGTGAAGAAAGGAAGGAGTTAAGGAGTGCGCTTAAGCCCGGGACTTGGAAATGAAACTCTTATTGCAGCGCAGTTGGGAGAAGAAGAGAGCTTATTTTAGAATTTATATAAATATTGGGCAGTGCAGCTGGGGAGCACGGATGGTCTCCCAACAAACGCCTGGCTGTAGTGTTGCAATCAAATCCAGCTCACCTGAACTCGCTGAGCCTATAAAAGGATAGCCCGGGGTTTGCCACCGAGCTGTTCTTGTGGAAACGTTCTGGGAAGATTTGTACCTGAGATACCAGGGTGGTGGTATGACATCAGAGTACACTGACAGATTTTTGATGTTGTCCTGTGACAAATAGGGCTTATGTTTCTATTAGACTTAAATAGCTTTTTAACCACTTGGATGGTATTTTAAGGTATATGAATAGTAGAAGCATTCTTATTGTTCTTACTTAAAAAAAAACCAACACACACCCCCACTTAATAGCTTTTGACTTCTTTTTTGTTTTAGTGAAGACTCAGACTAGATATAAAGTAGGTGCAAAAAGGTCGTATGTTTTGCATGGAAATGCCCTGCCTTATTCCTATAGAAACCAGACTGCAAAGCTAAAAGGTAGTGCTGCAGATGATGAAATGCATGGAAGTTTGATGGGTTAAGTCTTACTTCTTCTGCCCTCTGTGGTACCTTTGCTTGGTATTTGAGACTGCAGGATGCTGCTGATCCATTATTTTAAGGAAAACAAAAGCTTTCTCTAACCAGAATGGTAAGCTTCAGCTGGTAGGCATCAGCCCATCAAAAATCCATCACTGCGAATACTTAATTTGGGCAATAATGCTGTGGGGGACTGGTACTAATTTACAAAGCCTTTAATTGGTTCAGGTTCAGTTTGAGTGATAGTTACTGGGTAGTAGTGGTGACTCTGGAGTAAGTTGGGAGTTTAAGCCGTGCTGTTAGTGGTGGGCACGTGCCCGTTGCCATCTCCGCTGTGGGTCTGCTCCAGCCTCTGAGTGTGTCCCTCTGCCCCCACTGCTTTGCTCCTCTGCCTGGGAAACGTTGATAATGCCCCTGACCCCTCTTGGGGGAACACTTTGAGATACAAGATTGTGAGTTAACACTTAGTAGTCCTTTTTGCTACCACTTAATTCTGCGTTGTGGATAAATAAGAACTTAGTTGTTAGATTTTCTGCACTTTTGTCAGCTCTCCTTTTAAATGAGTTAAACAGAGGATATACTGCTGTTGATTTGTGGGTACTTTTCAGGCTTGTTGCTGGAAGCAATTTCTATAGAAATGAGTGTGAAAAAAGAACTGAGTAGTTGGGTGTCCTAGAAGAACATTGTTGGTGATTGGTACCAAAAATGTTTTCCGCAAATGATTATAGAGTTATAATCTGGAGTTATTCATACATACACACACTTTTAGTTTAAAACATACCTCCATGTTCTTTAGTATACTGTTTGAAGGCAAGATATGCCATTTATCAAGTTTCCCTTCAGATTTCTCTGTACATTAAAGGCTGCTTAAAATTTACATTACGGGCACCCAGTGATACGAATGTTGAATTTAATATTCAACAGTTTGTGGCTGCATCGTTTAAAACTGCCGTCCTCAGCTGGCGGCAGCCGTGGGTTGGAAGCAGCTCCCTGATTCAGGAGGACAGTCCGGGCTCTGCCTGCTGGGGCGAAGGAGGCCCTTCCCTGGCTAACAGGGCTCTTCTCCGAGCCACGCTGCGGTGGCCGTAAGGACTGTCCATGGCAGCGTGTCAGCCCCCTGAGTGGCCGCAGAGAGGGGTATGTTCCGAGCAGTTTTTATGTAAGGTGTTCGACTTGTACCTGAAGGCTGGAGTTCTTTATTCACAGACCACGTATGATGGGGTGGCTTGAAACTTTTTCTTACAGCGGCTTTTCTCTTTCATCCAAATCGTTCAGGTTTTATAGTCTGAGTATCGATAGCCTTCTGCTAAGACTGTCAGCAGGGTTAGAGGTTATGATTTAGATGTCTACTTCTGCCATCAGAAACATTGATTGCCTACTCGTTCTGCGTGCGTTGGCTTCCCAAATAGCCGTGAAGCTGGAGAGGTGCTGTGCTCCGATGCTGAGCTCCTGTCCGCCGCTGCTGCCCGTGGGTCTCCTGCTCAGCAACCTGAACTTTGCAAAGGTGAATAAGCTTTATCCCTATTTAGCACAACACAAAGGCCCTGACCCAGTAAGCATTATCGCATGTGCTTAATTTTTAACACATGCGTAGTCATAGTCTTCTGACGGAGCTCGGGGACGGGGAAGGAGCTGCCTTTTCTAACCCAGCCCATGGTTCAGTTGTGGAGAGGCGAATCTCTCCCTACTGCTCTGCTGCTGTGTCTAGTGACTTCTCAGTCTGTCCCTTTATCTCACATTTCTAATCAACTTCATTATTCTTCTTGTTTCATTGATGTGAAATACAAACGTTGTCGGAATAGTTCAATAAAATTTATACTTGTGCTTCGTCTGTAATTATTTTTCATTTTATTTTTATTGGGTATTTACACATTTTATTGCGTGCGCATGTCAAAGTAAATTTGTATCGTGTTATCACTTAAAGATGCTTGATACATTTTCAGGCATAAATAAAATGTACCCTTTGTCTATGATCTGAAATATGATAATGTTAATTTTGTCAGCAAACTACATATCTTTTTCTGTTGCAACTTTTGTGTTTGCATGTTAATATTGATAGTACTCAACTTTGGTTTGGTATGTCTGGTATGAGCACAGTTGCTTTTCTAATATTAATTGTGGAGATGGGATAATATTAAACATTTAAAAACAAGGAGCCAGTAGTCTTGCAATTGATTTTCTGTGGAGACCTCTGTACAGAGTTGATTACACAATTGTGACCTTCGTTTCTTTTATGTGAGTGCAAGAAGTGTTTGATATATTTAAAAAATAAAAAAATTGTGAATACAGTTGTTATTCCTCCTTTCCCTTCTTCCAGCTCTGCCCCGTCTCTTTCAGGAGCTCTGGTTTTCTTTTGCTTATGGGTTTCTGCACATTTTCTTTGGCATGGAGTCTTGCTATCGAAATTCTTCGGGTGTTGGAAAAGAGCAGCTTGCTAATAGTGTGTCTGCAGCTCATCTCCCCACTGCTGGTCACAACACCCTGCCCGTTTTCTCAAGCAAACGTACTTTATACTCATAATCACTGCTTCAACTCAGAACGTCTTTTTTTTTCATTTCCTTTCAAAAGTGAGTCGATGCGTGCTGCTTTGTAGGGGTAAACTCGGGGGGCTGCTGAGCTCTTGCTTTGCAGGATGCCGGAGCATTAGGCGCGTGGTGAAGCGGACAATCAGGAGGGAAGAACCAGTCTGTGAGAATTTATCTTCCCTACTTTCCTAATGAAGAACACTTTTCTAGTGTGAGTCTTGATCCTCTGAGACTGTGGGTGCCGTCTGTGTTACTGACGGACCTTAACCCCTGCAGGACTGGGGGTTATTTCCCTGTTTTAGATTGGGATTTGAATCAAATTAAATTGTCTTACAAAGCCACGCTCTCCATTTTATGTATAAAACATTGTTTGCTATTTCCATGCTCGTGAGGAGGAGCTACTTTCAGGCTTTTTATGTATGTGCAGGCAGAGCTTTGGTCAGTCCAGTGACTGGAAAGTTGTGTTTTAAAGCTGCTTTCTTTTGTGTAACTTTTGATACTCGTTTCTGAGTCCTTTACTGTGCTCCATGCCATCAACTCGTGAAACTAGAACTGTGTGGGTTGTTTTTTTTTCTTGGACTGATATGTTAAATACAGCACGAAAGATTAAAAGAGCACACACACTGTGCTGTGATCAGCTTGGTTTAGATAATAAATTAAAACCCGTTAGCATCTGAGATGTCCTGGCATATCCTGAGAATAGTTCGTACTTTAATGTGCCAAGCTAAGTAAAACTTGATTAATGTCACTATCTGGGATTTTCTGTCCTGTAAATAGGACTTGAAGTCTAAAATTGGAACTGTGAAAACCTACTTTAGATAGGATTAGAAGAAGAACTTAGTCGTTCAGATTGTTTTCAGGATCTTGGAAAGTGGTCGCTGTGCCCCGGCGCTGTTGTACATGCCATCTTTTTGAAAATGAACTTGACTGCAAAGGCTAAAAAGTTCGTCTGGGGCCTTCAGCGCGCCCTGCTTGGTCACTCGGTGCGGTCTCTGCCGGTGCTGTGAAAGGTGCTTTCTGTGCTGGGCTGCTGCCCGCTGCGCCGGAGGTTGTTGTGTCTCCAGTCCTGCCGGCTTGGGCTGCTGGTGCCCATTAGCATCCCTGCTGGTGAAGGGTGATGGTCGGCAGGCATTCTTCTGGAGCACATAAGGAAGGTCCTGATACAGGAAATGTTGGATGTATTTGTTATTTTTCCTTTTCTAAGTGGACTTGGGGTTTGTACAGATAGTTTATGTGGAAGCTGGTAAGCTAGCGGGCATGCCTGGTTTGAAAAAAACGCACCTACTTATGTTGTTTTGGGGCATTCATTGCTCTTTTTCTTGTTCGCTTCTAGATATGTCATGGCAAAATGCAGTCATATATCGTAGTGCTTTTACACGCTATTTATTTGCTATAATCATTTTACCAACAAATTGTGAAGTTAATTTCAGTGGTAAGAAATTTTCATTCTAGAGCTAGTGTTTTTGTTTGGTTGTTTTTTTTTTTTTTTTTTTTTTTTTTTTAAAGTTGGCGTTGGCAGCAGGCTCTTTGTAGGGTTTCTTGATTGTCAGCTCTTCATTATAAATTTACTTGCTAAATGCTGACTTAAGGCCTGACACTTTGTTTGTTTAACTGTCAGTTACACTAGTTTGGAGACCTAATAAAAGCCTCTCAGATCTTCCTATTGAATTAGGCCATCCGCTACCACCCCGGTGACTGAAGTAAAACAACTGTAATAGTACCTTTCAGTATCTATCCCATTTTTGCTGCTTCCACCCCTGCTTAGGGTGTTTTCTGATACTTTATCCTCACTGTGACAGTAGGTAGTTCTCTGGTGAAAGGTCACTGTAATGTTTTAATTGGATTTTTCAGCTGCAAGGAATATAAAAATATAAGTTTATTAATGGAGTGGCTTTGATCTTGAAGGATTCCGAAACATTTGCTGCATTGCACATACAGGAATGGTTTAGTTTTACTGCTCGTTCAGGGATAATCAGTTTTGTGGTGGAGCGTGGAAGCTGGATGTTATACCTGGCAAATCGGGAGGAGGAGCACGGAACGCGTCCGCATGAGAGCGGAGGGAATCTGGGAAGGCAGAACGTTGTTCCCAAACTGGAATTTCCCCAGGATACAGAACCGAACTGTGCTACTGTTGAAGATGCCAAAAGATCTTTCACAAGTTGTTTTGGTTTTGGTTTTCATCTGAAATCTTCGAAAAAGGTCACGGGCAATAGACAATTAGAGAAACACTTTACTGACCTTGTTAGTGTATTTTTGTGGTATTATTGTGCTTTACAGTTACTGCTGCTTTACACAGATGGTTATTGCTAGTTTCCATCTGTTCGTTAAGGAAAAGTAAAGACGGAAAACTGCAGCTTTAACTGGGTTTTTAACCAGAACTTTTAGGTTTTATTTCTTCTTTGACCACGTCAGGTTAATCTGTTGGGTACAGTGCACTGTGGTTTCAAGGAAAAGAGATCAAAGTGGGAGCATGTCTGCACAATATGGGTCACGATAGCAGTTTCCTGTGTTTCGGGCACCCTTTTCTTTGAACAGCCCTCAGGTATGTGGTACGATATCGTGCTGGCAGATGGCCAGACCGAGGGAAAGACTCTGACCAAGACTGACATTCTGGAAACCATTTAAGTGAAGTGCTTCATGGCCAAAAAGAGATCCTTCAGCTCGTATGGCTGGTTATTTCCAGTTTAACCTTAGTGCTCTCAGTATGAATGACTTCACGGTGCCCCAGTGGAGCTTTCCCTGGTTTTGCTAAAATCTGCTCTCTTACACTGTCACGATTTTTAAAAACTTTACAATCTTTCAAGGCTCACAGGTGCAGGAGCTTTCTGCTGGCACTGATGTAGCTGAGCTGACATCAGTTTTAGTGCTCGTGGCGATCTTCCGTTTCTCAGTTTCTGAAGAACAGTGGGAGAACGAGCCCCAGAGATGCAAGAGAACGATGTGGATTTTCACCCGATGAAGAACCATGCAAAATGAAAAGCTTCTTTGAAGTCCCGTCATCCAGCTTGTGGCACTCGCAGAGTTTTTCTTCACCTGACTACTCCCTTTGAACCGGTGGATGATTTGTTCTTGCAGGGCTGCTTTTGCTCGGCAGAAATTTCAGGTGGGATGGGAGAATGAGCCTGTCTGGTGGGAGAGCTGTTTGCAGGCGTCCTGAGCAGGGTACGGAAGAGTCATTTTATTTCTCTTACTCCTTTGCCAGTTGTTCAACCAGATGTCCTCCGTAGTTTGTGCTGTAAGATGTTAAGTAATTAGATCATTCAGATTCTAGTTAAACATAATTACAGCCCTGTGTAAACTGAGTGAAGCTGACAGGTTTTATAGGTTGGTCATAGCAAAAATATCAGATGATATAGCTCAGCATTAATACAAAAAGATTTAAGCCTCCCTGCCCTCAAATAAAGAGGTGTTTAGTCTCCAAATTTAATCCTTAATTAAAACTGCAATTTATGGAACTTACTAAAATGTTTTCAGGGTCTTGGAAATTTCCCTCAGAAGTGCTCCCATGTAGTGTTTGCTTGTTAAAGTTTCTCCTCCTGTACTCCTGAATTTGAAATAGAAAACCTCCCTAGCAGTTGCTGTAAAGTTAAACAGAAAGATAACAGATTTAGTTCATTTTTTTCTTGTAATTAAAATTAGTGGCTAAGTCAGTTCCAGTGGTGCTCCTTGACTTGAGAAGGGTTTGAAGAAGTAACTCCATCTCCGCTTTGTGCTCCGGTTTCTGGTCCCAGCTTGTAGCTGACTTGCCTTTTCGGACCATCCAGCTCTAGCACAGGCTGCGTGAGATGCCTTGTTTTCCACCAGCTATCCCGCTGCAAGCTGAGTTCATAACCATCCGATTTCTTTGGTTATTGTTAAGTAGCAGAACTGGAGAGAATCTCCATGTAATGTGACTGTGTGCGTAGGTATTGCAAAGTAACAAAAGTAAATACAAGATTGGGAGCACAGGGCTGAAACGTTAGCTACATGTTCCGGCATTTGATTATTGTTTTTTTATTGCAGCACTCTGAAGCTAATCATGATTATTTCTCTCCCTCGTATTACAGATATGACACATTATTTTGTTGTTTGTTTGCTGGCAGGCAAAACATATTTTCTGAAGGAAAGTGTTAACAGATATGCTGATAAAATGTCTGTCTTCTAAAAACTGTCTAAAGACAAATGGAGTATTTGTCTTCATGTGGTGTTCACACTGTTGTTGTGCTAGCTACCGAACAAATTAACAAGATGATTCTTGTCTCTTATAGCATGTAAACTTTCTTTTTAAATGTTGCGGGAGTCTGAAGTTGTGAACTAGAGCCAGGGTGATCCTTCTGCTGCTGAATGGTCTGAAACCTGATTGCTGTGTTGCTTTGCAGTAGCTAATAAAGAAAAATTGGGTACAGAGCATTCACAGGAAAGTAAAAATATGTTGGAAAATTCAGATTCAAGTAGTTAAGGGGGTTTTGCAGTTAGACTTAAAAGTTAGACTTAAAAGACTTTTAGAGTTAAAAAAAAAAGGAAAGTCAGAAGGAAGAAAACCGCAGTTATTTCTTGGTAATCCTAAATGATTAAGTTGTCTTGCTCGGTACCGAAAACAGCTCCTTTGCATGCCCCACAGAGTTGTTTCGTGCAGTAACTTCCCACGTCCCCTCCAGCCTCTCCCCACCATGCTTAGTTATGTCACTTGTGTGATGCTTCGAGCCTTGCTGTCCTGGCTGGAATCTCGAGACTGTTTCCAAGCTTGTATTTCTCACTTGGCAGCACATGATGCGGCTGGTGGGCAATCTGCCGTATCCCTTTTTTGTCAAACATCAGAGTTGGTGTCTGACACTGAATCCGGGAATAAGAACGGGGAGAGTGAAATGTACAGTGGAGCCGAAGATATCTGCTGGGTGTCTTTGTGCATTTTTCTGCATCTGTTGCTTACGATAGATACTCAGTAGTGGTGATGATAGAGTGACAAAGATCTTGCTTTTTTCCCTTCATATTTTAAGTGATTAGCATGACCTGGTGAGTGGAATTTTCAGCTACTTTCTTGTACCAAGTGCTGTCTGCTTACAGGTGAGAAACTCAGTTTGAGGAAAATCCCCTAAAGTTCTCTGGAAACAAAACAATTTTATTAGGGTGCGTGTGTGTATGTGTGTATGTTTGTGTAAACACACAAGCTCGCACAAGCACAATCTCCTTTCTGGCTCGGCTCCCACCATGCAAAATACGAACCTGAAAGTGCTATAATTGATTATGTGCAATAGGAGACAAACAACCGAGATTTTGGGAGAGGGCAGGGTGTGGTCCGTATCTGGCAAAACATTTAAGAACTGAACATTATTTTTTCAAAGGTAGGGAAACTTGAAAACATTGGTCCAAGAGTTAAGACTGGTTGGGAGAAGGAAAAGAGTACAGTAAACTGAGACGTCTTCTTTGTAGGGGGAGGTGTTGGGGGAGGAATTGGGAAGAAAGAACACACAAGTTTAGGTTAGTACATGTTCATGTTCTTCTGGTTTTTTAACTTCATTTGTTTCCCTGGCAGATGTCCCATGGCTTTGAGGCCTTTGTCTGTGTGAGAGAGAACACGAAGGAGGGCTTGGCAGGACGCTGTGGGGTTGTGCGGAATAGCTGGTAGTCATATTTATAGTTAGTGTTGTCTCTTGGCTTATGCAATTTTGATAACTGGCAATCATTCTGTAAAGTTACATGTTGTATTGGCAAGTCAGCTCTCCCTGAATTTCTTCCACCAGTTCTGTGTTGTACTTAGATTTCATGTACCAGTTTTCGTAAGGTCTGAATAGCACTTGTCACATCCACCGTACTTTACTTTCACAGAGTACTTTACTTTTCACAGACACCCCCCTCCCCATATGAGGCTCTCTCTTGTTTTAAAAAGTCTTCGTACAATCTAAGATGTTACAAGCAACCCTGCTTAATGACATTGAAAAGAAACAGTATTTTAAAACAGATCTAGCAATCCTAAAGTGGTATTTTTTCGAGCTTTGTAGCATGTGTATATATATGCTGCATCCTCCTTTGAAGGCTCTGCTTTTGGGGTTTTTTTGATGGTCGTTATCCCTCACTGCTTAATACCGTATTCTTTTGACTCTCTGAAATTCGTAGTGGAGTTGGTCCTGTAGCTGCTGCGGTCTGCAGGGGAAGAGGAACAATATTCGGCTGCTGTGAGGGTTTGAACCTG
Source organism: Charadrius vociferus (assembly GCF_000708025.1). Classification (NCBI taxonomy): domain Eukaryota; kingdom Metazoa; phylum Chordata; class Aves; order Charadriiformes; family Charadriidae; genus Charadrius; species Charadrius vociferus. The sequence continues at coordinate 2,233,846 of NW_009648350.1, forward strand.
CCGGTAACCTTTTACTTTTTCCATGTCTGGGAGTAAATGGATTTATAACTTTGTAGCTTTATGCCTTTAAAACACCTGCTGTAACCGCTTGGAAATATACTCCATGTCAGCCTTTATTGCTTACTGTGATTACGCTTCTGGTAACCATCCTTTTTGGCAGACTCATAAAATAAGTTTCTCATAATAGGAATTCTAACAGAGTTAAACAATATGCATAGTTTAAAGTGCAAATATGTTTTATTGGGGAAAGGAGATTATTTTGCTGTTCTTCGGTACCTTTAATTTGAGACTTCAGAAGGTGCTCTGCATCAAGTATATGCATAAGTTTTAAAAAAAAACTATGTTCTCCCCATTTCGTTGATGGGAGGGAGGTATGTGGGGGCCTTTTCTTTGTATGGCGAGTTTATAGTTGAGAAGAACATGCAGGCAAGTTCTTGAACTTCAAGACACCGTTTTTTATCAATTAGCATTGTTTGTATAAAAACGGTACAAAAGGCTGAAAATATGCTGCTTAGTGTTGCTGATTTAACAGCTAAGTGCTGTGTGAATGCTGAAAAAAAACCCCACAACCTGGCATGAGAGGTTTGTACCTTCAGCTTAGGGCTGGTCTTCTACCTCCCGGTGAAGCGGAGGCTCCTGCGCGGCTGGCTGTGGGGTGTGATGGATGAGCCATTGGCGCGTTTGGTTGTGCCGAGATGTTACATCTGGTAATTCTGCATCCACGAAACACATCAAGGAGTCATGTATTCTCATGGCAGTGAAGATACAGAGGATAGAAGATAACTGAGGCAGTTGAACTTCATGTTGTACTACCTTGATCTTGGTGTCTCGCCTCGCATACTTCAGGTGGACATCAGAGGGTTGGGAAATTCTAGTTTAACATTGCGAATCAGCTTAGTATATTAATTTCTTGTAAACTGTTTCTAGGGATTGCAGGATTGAGGAGGTGTTATTTATCATCACTTTTAGCTAAAGAGTTCCACCCATGCAAAATTCTTAGCACAAGGAGAATTAGACTTTTTGGTAGGCGGGTTGTTCTCAAAATCTTGAGCAGAGGAAAAGGTGGTGAATAGTTATTTTTGGGCCCTTTTAAAATATGAAAATAAAATTACTGGGGTTAGTTGATGTTCTTTACATCAGCACCTTTATCCTCAAGGATATTTTGGTATTTTTGCCTTTGAAATTTAGGCTAGACTTCAAAGGGTAGATGGAATTTCCCAGGAGAAACAGGGTGCTGTCGAATGGCAGAGGCTGGAGTTGGAGAAGACAAAGTAAATGAGTGCGGGTTGGTTGGTCCTGCTGGCCTCTCACGTGTCTCAAAAGGAGGAAGCCAAGTCTTATCTCACAGTGAAGCAGGAGACCTCCTGAGCATGTATGTGTGCCTCAGAAAATGCTAGCGAGGACTCAGTTTGTGGTGCAGTTGGCTGTGTCACCTGTGCACTGCAGGGCTTTGATGTGCTTGGGTATGGCGGTGAACTTCTGCGCTAGCTGATGTGGGGCACCAGGTTGGGTGACACCATGTGCAGGTGCTTCGTGCTCTTGTCCAAAACCTGTTTGAGTGGTTTTAGTCACTTCCCTATGGGGCAGGGATAGTGAGAAGTTTGAATTTCTTTTTTAGGCAGAGAGTGTATCACACGAGTATAAAATCAAATACTGTGGGATGGCAAATACTGTGTTTTAAACTAGTTGGCTTGTTGTAGCTGTGATAATCTGTGTTGATCAACCCTTTTGGTGTTTGCTACAAAATTTATTCTAAAAGGCATGGTAGCTCATTCTCGTTGGTGGCGGTCCAAACCGTCTCTGCTGCCAAACTTGGCACTGGTGCCAGTGGTTTGCTTTAGCTGATCTAAGAATATAATACAGATGGTTTGATACTCAGTACAGATACATACAGATGGCTCGAAACTTTTGAATTTCTTTATTTCATTCCATTGTTTCTTCTCGGTATATCAAGTATCTCTGGATATATAATTGGTATACTTAAAAGAATCTGAACCGCATTTGGTTCAACTTCTGCCGGTTGTTGCCATACGAATTTGTCAGCAAAAGGCTGCCGTTTCGTGCAAGTTCACGTTCTGCGTGTCGGTACAGGCATGCTTATTTATAATGCACAAGAATAGTTCTGTCAAGCTGTTTGACCACCACACCTATATATATTCTTCATTTACATAGGGTATAGAAAGCAGATCCCATAAAATAAGTTTGTAGATCTAAAAATCCGAAGGTTGTGGTCGCCAACAGTGGCTTTGCCTGAGATTGTTGCTGACATGGGTAATGACACCTTTGCAGGCAAAGCGGTGAAGTTTTAGCCTGGTGTAGTGGTTCAGGCAGAGATCAGCGAGCTCTGGCTGAAGGCTGGGTAGTTTGTTTTCAGTACTCATTACAGCCTGTTGATCTCTTGCCAGCAGAAATTTCTAGGTTGTGAATTTGTTTCTGTTGTATAGAGGCATATGACATCAGTTGCCTGCTAGCAGGACAGGACGGGGCGTAAATAGAATCATGACAGCATAACTTCAGTGCTCGCCACGTTTCTCCATGCGTACAATACATTGATGTTACAGTAGCTGCTGTTGACATAGCTCATTGCCTGGGCAAATGGTAAAAGTATCCTCTGCTTTGATTTGCTTCTGGTCCGATTACGTATGAGAGATCCTCCTTCTGCAATTCGGGGATATCGACAGCTCTGTTCTGTGCATGGAGGTGGTTATATAGACTTAGTTTTGAGCAGTGATTTACTTAACTTCCTTCATAAGGTTGTTAAAGTGCTTAACAACGCAATTAATGTAATTTAAGGACAGTTAAAAGCACTGGTGGTTCTTTTCAACTTAATTTTAAATGCTGAGACAGATTAAGCAGTTTGAACAATGACAAGATTATGCTCTATAGGCATTGAGCGTATAAATAAAATATGCCCTAGTACTTGGTATTTTGAATCCAAAACTTACGGACCACTGCAATGAATGATTATGGATATATTGCCTTGTTCTGGGATCATCAGACAGTTGACAAGTTAAGCATGATCAGTGCAAGTCAGTATTTAGATGTCAAGCTGGTAATGAATATTTCACTGCTATCGGAAGTGCTGCTGGTGACTTCTACACATTGTAGGTCTCTTGAATTCATTTCAGTTCCACTGCAGATACTGACATAATGATAATTCCCGAGATGAGACATGAAATAGATGTATGTATCTCTGAATGCTTCCTCTTCCATTTACACAGAGGTGTTGGCATTTTATCCAAATAGTCACATAGTTTCTGCGTGTGTAAATGGTTTGTGTTTTGCAGGTTTCCCCCCCCCCCCGCTAAGTTTCATTAAGGCTTCAGTTAAAAATATGAATTGTATGAAGAACATTAATTCAGAGAAGTTCAGATTTTACTAAACAGGAGGGAAGTTTCATAAGAGATGAAGCTGCCAGGCAGGTCCATCACCACCTGCTCTGGAATGAGGCAGTAGAAGTCTTCTCCGTTGGGCACAAGAGGCCTGGCCCATTCGATGGTTGCTTTGGAGTAGGATAGTTCCACCTGGGTTGATGAGTAGAGAGATGTTGACTGTCTGTTTGTAAACACGCCAGGAGTAAAGTGGTACATAACTGTTCCTCGTTGGTCAAATAAAAGCATTGAGGGTGGGCGGGGTGTTGTGGAAAGCCATCTTTTACGGGGAATGCAGTGGGATGCTCACGCCGTGAGAACGAGCTCACTGGAGGTGTGTGTAGATTAAAGGCAAATGTGAACCTAAAATTGAGCGTGACTTTGTAAAAGCGTTAGTTGAAGGATCATTTGTCGTTTGAAAACAGTCACCTAAATCATACGTGGATGATGCAGTGCCATGAGCTGACTTTAGAGTCCAGTCCCACACAAAATGAACGTTGATGCTGGTGCAGTCAGCTGAGGGGGTTCGACACTAAGAGGAGGCATGTCTTCTAACAGATTGGTTGGGAGCGGCGTGCTGGGTAAAACTGGCCTTAGCTTATGGGCATTTAAAACGTTTAAGTTACTTCTGAAAAGATAGCTTGTCTTTGAAAAAACAGGTGCTCATGTGCTATGTTTATTTCAGCAGTCCTTTTCTACAGCTTCAAGAACTTCAGTTCTATTTCAGCCTTACTTAAGAAAAATTAATTCTGAAAATTTATCTTCATCCTTCCTTAGTAAGGATAAAGCTTAATTGGGGTGTTTCCCAGAGTGCTGGTTTAGGAGTGACTGACTGGTAATGATGAGTGACAGAATTAGCATAAATTCAGATTAATGGCGATATGGTTGGCTCGTGCCAACTGGCTACGTGGGTATAAGAGTCGGCTCTCGGCAGCGATGACAGAGGCTGATTTCATCCCTCCCCCCCACCGCCTTCCCACCCGGACTGCATGTTAAATACTTGAAAATCAACCTACTTAGCAGCCTGGATCAGGCTCTAGGGATGAGATTTCAAAAGGGAGGGCTTGTTTGGGGTGGTTTTGTATGTGGGTATCTCGCCAGGGACTGCTGCAGAGAAGCTGGCTGCCAGGGTGCTGCTGCTCGGCGTGTTGGGGGTGTCCAGTGGCCGGGGAACGCTGGAGGAGGCTCCAGAGATGGGACATCTCTCCTCAGCACCCCGAGCTCTCCCGTGTCGTGCGATTCCCCGGGGAGCATTGCTGTTGGTGGCGCCCAGCCAGCTTGTCATGTCAGCGTTGAAAACTCTCACGCGCTTCTCCGAATGTTTTGAACCTGTCTCGATCTGCCCGGTAACCTCGGTGTCTCCGCCAGCTCCACATGCAGAGCAGGACTTTTCAGCTGACAGCCTTTTGACCACGTTGGACCGACTCTTTGTGGCTTGTTAGTAGCTGGGTCGGATCATCCACATGCGACGTGTCAGCAGCCTGGAAAGCCCAGGGGTGTGGTGGAGGAGCGAGAAGCTGTGCCTGTGGCCACCTTATGCCATCCCGGTGACGGCGTCTGGATCAGGCCAAGCAGGTCTGGGGCTTGTACCCCACACTGGGCAGGATGGTAGATCTCTACCTGCCTCTTCTGGCTTGGGAGTGCTCCCTGGTGTGCAGCCCTGGTTTGCAGAGATGGTGGCACGGCCGGGAGCTGGTGTGGTGGTGGCATGATGCAGCGGGAAGGGGCTCCCCCGGGGCTGCTGCTTGGCTCCAGCGCATCCATGGAGCAAGAGGAGAGATGCCACTTGGAGCTGGGGGCAGCAGTGCGGACACCTTCCTCCTTATCGCGCTCTTCAGAGCGCGGTCTGCCAGATCTTCTTTGTTATCCAGGCTTGTAAAAAGAAAGAAGAGATAAAATGGACCTCTGTATCTGTGTGAGATGTCACCAGCAGAGTGGAGATTTGTCTTTTTAGGAATTGCCATTCCATATTTTCACAGCATCCCAGACTGGTGAGGGCTGGAAGGGCCCTCTGGAGCTCCCCCCTCCCCCCCCCCGCCAGAGCAGGGGCACCTCCAGCAGCGGCACAGGACGGCGTCCAGGCGGGTTTGGGATGGCTCCAGAGTGGGAGACTCCCCCACCTCTCTGGGCAGCCTGTGCCACTGCTCTGCCGCCCTCACAGCAGAGAAGGCCCTCCTCAGGTGGAGATGGAACTGCCCATGGTCACGTTTGTGCCCGTTCCCTCTTGTCCTGTCACTGGGCACCACTGGAAACAGACTGTTCCCATCCCCCTGGCACCCTCCCTTGAAGGATTGATAAGCATTGATAAGATCCCCCCTCAGTCTTCTCTTCTCCAGACTGAAGAGCCCCACGTCCCTCAGCCTTTCCTCATAAGAGAGATGCTCCAGTCCCCTCATCATCTTTGCAGCGCTTTGCTGGACCCTCTCCAGCAGTTCTGTCCTTCTTTGCTGTCTCGGTACCCAACGTGTTGGACTCCTACCCGATGGCACCGTGCGTCTGCTTGAAATGGTGGTGGTGAGAGATGTGCGCGTCAGCCGTCCCCTGCCCGGCCCTGGGCACACCCCGGCACGCAGCGCTGCTTTTTTATCTCGCACGTGCTCAATCGACTGGCTAAATCGAGTGGCTGTTCAGTGGGGCTACTGAAAAGCACCTGCAAAATCAGTAGGCGCTGCTTAAACCCTCATCCCTGTATGCTGATTAGGCTCTTGTTTTTAAAAAACTTGTAGTGAATATGTTTAAATTCTGAAATTAAGATATTTTTCTCAATTATTTGCTTCTAAAATACACTTTTAAAATTGTTACCTCATGCTGAAGAATACTTAATGCTTCTTCCCTTTTACTGGTGTAAATGCAATCCTGAAACACTGTGTTTTCTCACATTATTCCTAACATTTTTTTCTTATCCAACATATTTTCTTTTCTTTTTTTTTTTTTTTTTTTTGGCTTAGTTTTGAATTCTGTGACTACTTGTAAGAATAACAGACTTGGTAATATTGCTATTAAATATTTTAAATTTTTTTAGTGGCTTAGAAATCGTATCGTCTTGTTTAGCATAACTGTATGGGGCTTTGAAGGTAGATTTATCATGAAACTTCACAGGTATCATTCTGTTTGAATGGTCTGCTGCTCCCCACCGCCACATGCACGCGTGTCACAGGTCGGCTCACGCAGTTTTCACGCTGTATGTTACTGCTTTGGTTGTTTGGGTGCGATAGAAACTTGTTGAACTACCAAAGTGGACAGAGTTTAAAATTACAGACACATTACTTTCCTTTGCAGCCATAATATGTTTGTTTTGGCAGGCTGTCTCTTCACTGTAACATGGAACAGTTCCTTTTTTTGCGATTATTCACTGTTTTCAGTCATACAGCACCAAGTATTATTCATGGTCCTGGAAAAAGTTACTCTTTCACAAAACAAAGGCATAGGAAGTACTCTGAGCTACCTCCTTTTCATAATGGACAAGTATTAATGGTACGTGGGTACACGCTGCAGTAACAGTGTGTTTTAAATGAAGAAATGTCACGAGGTGTTTATGGCTTTTGAGCCACAGGAGCCTTCTCTGGCTCTGGCGGTGGTTGGAAGGTCTCGGTGGCGGTGGTGCTGCACGGCACCTGCCGGGATGATGCTTTGTGGATCCACCACCAGGAAAGGCGGCATTCACCTGGGCTAGTGCTAAGCTTCTCCCACATGGTGGAGCTTTTACCCTCAACTTGACCACAAAAAGACATTTATGAAGTGCAGAGAGCCAGTTTAGGAGAGGAGGGCTCTGCTTGCCTCTTCTTTGATCCATAAAATTTTTGTATCTTGTATAATGATGTGTTTGCACTGCACGGACGTGGACACTATCGCTGTAGTAATGCCTGCAAATCGGTTAGCGTTAAGTCGAAGAGAGGCTTCTTGGATACCTTCACAGTCGCACGGCAGTTTCTAAATGGCACATCGCTGCAAATGCCGCACAGTGCTGCTGAAAAAAACATCATCTGTTTTTAAACTAAAAAAGGCTAATCGGATTTGCATCACGTTCAACAGGTATCTGGCCCGATCTCCCACCCAGTGTTTCCATTTCCAGCTGCCTTATTTTGAAGCATTTGTTGTCTTCTGTATAATACAGGAATAGCGTTAAGTATTATGATTAGGGATTCTTACAGCAAACCACTTTTGAGAGAAATATGGAATGATCTGGGAGTTTGTGTGATTTGAACCATGGCTGGGAACTGAAAAAACACCGAGTGTGCTAGTGAGAACAGCTGCCTATTTTGCAGAAATCGGTTATTTCTTTATCATTACTTGGTTATAGTATTCTGATGCTGTGCAGTCCTTTAAAGGTGTTCTGTGCTCAGCCAGCCAAACTGTAATTCATTTTACTCTAGTCCTTATCCATTTTCTAGTAATACTTACTTAGAACAAGAGGTGGCCTTTCCTTTTTTTTCTCGGGAAAAGGAAAAGAATAACTTCAGTGTCTCTCTTTTTTTTTTTTTTTTTTTTTTTTTTTCTTCCTCCCTTGAGTAAGGAAAATGCCGTTTCCTCCAGTGGAAATGAGTAATGGTGATGCAGGTCAATTTAGACTTTTATATTAGCCACTTGTTTACATAAAAGGAATCTGTTCTTCTGAAAATCTGTAGTTTTCATGGGAACTGTACATTAATTTTAAGTTCACCCTTTTCAGAGCACAGTAGCATATTTTTCACCTATTATTCCCGTGGCTGGAAATCACAATTGTTTTTCCTGCTGTCCCTCTACCTGCTACAATATTGGTTTTGCTGCTGAGGTACTTTAGTGCCCGTGTGTCTACTGCATTGCATGTTCTGCCACCTGGCCTGTTCTCCCTGCCAAACTTTATACTTCTTTGGTCTTGCTCTTTACCATTTCTGAAGCAAATCCCTGCAACATTTTTTTTCCAGTCTTCCTCTGCCTTGCTATTTTTTTTTTCTTTATAAAAACAAATCGTAGAACTGATCTAACTGTTCCTGAATTCCCCATATGAGTGAATAAAATTGCTAACCCTTCATGCCTGTTCTTACTGCTCATCTGGCTGCAGGATTAGATTTTTTTTTTTTTTTGGTTGTTATAGGTCCCCTTTGTAAGAGATTTAGAAGGTTTTATCAAGTGATGAGTGAGTTAAGTTCTGTGTTTTGTAATGCAGGAATAAAAGTTTTCAAATGATAATATCTTGTAGTGAATAAAATGATGCTTCCAAACAATGGATGGTGGTTCTCTGACAGTGGAAGGCTTTGTTTTGTTAGTTGATATTTTCTAGGTGAGAGTAAGTAATGGCTTCTTCCCGTAAACTTGGTAATCTTTTAATTTTGGTGATTCAGTCTTTAATATAAATACAGTAAAGTGACAGGCTTCATGCTCTTAATTTTTAGAGCTTTTAGTCATCCTTAGAATTAATTTAGGTTTCAGTTGAAGCATTTGTTATTAAAGAAGACACAGGCTCAGATATTTAATTACTTGATTTTCTTTTTTTAACAGATTTTAAGAACATCTGTGGATCCTAATGAAGTCAGTGAGACTCTCAGCCCCTAAAAACTGCCTAAATTTTTACAGTAACGTGGGAGGAGGGGAAGGATTAGGGTGGAGGGCAGGGTACTGTGAAGACGCCTGGCATGTATTTTCAGAAGACTTACTGTATTTTTAGCTAGTGGGTATGTTTAGAGTGTCATTCATTTCAGAGAGTAAGACCATCCATTTGTTCTAGACTGCTTGAATTTCCACTTTTTCTATAAAATACAGTAGAGTTTTCTTGTGGGGATGATTTGGAGTTGGAAGATTCTCAGCTGTGGAAGAAATACTTGTGTTGATTATCCTTGCTTCAGTGTTTTCTTTTAGCTTTCAAGAGGTTGTGCTTAACATTTCGAAATTAGTTAGAGGGCTCCTTTCAAACTGCTAAATTATACCTACCAGAAGGCTGCGAAGTGAGGTGCACATGCCTGCCTCAGCTGCAGCTGCTCTCGACGGCACTGCAAATAAATTATATAGTAAGCAAATTATTTCAAAAGCATTAGTTCTCAAATTGGGATGTTGCTTCTATATGCGTTGGTCCATCTTTTGCTGTAGCTGGTTGGCAGGTGAATTGGAACAGGAATACCTTTTGCAAATTTGGCTTCGAATTTTCAGACAAACACAATACACAAATTCTCCTTCCTTCTGTCCTCTACAAAGAGGAAGGAAGGGGAAAAAAAAAACCAAACCCAAATCTATTTCAGTACTTTCTCAGAAGTTTACTTCTATAAATTTCTTTTTTTCTGTGAAACTGTATTTTAAAATCAGCAAAATTCTTGAGGCCTGCTAGAATAATTCTGCTTTGTAACGCAACATCATGAGTAATGAGGAGAATCTGTCTGGACCTCTACAAAACACTTTAAAAATAAAATATGTAACAAATGGCTGCTCACAATTTTGAGTCATTTTAATGTATTTTTTAATCAACGTGGAATTATCAGATGCTTTTGCACGTTTACTCAGGGGACTGCGTGTGCTGGTGGCATTTGTGGCTCTGTCAATGAAGCTTTTACTTTACCCTCAGTCCTGCTCAAATTCTGTACTGACTTAAGAGACAAACAGAAACCTTCGTTTCGCGTAAGGAATACAGACATTAGCGGGCTTAAGAGTTTTGCCTTCTAGTCAGTTGTTTTGTTCTTTGTGGTCTCGTAATTACATTTTCTTAAATGCAGTTCTCCTCACTGTTGTGGTGCAGAGGAGTTTTAAGGAAGGGATCTGTGCATGTGCAATGGTTCGTGTATGGTCGGAGTGCGTAAGCTAAGAAGAGAAAAATGTCTCTTATCTTTTTCCGTTATCTCTGCTTACCTCACTTTTTTGGGGGTTGGTTTCCACCTTAAGAACACATTGCTGCAAAATGAATCTAATGAAAATCATAGAAATAGTGCTTGAGGCTTCGTGGTGATTTGTTTCGCTTGTCAATGAAAATATTTAGCTGTACTCTAAGGTCTTATTTTGTTCCAAGTAAATCAGTTAACTTCATTGTTCTTAGAGTGCTGTTTATTGTAGGTATTCTGACTTGGGTGTGGTTTTACAGACTTTGCAGAATTTTGTTAAAATCGGGGATTATCTTTTGTGTATTTAAAATAATCAAAAGTGAGCCTTAACCTCTGTTGATACCCTGGGAGTGGGGGAGCTGCGAGTTCTTCTGCTTTCAGATACCCTGAGAGCAAGTCTAATAAACTGGTAAGAAACCTGCTAATGGGGCTCGCTTTTTGCTCTCCGAAATGAGCAGCAAGGTGGCTGCCCTGAAGTCATCGCCTGAACCTTGTAGTCTAATCTAAGTGGCATGCTGGAGTTCTTTGCGGGAGCACTCAAAGCAGCGGTGCAAACTGATGTGACTGATGGTATTTGTGGATTATATCAACATCAGTGGATTATCTGCAGGAGGAGGAGGAGGAGTATTAGAAACAAGAATGAATAATATACTAAACAACTAACTAAAAGTGGCTAATGAACAGGGAAGTAGCAGAATTATAGGCTGGATGATTTAGGGTTGTTTTATACTTGACATACTTTTGGTGATTTCTGTAAGAAAGATTGGAAAAATCTAATGGAAGGGTGGCAGCAAATATTAGGCAATTTGCTGAACAATAGGAATTGTCCTGAGCAGGGAGTTGAAATATTTGGTGTGGCTGTTGGAAGTTAACAGAAGGTGAGTTGTGTTTGCCATTGAGGGGGGGTAACATTAGACCCAGCTGCTTATTTCTTGCAAATGGAGAATTTCTGAACAATGTAATTTGTTTCAGCAAGAATTGGTTTGCTCGAGTATTCTACTGGTAGCCAAAGGGAGTGATTTTTTTTTTTTTTATTTTTTTTTTAAAGGTGGGGGGAGAAGATTTTATTCCTGTAATCAAAATCTACCACTAGATTAAAATCCAGCCTGCTTTAAAGGTGGCATTACTGGATAGCATTTCGGTAAGCTTGAGGCTTTGACTCAAAATAGGTATGGCAGCACTAAGCAAGAGTCTCATCTGTATTTTAAAGTATATTTGGCTGCCAAGCATGATATTTAATCTATGGTAGCATGTTTCTTTGTTGTTAAGCTCTCTTGTAGAAAGCAGAAGAATCTGAACCAAAAATTAGAAGTCGTTCTCATCCAGAAACTACTCACAGAAGCTGAATTGTTGGCTTGCTGTTCATACCTGCTAGTGTCCTTGGTGTCTAGAAATAAGAGGCTAAATGACTTGAGTATTCTGAAGACATGTTTTTGACAACTTCGGTAGAAGGCATGGTTCCAAGAGTAGCTTCTTTCTAAATAAAAAAAATAATTTTGTAACTTCCCTGTGTGCAGTGTTTCTAGCTGTATTTATCATAGGCCTAAATTATTTAAACCATAAAACAGCATCTTGCAAGAAATTCCTATTCCTGTCTTCTTTTTTTTTTTTTTTTTAACATATAAATATTTCAAGCCTATACAAAAGACAAACCTTGTATAAAAACACTATATCACCCATGAGTAAGAAAACTTATTAAAGGTAGGCACAGACCGAGTACTGAAATGGAAACATCGGATGCCTGAGAATAGCCTGTTACTAAGGGATGCTGAATCCAAGATAAAAGAACTCCTGTTTCTTCATTTTCTAAAACTTTTTTCAAACTTATTTAATTATGCCTTGAATATATCCAGTCTTGATGTTGATGGTGGTAGTTGCTTTGGATAATGATTAGCTGTTGCAGCAAAAGGGTTCACTAAGATTTTTAATTTTGGAAGCAGAACGCTGATTTTTTATAAACTTGGCCAGAGAACAGCAAACTGTTTCCTAAGAAGATGGTAGTCTTGGATGTTGCTTTAGTCTTCTGTCTGCTTTCTCAGGAATCAGCAGTAGTACATAGATTTAACTGTTTTGGTCAGCATTACCTTTTTCAGCCTTTATATTTCCATAATAGTTCATAAACCTGCAAATAATGTTCTGCTCAGAGCTCAGCCAAAAATGAGTAATTTCCTTTTTTCTTCACAGTACTCCGGAACTAGTCTGTAAGATTCTCCCCAATGGAAGAATGAGACACATAATATACTGGAACCAGAGCCCATAGGAGAACCAAATTTAAATTAAAATAATCCTAAGAGTTACTTTTTTGCTTTATTGCTCAAAGTAGTCCCTTCATACTTCATCTGCTCGATTGCCATTTTAATAAGCTTTTAGGTGTTTATTAGAAAGTGTGCCATTAACTTGCATCTGTTCCACTCCAGGAAATTGGCTGTTATTGTCTGTTTTCTTCCTAAAATACTCGCTATTCCCTGTATGAGACTTTGCCCCCTTAAATATGGTATTAAATATGGTATTGATGGTAGGCAAAGTCATCCTACGACTGTTCTGTTTTCCTGCTGTTGCTGCAAACAAACATTAAGAATCTTTCCAAAAAGAAAAATCCTCAAGGATCCTTCATTAGATGTACTCCTGGGAATTGGTAATAGATACTTGAATATCATTCATTTTAGGAGCAAGATTTTGATGCCTATTAAAATCAATGTGCATGCTAAATATTTACTCTGTTTGTTTTGAAATGTGTATTCCTTTTAAAACAGCTTTTTTTGCATCTGCCCTGTAGAGGCACAGCTCACCGGCGCACCGAGAGCGAGCTGTTCGTTGGCTCCCAGGGATAGCTGTGTTTTCACTGAATGGGACCCTAATTTCCCAATTCCTGGTGGATGCCGTGCAGGCCTTTGGCAGCCTTGTACCGGAGCAGATGGTATAGCAAGAAGAGCTTGCAAGTTCTGCGGGCCCAGGGTTATAGCAAGCAGAAAAAAAAAAAAAAAAGGAAACGCTAATATAGAAACTTGAAAAATCCCCTGATAAAAGGAAGGGAGAAATGCCAAAGGGAAGAAACAATAGCGTTGCTCTAAAAGTGGTATTCTAAGCCCAAACATAGAAATAAAACTACCCTGATCTCATCCGTGCAAGGTCTATAAAATTCAATTACTGTGATATCTGGAATTTAAATAACAGAAACTTTTGTCTAGTCTTGTCTTGCTTTTAGCTTTCTTTTCAGTGGGAAAAACTGTCCAAGTCAGTGATAAGGAACCATTTTATTTGGGGAGGAGTTTTAAACAACACCCAAGGATGATGTCATTCCTGACACTGTTCATATCCTGATACTAAATCTGCGATGGTGAAAGAAAGTATGTATTCGGAATGCTGTATCATTAGAAACCTATTAGGCATTGTTTTAGATGTTTTAAAACAAGTCTTGGCATATAGAGCAGCTTACTGGGTTTATAGAAGACTGATCTACTTTTTAACTGAAAGGAAAAATCATTACTCAGACAGCATCTGATAAAGTGATAGTGTAGATTTCAGGCTACAGTACTTTTTTTTTTTTTTCTTTTAATGTGTTTAAGATGGAAAAGGTACTAAGGTTTTTGCAGGTAAAATATTACACCTTACTTTTAAAACATTAAAGGAGAAAAGAGTTGGAAGCATCTGAAAAGGAAGTGGATTGTTAAAGTTGCTTGAGAATTTCTTTTGCTGTCTGTTTAGGTAATCATAATTAAAAAATGCCTGAATGATCTTAATAACACATGATTCAACTGACAAGCACTAATTGCTCTCTATCAGGCCAAGAGAAGATGAATGTTGTCAAGAAAACCACAAGTCAGACAAGCTGATTCTCTTCTAGTCTGACACCATGTTCCCATGTACAAACCAGTTTTTACTGGAGCCTTTCCAACATCAAAAGAAAATCCTTGCCTTCCCATTAATTTTCGCTGCTGGCAGGCTTGAGCTGTTTGTGACGAGTTACTTTCGTTACTATTGCTGGCCTGCTAATGCGCGGGATTGTGCAAAGGCAAAAATGTAAACAGGTTTCCCAACTTCTCTTTATCTTTTGTAGTTTAAACTGAATACGTTCTTGCACTGAAATACCAAGCATTAGGTATAAAAAAACTTTTTTTTTTTTTTTTTAAATTGTCATAGCAATCCTTTTTTTTTTTTCCCTTTGCCCTGGAAAGTGCAGTGTACCGGACCAGGTAGAATAACCTCCCCCTGCCCCCAAGATTCTCTTTTTTTTTTTTTTTTTTTTTTTTTTTTTTTCAACCTATGCAAATTATGTCATTGCAGTGAAAAATCCCAATTTTATATAGCAGATGCTATCTGGCAGGATTTCCTGCAAAGTGATGTGTATCTACTGCTGTATTTTTTTTTCTTTCTTTTGTTTTAAAGACACCTTTTTTTGTCGTCTGTGTTCCTTCTATTCAAATTTAAAACCTGTCCTTTGCTGCTTGACTTGACTTTATTCCTTGATGCAGATACAAGAAGTAGTAGATACTCTGCGTCTTTTACTGCTTTCCATGTATATTTGAGCATCGGTTACTAAGTGGTATTGGAAGGGGGAATGGGTCACTTGGGCAACCATATACCAAGATAAATCTGATGACCTTTCTTGTAAACAGTGTTTAAAAAATAGTGCCTACTTTGTATTAAGTAAGTTTTAACTTAGTCACTCCAATGTTAATTATGCAGGGAGATCGTACTATGTTTTAATGTAGGTTTGTGACACTTAAAAATAAAATAAATGAAAAAAAAAAATAAGGCAAACCAAAAAAGATAACAAGAAACCCTGGGATATTCCTGTAAACAAATACCTCCTTTAACCAGATATTTTAAGCTGGATCGTTAAACCTCTCCCCAGAGTTCAGTAGTGCCAATTCGTCTTTTATTTAGTTTTCCTGAGGAACAGGAATATTGGCTGGTTGTGAAGGCCCCATTGCGCTCTGGAAGGACTTTAACTCGATCCACTTTATGTTCTAATGGAGAAGACTGACATGAGCTTCTTCAAACTTTACTCTAATTCTCAAACTTTATTCTTAAACAGCATGTCCGTTGTCAACCTGGATAATATTTCCCTGCCAAATTTGATTACTGTTTGAACTCTTTGATGCCCCCCTTTAGCATGCCTGGAGATGCGATATCTTTAAAAGGACCGGATTACTTTGTGTGAGAAGAAACTTTGAATTCTCTCTCAGATTTGTCATCTAAAACTAGTGCCTTGTCAACATCTTGGGGTGCTGGACCTGGTATAGAAACGGAAGTAATGAGCACGTTTTCCTTACCAGTTTCTTTTGCTAGCGACAAAAACCCAACCTCGGTAGTGGGTGAAGTCGCAGTGCAGAGGGAAGGATGGTGGGAACGTGCGGAGAGAGCGTTCCCGGCTTGCTTTCCACTGCAAGGCGCCCGTCCCTCCTGTTTGCTGGGTCACCTTTACGGGTATTGTTCCCCAGATTTTGGCTCACTGGCAGTAGACGTAAGTAAATAAATCAGAGTAGATAGGCAAGACTGTGAGCTGACAGCGGGTTGATTTGTCATGTCAAATCCCGAAAAGGAAAAAAAGTACCTGTGTTTTTATGTCAAAACTATTATCAAATCTATCTGAAATTATAATAACCTGTGACAGTTTAACAACATCACAGGTTATAAAAAACAGTGATAAATTCCTTTTCTTAATTTTTGCATATGATGGGGGAACAACAAATTCCCTCTCCTCTCAAATGGTGCCCTGAGACGCTGTTCATCGCGCTGCTGATCGACACCCCCAAATATGGGGGGACTCGTTAAAATCGGAGGGCCGAGCGCTGCGCTGTCAGAGCCTTCCGGGGCAGCAACGGGAGAGGGTTTGTTCCTACTTCACAGTTTTCTGCAGGAAATAATGAGAACCCTAGAGTCTGTCCTGAAATTGTAAAATCCTTTGCTCCTGTAGGAAAGTGAACAACTATTGTTTTGGTTTGGTTTGTTTTTTTTTAATTTAAAAGGTGTGTGTGTTAACATTGATGCTATGACTACCTGAAAAGCACCAGCCAGTCATGGGGTATTCTGAAAATAGCCGTTAACGGGTCTTGTTGAATTCTGTCAGTGATTTAGATATGTAATTCTATCTTGTATTTTGAGAAGTCATGTTAAACAAATACAATCTGGCACCTTACGCTGTACAGAACAGAGCGGTGTTTGTGTTATCTCTAATCTCATAGATTTCTAGGTTTTGGGGTTTTTTTGGTAGGATCTTTTTCAGTAAATTATTTAAAAAAACAGTTTGGGAATTTATTCATTGGCTTTGCAAAGGAAGGCATTCCCCTTGATACTTATGTCTAAATGCGGTTATCAACCCGCTCTCCAGGAGCAGGTCTCGACACTCGGGTCTGGTGGCTGCAGAACGGTTGTCCCCATCTCACACCCTTACTCACGTAGAAGGTGGTGGCAGCACTGGGACGTGCAAATGAGATGGTGTCCCTGAAAGGGGGGCTGCTGCTCTGCCCGGGAGTGCTTAGAGAGGCACGGCAGCCTTGGAGGTCCTCTGCTCTCGTGCGGGGTGGCCAAGGTTCCAACGTATACCCTCGAGTGTATAACCTGTGAGAGGATGGGTGCGTTGGTTGGCGTGGTTCCCGCAGCCCGGCGAGGAAGGTGCCAGCCAGCGATAAGCAGTGCCATCTAGGGTTGAGCCTGCCCTGGGCTTTGCATCATGAACCCCGTCTAAGCTGTCAGCCACAGCCCAGCGGTGGAAGGTTTCCCAGGGCTGAGTATATTATTACTCTTGCAGAAATGCGGTTTTCTTTAGGTGATAATATGTATTTTAATAGTACCAACCAGTACATCCTGAATCTTACCAAGAACTTTTAATCCTGATGTTATATCAGAAATACATACCTGTGCCAGGAGGATGGCAGGATGTTTGTGCTGGGCAGGATGTTTGTGATGGTACTTGAGGTCTGGGAAGTTCCTGGTGTGTAAGTGATGAAGCATTTGGATCGTTCTTCAGAACCGGAGGACATTACCTTTTGGCTGATGCGTGTGTGAGAACATCTGCTTGAGGAAAAGTTGCTGCATATATTAAGAATAATGTAGTTTGGTCCTATGGTTGAGCAAACCTAACCAAGCCAGAGCATCTGCCCGGAAGTAACTGGGGATCCCATCTGGATCTTGAGGTCACTGCAAATGTTTGTTTGTTTGTTTGTTTTTCTTACTTAATTTGTTTGTTTGTTTGTTGGTGGTGGGGGTGTTGAAGTAAAAATTTAATCTTTTCCATGGGGAAACGTGTTTGAAGTTCTGAGTAGCAGAGTCCTTTGACAACACAGTCGTATGTATGCCATACATCTCCATTTCTTCTGCTTTGTAGCTGAGGCATCCCTTAGGGGCAAAGTCTGAAAAAGACAATTAACTCTAGAACTGACCTATACCCAGAAGGAAAAGATTTTGTTTTACAGATTTATCTGAGGTTTGTGTGTAGCTTTGGGGGAACTCATTAAGCTTGACAGCAGATGCTATGGTCTTGTTAGTACCATCCAGAAAAGCCTTGTGGTTTGGGCTTTGGATTACAGTTTTCCACAAAGAACCACATTATTTTAGGGTAAGTAATTGAAGAAGGTGCCAACGTTAAAGTTCTGTCGTATCCTTCTGTGCCCATATTGCCCAGTCTGGGGCCCACGCTCCAGTAACGGTACTTGCTGGGGACACTTCAGCGCAGCCTTTGCACAAAACCACGTAGAGCAAACCAAACCCAAGCCCCGGTCCCTCTAACCCCGTCTGTCTGTCCATCCCCATGTGCTTGGCACAGGCAGAGCGCAGCCTGTCTCAGCAAACGCCGGAGCCGACTCCCAACTGCTGGTTGGTGCCTGTGGGCAGACGTAGGTTTGCATTATTTTTCAGTAATATTTAAGTTCAAATGACTGTAACTTATAATAGCAAAACCATAATTTAGTAAACAGTAACAATTTATTTCCCAAAGCGCTGGGCGCTCTATGCCTTGCTCTGTCACCAAATTATAGCAGGATGTACAATGGTCTGTGGATTTTATTTCTTTTTCCCGAATTAGATGGTTTTCCTAGGTGGGTTCGCTATGTTGAAGGCACGTAGCGTGGGTTTACGTGAGGAGAGGAGTGGGGGGAATGGCGTTACGACTGTCAAGTGCAGCTTGTGCTCCGCGATTCCTCCTGACTCTGTGGGCGTGAAGGGCCTCTTTTGACCCATGTATCAAACCTTTCTTCAACTTTCATTTCATCTTTAAAATTATTCATTTTCCAAGGAATTTACTTACCTTTTGGTTGGATGCATTAGGCCAGGGGCGTTGACTGTAAGCTCAAACTGCTCAAAAGGTAGTTATTCTGAAGATGCCCTCCACCCCAGCCCAAAGGAGCAGCCGTGGTTTGCCTTGGCATTCCAGGTCCCTGCTTCTTCCTGGGGGAACTTCTGTATTTGCTAGCTTCAGGGTTGCTGTTTTCCTTATATTTTAATTTTTTTTTTTAACCCTTGCTTTTTTTACTGAAAAGTACAATTGAAAACTTCTTCGGTGAGTTCTTTCTTGGCTCTCCTGCTCAGATGACTAAAGGCTGGAGTGGGAAGAACGTCTGGCCTTCAAGTCTGTGATCTGCTGATTCATAGATAAATATCCTATAAAATGCATAGTTGGGCTGCTCCGAGTTCAGGGCTGAATATTCTTTCATGATCTGTTTGGGAAAACAGCCACAACTTGACTCAAACTTTCCAGTTCGGTATGTCTTGGTTCCAGTATTGTGAAGTTCATCAGCCTGACTTAAAGGCAAGGTTCTTGCTCCCGCGCACTGAACTCACCCATGTGCTCTTACGCCGGATGGAGAACCAGGTGAGCCAGTCTTCATATCCCCCTCCCAAAGCTGCGTCGTCGAGGGTCTCAAGCAGCAATATACGTGATCCTGGAATATTTGAAACTCATCTTTAGCAGGGGCCCAATTAATTTAAAAGAAATCTAGATTCAAAGTACAGGAACAAGAAATCCAAGATGGCTCATGTCTACTGAACTGCTTAAGACTGTGGGCAGAGACAAGCCCAAAAGCTTCCCCCCCACGCTCTTTTTTTTCCCCACAAAAGGGAAGTTCAGAGAGGAGATGGTCTACGAAAGTGTTTAGTTTTCTGTGGTGAAGGAAATAAATGTTTTTGTAAAATTTGCACAGTAGTACTTGTGGGGAAAGAGCGAAAGAGAAGAATGAAGATGAGTGCTGGAACACAGTGATATGTAGTCCCTACTTGGTTTTCTGTGTGTGTGTGTGAAATCATGTAGCAAAATAAATTATGTACAGTCTGAGAAGCACTTGTTTTTTCTTGATCTTGTTAAAGCATTTCTTAACACAATGGCTTTTTTTCTCAAGTATTAGCATTAATTACTGAAAATGTTAATAGGTTTTGTGGATTGAACAAGTGGGAAGACTAGCAACAACCTGGTATTTCAAAAGAAAATAATATTCCGTCCTCTAGATTCAAAGATAATTCAGGAAAGTAATAAAAGCTTGTGAAATCATATGGAAGAAAGCTTTAAGTCACTTCACTCCTTCATCAGATAGAAAGCAAATACCTCATTTCATTGGCCTAAACTCTGTGTCTTGGAAATGACCCTGTAGCTTCTTCTTTTGCAAGTCACCAAGTTTCATATATTTCAATGGACTTTTCCCTCCGCTTCTCGAATAGTAATCTTAAACCCTCCGACGTCTCAGGGCGTTCTGGCAGCCGAGCTTGCTGCATATGCTTCCTGTAGTCAGCGCGCACAAATGATCACTCTTTAAATCACAGAGTGCAAGATTTCATTAAAAATTTGGAGAACCATCTTATGACTAGGTTGATGATCTCATTTTATCCATACATGGTACTTATTAAGTAAATACCTTTGAAGCATAGGAAACCGTCTGGGAACCGACTTGTGTTTCTTCCTCTGCTGTGTTATCTTAATTTTCTTGGTGGTACAGAAGTCCTGAAAGTATTTTCTAAGGGAAGTATACATTGGAAATAATGCAGTGCTATTCTTAGTTCTTTTTGCAAACTTCCTTTTTTTTTTTTTCTTGGGACTTTGCTGTTCTTTAGGTGCTTTAGCTTTGTATTTACTCTGATTCCCCTGGAGGGGAGGATTCGGTGAAGTACCGAGCACGTTTCAGACCTGGCTCCAAGGCAACAGGAGGTTTTCCAAGAACAAATTCTGGCCTTTTCTATGAGAATCCTTGTCAGCACAGTTTCGCTGTAATGAAATGGTGAATAAACCAAAGTATTTTTGGTAACAGTGGTACACCACACCTCTACGGTGCCTGTCCTTTGAGGATGTGTGCGCTTCGGAGACTCGGGAATTACACATCTTGTGCATGTTTCTGCCTTAGTTATGAGGAAGTGTTTATGCCGACAGGCCGGGACAGAAGCTCTCAGGAGCGATTGCTTATTGTTTCACTCTGGATAATAATCAGCCTCTCGCCTTCTGCAGTTGTTAACTGTTTAGTTCAAAGTCAGAGCCTTTTAGAGATCTGAATTGAGGATGTCATCTCGTTACAATCAATCTGCTTTGGAGGCATCCAAAGGAAAGATCCTGGTGTCGTAGACGCTCTGGGTGGGAGAGACCCTCCAGCATGTCTCCAGTTTGATGTCCCGCTGGCGAAGGGACTGTCACCCACACTAGGTCAGCTCTGCTATGGCTTTGTCCTAGCAGAGCATTGGGAATCCCCATGGATGGAGATCCCCCCTGTCATGGCCTCTTAGTGCTGTAGCACCTTTACAATGAAAATGTGGCTTCTGGGCATCCCAAAGAACAACTTTGGCTGTTGCTCCTCAATTCAAACCCTCCCTACCAAGACTGTTGTTACTCTTTGCTTTGGAGGACTGTTGCAGCGTGAAATGAGCTCCTTGTAGTTGTCCGGGCTAGTAGCAGGCTTCTGCCTTGGAAAACCTGCAGATTCTTTTGGAGGAGGACATAGCTATTCATTTGAGCCTCTATTTGTTTATATTAGTGTTGTTATCTCTGCAAAACGAACTTCTGTATTTGATAGAGAGAGGGGCAGTCAGAGCAACGTTGATGAAGAGGAGGAGGAACCACCCAGCGTGTAGCCCAGCGCTTCTGTGCATTGTGTTCTGGACTTTCCAAATTGGATTGAACGTTGTGATTGAAAAGATTGTCAGCACTATGCAAATGAGAGAGAGAAGTGAAAGTGCATCTCATGCAAGTAATTTCTATGTAGATAATTTGCCATAAAAATTTATATTGCAGTCCTTAAAACCTTCAGAGATTTATTCTGTCTAGGGAAAGGTGATTTATATGGTATTAAAACACTTTTTATGTTCCAGTCCTTTAGATTTAATGTTTATTGCCTATAAAAATGAAATCTTCCTGTGGATATTTAAAAGTTTTGGTACTGTGTGAAATATATATTCAGCTTAGAATCTGAAATGCTTTAGAGATGCAGTAAATAAGTGATGGAGTGTTACCTCAGGTTCACTAGCCTCGGCGGTCCAGACTTACTCCAGGGCTGAATCCATTACATAGAAAGCATCCTGCTTACCTTAGACATATGGTAAAGGAGGGCATATAATGACGGAACTAATGTGTAATTTTGTCGTCCTGTTTTGGCTGAATATTTAGGGCACTTTGTATAAAGGTTTTTGAAGCTGAACTTGGCCTGATGCATATAGTTAGTATTCAAATGCAGAAATAGGCTTATTCCTCAGCCACAAAGGGCCGGATTAAAGCGCAAGATGAGGGTACACTGCAGGAGTACCAAAGGAAAAAAAGGCGCTCTGCATCCTTTCTCTAAATGGCTGCGACACGTGGTAATGAAGGAGCAGGGCAAGGCAGCGCGGGACTGCTGCAGCCCCTGGGAATGGATGGGCAAGGAGGAGGCTGTGCTCTGGGTTTATTTCTAGTTTAATTGTTGGTTATTTTTGCTATCCCTGTTATTGTTTGGGCAGCAGCAGACAAGGAACTGTACTTCTTTCAAAGGGTAATTGCTAACCTCATCGTGTAGGTCCCTCTTCCCTTCTTTCCCAGACATTTTTCTCGAGCATAATCTGTCTGTCTAGAAATGTATAAAATCCAAAGCATGAAAGATACAGAAACAAATCAAGTGAGTTTTTACACAGAAATAAGAAAGTGTGTGTAGGTGGTTGTTTTGCCTTGTAACTTCTTTAATGGTGGTGCCCTGAAAAAGTAAACGACGTAATGTGCATTGCTTTTTCCCAAACGTTTCTCATTGGTTTAGAGTTCATCCCACAGCGAACCTACACAAGTTAAACTCTAAAGCCTGTGTCCCACTGAGTACCGATAGAGAATGAAGGAAGGTTGGCATGTGCTTTTGAGATTTTTGTCTGCAACTGTCCTGTATATTACTCCACTTGAAGCACAAAAAGTAAAGATTGATTTGTAGTCATGTAACTAATATAACCGGAGACATTATGGGAAATAATTCTGAGGGCTTACTGATCATGCTTAATTTGCAGTGGTACATCAAACAGCATCTAGCAATCCCTTTCCAAATTATTCTCTGCTAATAGGGATCTAATTTTGCTGTGAGTGCCTGGCCGGATCGCGCTGGAGGCTCACCCACCCTCTGCCTCCTCCTCCTGCAGGAAAAGATGCAACTGGGGTGTTGCGCCATCGGGCAGCCGAGGGAATGGCACCAGTTCAAGGAGGAACTTGGGTGAAACTCTCCAGGGTTGTAACTGTGCCCTGGCACGTGAAAGCCGAGGAAGCGTCCGAGCGTGGCAGCAGTAACAGTCAGGGCTGCCTTAGTAATGGTGCAGCACCTTCAGCAAAGGTGCTTGTTTGTTGTCCTCAAGGCTGGGTGGGTAAGGCAGCTTGCAGAATGGGACAGGCAACAGAAAATCCCAAAGCAGCATCAGGATAAAGCTACTCCTTTTAAAACAACAACAGAAAAGCCCTACCTAAGAAACAACAAAACCAAACAACACCCACCCCCCTCACCCCCCTCCATTTTTATTCCAGTCCGTGTAAGAGCTTTGGAAAGCCGGGATGGCATTCTAAATGTCTTTTTCCTGGGTGATGTGAAAGAAGTCGAGAGGCACGAAAGCAGAATAAACCTGTGGTGGGTTTAAGAGAAGTTTATGGAAATACGATTTAGCTAAATTTAAGTGAAAAACAATAGCTGAAAAAAGAATCAGGCTTCAGGTTGTTGATTTTCGTTCCCTTGTTGTTCAGGTTAACACCTCTGATGTGAGATGACCATTGTGTTTCAAAGTTTTTTCTCCCCCAGTGCTGTTTCTGTGGATCCAGAGAACTTTCTTCAGGAGTTTTCAGTGATGTGCTTTGGATGACTGTCTTAAAAATGCAAAAATTAAACTCTTGTATTTTTTCGCATACCGAAATACTGAACTCTGAAAAGCGTTAAGAGATTTTAGGTGCTCTGTGATGCCGCTGTTGAATCAGATGTCTACAGATGTCTTTGTGTAGAAGAATTACTGTTTTAGTTAGATGATCCTTTGTGCTGATGAGCCAAATACGCTGCCAAAACCCAGCTCTGGTGGTCTGATAATTCCCTAGTTTTGTGGGGCTTCATATTTGTCCACTTGCTGCTTCTGCAGTAAGCTTAGTAGTTACATATTCAGTTCATGCCAGAAATGTGTTTTCTTTTAAATACATAGGTGATAGGTGCTCTTTAACTAGAACTCTTTTTTTTTTTCTTCTTCTTTTTTTCCTAATCGCACAGTATCTAAACTGAGAAAGAAAGAAAACCATTCTCGAGTAAAACTTGTATTGTTTGGTATAATGTGTGGCATGCTGTGTCATCTCAAAAAGAGGCATTTTTGGATCAAACTTTCATATTGTCAGGCCTAAGGCTTTATAGTCTTTCATCAGTTTTCTCAACAGAAGTGCTTCATGGCATTTGTGTGAGGGTGTCCAACACTCTCGTCTGCATACGTGAAAGTTAAAATTTGGCTTTTCTTCAAGAGTGTCTAGCGAAAGGATGGAGATACTGGAGGCAGTGAATCTGCGAACGAGTAGCGCAGAGTTAATCCAGCTATTTATTTGTGGTTTGTCTGAGGAGCACAGGGGGATGGCGAATGGCGGTAGTGACTTCAGACTCTTCACTAAAAACCTGTATCTTGCTGCTGTAGGTCACAAATTTGAATGCTTGTTGTAGTTCAAAAATGTGATTGTGATTAAATACGTAATATAGATAGGAAATTATTCATGAGGACCTGACTTTTGTTCCTAAAGGACTTTGTATAACTCTGGACTTGGTTTCAGCCACAGCAAAAAAGCGGGGAGGGGGTCCCACTGTATGGGAAAGTGTTGATCTTTATTTCGGTTTTCATATTGGGGAGAGAGAGAGATGCACGTATGTATACGGAGTGAAAATCGCTGTATGACAGAGTGCCTTGAAAAGATACAAATGTAAATGATTTCTTGATAAAGAGATCACTTGTGTCCCCAGTGCATCATCTACCTCCCCAAATTGCCGGGAAGCAAAAATTACTGTATTGTAGTAACTGTATTTGTAGAGTTTCTTTCTGTGCGTGGGGAGGGAATGAAGTAATCTGTTCCATCAGCTTGTAAAACTGAACCAATTAACAGACAATCAGCATTGATTGAGACAGCTGCATTCTTTACTGAGGGACTGTAAACACAGAGTCTTCACAGAATTGTTTTACTGCTCTAAAGTGCAAGAAATTGAAATTGTATTTGATAGCCAAAATTAAGGACTTTTTAGTGACAGTGTATCGTAGCGAGGTTGACGGTGCCACTGCAGCTAAATATGTTGTTTTCGTTTTAGTGTGATTTGTCACAGTGGATAGTGGGGGAATTCTATAAATTATCACCAAAGAAGTTTTATACGGTTAAAGAAAGCATTATAGAGTTACGGTCTACCTTAGTTGTGTTCATGGAGCAAGTAGATGTTGGCTGTTCGTAGTGCGGTGCTCAAGCTGGTAGGCAGGGCTTTTACTCATTATAAATGCCAGATTTGCAGCACTTAAAGGCACACATAAAATATTTTTTATTAGTGCATGATTTCTGGAAGCCCTTTATAATAATTGCCGATACACGGTCTAGGGTATGCTACTAGAAATGCTGATTTAAAAAAAATAAATATGGACTGCCCATGTTAAAAATAAGGTACAGAGAATAGTAGTTCTGGTTCTAAACTAGTTTGCAACATTATTAACAGTGAGCATGTTATTTTTTGTTATATGCTGTTATGCGTGCTGTCACCTCCAAGCCAGCCTCCTTGTGACTGTACATCAGCTAATTTTACTCCATGAGTCAATTCTGCTATTTTCCTTTTCATGTCACAGAAAATGAGCTCAACTAAGTACTGCAATATGTTGTTGGGAAACACCTAGCTAGAAAAGGCATTCTGCATTCCACCGCCTCTGCCTCTTCATCGCCCTGCAGTGTAAAGTGTGATGCTAATGCAGAACTGTAATCGTCCAGATAAAATATTAAAACCTATAATAATAATTTTCTGAAAGGCTTCAAAATCTGGTATTCTGTTTAATTGTCCAAAATGTGTAATGCTGGCTATCAGTATTAAATGCCGGACATACATTTATACCGTTGTGTGTTGTCATGCCAAGCTGAGTCATTATTTGGGATTTAGATCTGAAGGAAAACTCAGAGGCCTAAATGGGTCTTCAGTAGTAGCAAAAACCTAAATAAAGAAAATGTTGCTTTCTTGTTTCCTATTTATATCTATAATTTTTTAGAAAACATACACCAACTGCATTCACAGGCAACTTCTCAAAAAAGCTGTATTCCTTCCCATCATGGGAAAGTGCATAAACCCTACAGCGTGCCCAGAAAGTCAACAAACTCGGACCACGGGAGGAAGCACGTTAGTCAGGAGTCAAGGACCGTTCTCTGGAAACGCTCTGCCAAATACTCTTCCTGCTTAAATTGTTTATCAAACAACAGTTTCATTTGCCAGTAAGTTTCTTCTGATCTTGTGTTTGTTACTGCTTATTTCTTAATACAAGTTCCCTATCCAGCTTCCCCCGCCCCGCGCTGGGGTCCCCATCCCGTCCCTGCTGTCCTCGGGCCGGGTGGCCGCCGCCAGCATCTCTGTGACCGTGCTGCTGCGAAATTCATCCCTGATGGAGCACGTCGGCGTTGAAACGTGGCCCTCCATCAGCAGTAAAGGGGCTGGGGAAATTAAGCCTGTATAGAGGAGGGGTCACTTGATAATGGTCTCAAGATGTATTGCGTAGGTTTTCCCTCGTGCACATGCCTGTTCAGGTTTTTAAACTAATAACAAGAAACCCCAAGTTAAGGCTCACCCCATCTTCCCAAACTGTGTTTGTCATACATATGGTGGGACAGTTTATTAATCTGTTATACCACTTCTGCAGTGCTCAAAAACCTGAGAAGGGAGCGAAACGTTGAGGTGTTGTGTTAGTTCAAGTCCATGGTAATTTTTTCCCATCCCTCAAGGATTTGCTTTGTTGGAATGTGGTTTTAAAAGTATTTTTAGGTTGCTTTTTCAGTGTGTATTTATACTTTTGTTAGTAAATATTTTATGTCCAAATGTTAGGAGAGAGCTTAAGTAGCTTTCAGATCGGTGATTGCATTTGGAGACTGAAAGATTATTGAGTGGTGGTTGTGATGGACTTCAGGGCAGACGGTTGGTCTGTCGGTAATGGTTAACCATGTTAAAAAAATCTAAAAATAAAATTAATAACACGTGTCGTCAAAGGAAAAAGAATGGTGAATTTTTGTTCTAAATGACACTTGGTGTAGTTAGGATTTGGGTGAAGTTAAATAAAACGTGAGCAACAAGTTTGTTTTCATTTAGAATAAAAGCAAAACAAAGAAGTTTGAGTTTATTATTTTTAAACAGTAAGTTCCCAGAACTCACACTGAAACAAGACTGCGTGTGTATATATGTTATTGATTTATTGGTGGCAACCTGTACAGCAAGTTATAAATCCTGGTCTGTGTTACAGTATGTGTCTTGCTTAAAGCACGGTCATGCTTCATTTACTAGCAAAGCTTGCGCTGAAAAGGGGAGTAACTAAATACTTTAAATGATGTAACAGAGCTTAGTTAAAGGGTTGAACTTTTTGTTATTTAAACCACTCTTAAGACTACATTTTGCTTTGATCCATGGTCAAAAGAATTATTTACTGTAACTCATGAATCTGATCTTCCTTGGAAGTGAGATGTTAGCCGAAGTCTGTGACTGTGTTTCATTACAAAATGGCAGCGTAATCCCGTCCCACCTGAACGCGGTGGCCACCGCACGCGGCCTGCAAACAAGTGGTAAGAACAGTGCATTAACTAGATTGGAAGTACTCACCAGTTAATTGCCTTTTGGCTTTTTTAAGGGCCAAAGCCCTTTTTACAAATGGTCTACAACACCCCGCGTGTTATGGGGCGCAGTTGCTGCGCGCCTCCTAGCTAAAGCTGAACCGTGTGGTGGCACCGGCGGCACCCTATGGCCGTGGTGGTCTCCTCACCATCCCGCCGCGGGCAGCTCTGCCAGCCTGGGGACTGCGAAGGGGACAGGGACCCCCTCCTGCCCTGGCCCGGCAGTGGCACCGCGGGGCACGGTGAGCTGTGACCTTGATGGCGTGGGTATCGCCAGGGGTGGTGTGTCTGCCGCAGCCTGGTGGGAACCGTGGTGAGATTGGCTGCTGGCACCACATCTTGGTCAGCTTCTGATCAGAAGGTCGAGCAGATGTATTTTACTTTGTGTCTTGCCTCGGCAAAGTCTTTGCAAGCAACAGTGGGTTTCCTTTGGTTTCCTGTAATTAATTTTACCTAGTAGAAGACGACGTGGTTTGATTCCCCACCACCCTGTCGCTGCTACGGAAGTCACAAAAGCTGAGGCGGTTTTTTTTTGTTTCTTTGAAAGTGATTAACTAGTGTGTACATGATTAGCCGACTTAATTTTATCACGTAGAAAGCGATCAGCTGCACGGGGCAGGGAAGCAGGAGTGTGTAGGGTTGTGATGCACCTTCCCGCGTGGGAGAAGCGGTGGCTGCTCCATGCTATACACTCACTGTCCCTCAGACCTGCTGGGGACCCTGGCTGCACTGACCTTGAAATTAATGTGCTACTTCTCGCCCTTTTCTATTGTAGCCCTTGAAGGAACTAGTTTGAACTTTTGCTTTTAAGTGGGCGAGCGTGCAGATGCAGGTGTGGGCGGCCGGCGAAGCTGCGAGCATTGTCCCAGGGGGACGGGAGCTGCCCCAGGCTGGTTGGGGACCCGCTGCCCTCTCAAAAGTAAGGGAGCCCTCTCCCCAGCAAACACTTGCATTTGCTTTTTAGGAAATTTATGTTCTTTAAAGTCGGGTGAACTGAAATGCAAAACCTAGCAGAGCGATAGGTAGGTTTTCTGATGGGTTTCTTTGCCAAGTATTGAAACCAAAGTGGTCTTTGAGTGAGGTAATGGAAGGTAGTGGTCTCACAACCCTGTGGTAGAGCATCTCCTTGAGAGCACCTTTAAAGAAGGCTTGGAGAGGACCGAGTGCTGCTGGAGTCTGGGTGGCACCTTCAGCTTGCCCAACGTCTGAGGCGACTGCTTACAGCTCTGCGGTAGCCATGGGGTGGAAGCAGACCTGGTGGGAAGGAAGGCAGAGATGACTAACAGTCTGGTGTAGGAGATGAGGAGCATGAGGAGGAGGAGAGACGCTTTGGGGTTTAGGGTTGAGGAAGCTACGAGTGAAACCTAAACCTCATTTCTGGAGAGACGTCCGAGCACATCACTGTCACCAGCGGTGGAGACCCCAGTGCTGCTTGTCAGACCTGGGGGTTGTGAAAGCGTTCATCAGCCATGAATGCCCATGGGTTTGAGGGGGGAATAAATAAAGCCGGAAGATAAAAACTACCTTTTGGAACAAATAGGCAATGTTTTGTTCTTTTCCTGAGTGAGCAGGCAAGCTTGTTAAGTAGAGCCTACAGACCTTCGGCATTAAGGTCTTTATAGTTCTGGACAGTCTCCTGTTCTTTGCATTTTCTAAAAAGTTTTGAATTCAAGGAGTGGAAGAAAAGACAGGCAGAATATTGTGTGGGCTGTGGCACTGGCGGTCTTTTCCCCTGCAGTGCGTTTGCTGCTGGCGCTGATACTTGTGCCCCTGGTCTGTGCTGATAGTAGCTCCTTTGGAAAAGCCAGTACCAGCTTTGCCCTCTTGCGAGATTTTTTGATAGGCTTTCCCCACATTCGTGGTAGTGGCTGGCGTTAGTGTGAACAGACAAAGCCACAACAAACTTTTTAGCTTTTTATTTTGTTTTTTTAAGAGCCTGTTGGTTAAGGTATCTTATTGATAGCTACATCAGCACCCCTGTTTTTTCTTTCTTTGCTCTATGCGGTGGTCACCACACGTTGACTCGCTGTCCAAAAGAATTGCATAGAGCACAAAATCTGTTCCAGTTCAAGCTTGTTTAAAAACTTCCTCGCAGTCAAATTACTTCAGTACGCGGAAATAAAATGTGTTTGTTGAAATTTCTTAACTAATTTTGTGTGTGAAAGGTAGTTGCGTCAGTTTGCCAAATGGCAAAATGCTTCTTAAGAAACAAGTTTTGTTTAGTGATTATGGTTTTTGATTCCCCCCCCCGGAGTGTAAAATGAGGGTATTTTGGTCTTTGCTTTGTTATATGTTTGTCATTCACTGCTGATCTGTGAGGCAGGGGAACGGTGGATCTTGAGGTGTTGCGCTCTCGTTGAACTCTGATCTTTCGTTTTGCCCATGTTAAAAAGGGGCTTCACAGTGAGGCAGACGCAAACTCATTTTACAGAAAAGAAGCTTCTTCCATCGTTGCATTCTTACAATATGTTTTACCTTTCTGAGTGCTTTCAGATTGGGATTGGTGCTCACTTTTTGCAGTCAAAATAGACATTAACAAAAATTCCCAATGTCGGCTTTGTGGTTACTTCCCTGTTGATAATCCCGGTGTTTTATCAAGTGGGCACGCCTGCTTGATTTTCCAGAGAAACACATCAAGCTCACAAAGCGGCTTATAATTTCTGAAATATTTCTACAATATTTATGTAATCAGTACGCAGGCTTCTGGACAGGTGAAAACTATGGGGGTTTTAAGACTGAAGGGTAGATTGCCTAATAGATGAGGCAGAGAAATGTAAAATTTCCCCAAGACAGATAGGCTGTGCGTACGCAGGGTTGTGTCAGGCGCTTCTACGTTGGTGTCATCGTTGCACCGAGAAATTTTCCTTTAATAGGAAATTAAAAATCGCAAAAAGCTACATTGAGAGCTTTGATAGATCTGACAAATGCAATCCTGCGAGAGGATGAAAACAAAAATGAGACTACTGAAAACTCCTTTCAGTAACTGATTATCATGTAGACGGGTAACTGATCGAAATGATGATAAAGGGAAATACCTTAAATACACAGAAACAAGATTTCAGGGGAAATGGTTACTACTGCATTTACTGGTAGAAAATTCCTAATCTACATGCAGTTGTGATTTGTGTCTCTCCTAATAAGTAAAATGAGGTTTATGGTGAAAATGCGCCACGCTTAAGGCTTTTGAAGGCATAGCCTGGGCATAGCGTCCGTGACTAGAAGTCTGCCAGAAGAAAATCAGTCCGTCTTAGAGATGTGATATATGTTTCTTGCTCTAGTGTAAGAGCTTTGTGGTAAACACAGCAGAGATGAAGCATTTTAAAATGGGAGAATAACAAAACTTTGGGATAGAATCACATCACAGTACTTGCAGATGATTATTACTGTTTTTTATAACTTTTTCCATGTGAAATAAAGGAATACTGGCTCCAAGCAGAGACTGAGTACGAGTTATAACAGATTCTGTTAGAGCAGCTTTTGGGGGGATTGGGATGCTGAAGTGTGTTGGTTTCCTGGGTCCTGAATTCCCCGTGCCGGGGCAGTGGCCGTAGCTGATAGACGCGGGTGTCTGAGATGTGTGATCAGCCCCGGCGAGCGTTGGGGCAGAGGAAGGGATAGGTGAGAGCAGGACGTGTGAGCGGAGCCGGCCAGGGCATAGAGAAACACCGGTTTCTGTTATTTATTCCATTCACGCTACTTCGAACGGAAAGGAAGCGCTGTGGAGGAACGGAGTGAGTGTCGGTCCTCGACACCCTCATTCAGGCAGCTTCGCTCGGGGCCCCTCTTGCCGCTGGGAGGGGAGAGGGACCTGCGCAGTCTGTGCCTCTGTCCCACCTTCTCAGACCAGAGGTGATCAGTCTTATTCTGCTGTTGCCTCTCTTCCCTCTTGGAGATGGAGCTGCATCTCAGTCTCGTGTATGCCTTTCCCACCATTGTGCTCCCAAATTCATGTTTCCTACGTACCCTTTTTGCTTATCCCCCGATTCCTTCCATAGTGTCCATAAAGCGGAGGGGGCTCATCTTGCCCCTTCCTTTGATTTTCACGCAAATTCTTCTTTTTAGTCCAGTTTCGCTTACGTAGGCAGAGCAGGGCAGGAGTGAGCCGCCTTGGCACCACGGGCTTCTCTCTGCTTATACAGGTTCATTTTCTTCCATCTTTTGGAGGAGAGACTTCATAAATATCCAAGAAAACCCAATTTATTTTTTAGAAGCATTTTCCCAAGAGAGTTTTTTGGAAAGTCTGTGGGACTCAACTCGCGGGGCTGCGGTGGCAGAAGGGCTGCGCGGCACTGAGCCCCTCCGCTGTCAGAGCAGTGCAGACCCGCTGGCTCGAGGATTGCAGGAGAAATCTCCGCGCAGACCTTAGAGCCCTTTCCAGTCCCTAAAGGGGCTACTGGAGAGCTGGGGAGGGACTCTTGTCTGGGAGGGGAGCAATAGGATGGGGGGGGAACAGTTATAAACTGGGAGAGGGGAGATTTTGGATTAAATCATAGAATCATAGAGTGGTTTAGGTGGGAAAGGACCTTGAAGATCATCGAGTTCCAACCTCCCTGCTGTGGGCAGGGATACCTCCGACTAGACCAGGTTGCCCAAGGCCACGTCCAGCCTGGCCTTGAACACCTCCAGGGATGGGGCCTCAACAACCTCTCTGGGCAACCTGTTCCAGTGCCTCACCACCCTCAAAGTGAAAAACTTCTTCCTAATGTTTAATCTAAACCTGCCCTCTTCCAGTTTATAGTCATTCC
>NW_009648350.1:2266310-2281952 GCF_000708025.1 Charadrius vociferus
GAGAGACACATCAGTCCTAAAAGAAAACAACCTTGAAACCTGCCTGCCATGAGGCTGGAGTTTTGTTAATTACTTGGGGTCAACCTAATTGCAGGTTGGTCCCTCTAGCTGTGTCTTCCCACCTCCTTTTTGTGATGGTGCAACACCTTGTAGCCGCAGAGGGGGCCTGGTCAGGGACCTGATCCAGTGCAGCAGAGGTTGGGAGGGAAAGGGTGGGATATATTTTTAGCAGGTTTGCCTTCCTGGTGTGGCTCCCCGCGCAGCCACGCGCCGTCACAGTTGGTGGCACAGTGGTGGCAGGGGCAGAGTGAACGGGGATGGCTCCTGGGGAGTCTAAAAGTGGCTGGAAATACTTGCATTAAAGGAAGAGAAATTCACTTCAAGTTGGTGGTCGCTACAGTGGATAGCAGATTGATCCTCCTAGTTTTAGATATGTCTTTTTTAATACTGCGGCAAAGAAACCTTTTAATGTTTGTTTTCTGAGGATTGCTTTTAATGACTGCTGCACCGAAGAGCATAAGACTTTCTTGTCTCCTCTCTTCCACTGCCTCCCTCCCACCCCCAATAAATTTGTTGAAATGGGTCAAAGCAGAAACCCTGGAGAGAGTTCTTTAGTCATCTATGGTTTAAGCAGCATGAACTATGTCTGCCCTAAATCGATGGGACTTTGGGGCAAGGGGGAGGATAATGGTCTTGCTTGTTCTCTCTCAAAGTGCGCTCCAAGAAGCGACTTGCTTTTTGCAGGGGCAATTGAACGGTGGCTATTTTTGGCTAGAAAGTTTATTAGCCAGTGTTGAATCAGTGGAACTGAAGCTTCCAGGCTTTGAATCCTTTCTGTAGCCAGGTCACCTTTGAGCCCTGGTTTCTGTTTGCTTTTCATTGGAACCTTTTAGATTTCAAAGGTGTGGAGAATGATACTGAGACACGGTCTCCAATTCTTGTGATGCTGTAAAGGACACTCCAGTATGTTTCTGTCTGTACTGTATTACATCTCCTTTTACTCGATACCTCCTTAGAGGGTGGTTGCGATGCTTGGGAAGAGTGTATACCGCCCCACGTTATGCAGTGGTCAGGTTTGACATCTCAAAGTTAATACTACTTACCCCTTAATACGTCCTTGCTTGCAGAAATAATGCATTGGCCACACTGAATTTTTACAAAATTGGGGTATCTTATGAGATTAAGTCACAAAAGTATGAAAAATCTGCTGTTAACGCTTGTTGGTTGTAATCCTGTATCAACTGGTATGTTTAAATAAATGAAACCTGTACTGCATGTGGTTAAGATCAAGTAAGGAAGAAAAAATCAGCGATTTTTCAAATAGTTTTGATTTGGGGTGTATTAACTATGACATACCTTGAAGACTTAGTATCTAGTTTCATATCAGATCTTGTATACGGGGCTAGATATCTACTGTTCTTCACCTGGAATTGCATCTTACTCTGTTGTTTGTAAACGCTCAGGAAGATCTTGAGCTTGTGGGCTTCAGCCCACAGTGTCAAATGGTTCAGTGCAGCTGCATGCTGGCATTCCTCCTTGGCTATGTCTGTACCTGAGATGTAACATACGGAAATGTTCTAGGGTGAGAAATTACCAGACCTGTCCCAGAAGGAATTCTGAAAGTAATGGGAAGGTGCCCGTAGCGAGCGCATCGTGGCAGCGGTATCAGTCAAGCAGTGAGGGCGAGAAGGTTATTCTTCATTTGCTGCCTGACTCTTCTCTTCATAATGGCACAGAATATGAAATATGATTTATTTTTTAACCAGTTCTTCTTTTTCTTTCTTGTCTCTAAACTTGGAAGTGCAGGTCTTTAAAAGTCTACTTTTCCATTTGTGAAGTTGCTTGTGAGCACCCTATATTGTAAAGCAAAGCACTGGATTCTTTGGTCTACTGAAATTCGCTCTTACTTTCACGATTTGTGTTTGCTTTGCTTTGCTTTAAATGTGTGCTTCCTTTTTAAATATAGTTTTCCAAGTTGCTGGCCGTACCAGATTGTTTATATTTTTTAAAAGCCTTCTGCTTAGCCGTTATATTGCTCTTTATAGTACTGCTTAACCACATTGGTTTCTGTTGCTCTTTTTTCTTGCATAAACTTAGCTGGGATGAATTTCAAATGTGGTTTATCCAACTGTTAAGTATTTCCCACTTTTCTGCAATAGATTTCACATATGTTACAGAATTCCAAACCAAGATCTGGTGGACATATTGCCCTGTTTTTTTCCTCAAAGTCAGAAATAGAGGGTTTTTTAAGCCCTACAGTGACAATATTTAGGTCACTGGCTCCAGCGTGCTGCCTACCTTCAAATCTGTTTGTCATGTTTAGCTTATTTCCAAGGATTAAGGTAACTCTGGTCCATATATATATTAGGGGGAAAAAGAAGTCTCTTGGTTTTGTGGTAATAAACCTAAAGGGGGGGGAAAGTATTGATCCTTTTGGGTTGGAAAATGCAGAAGCTTTTTGGTTTTGTTTTTTTTTCCCCCTCTGGAGTTCAAGCTGTGGAGTCAGGTAAAGCACACGATCATCCATCCAGTCGTTCATGTTGCAGGATTTACCCATACAAAAATGTAATTAAGAATTTGGAATTAGGCTTTTTCACTGACTATTTAGAAAAGAATTGAGGAGCTAAATTACCTTTTCCCTCTTTATATGCTAGTCATGTACATTCTTTTTTTAAACTCGCGGCACAGGGCTCTGAGCAGGTGTCCCCCACTGTCTCTTGCTATTTCTACCACCTCTGCAGAAACAGGCAGAGGCAAATCTTGTGTTTTCCCATTTTGTTTCCCCACACTGGCTGCCCAGTTCCGCTAGGAAGTCTTGATGACCCAATGCAGGGTAAGGTTTTTATGCTCACCATCTAGTGGTAACCAAGTCTGCTTTTCTTTGACTGTGTTTTTTGCGTGTGGTGGTATCAAGAGCTGACCTGGTCGGTGGCTGGCCCAATGACTGGAGATCTGGAGTTAGACCCGACAGGAGGCCCAGGCTTGTTTTCTTGGTCTGGTCCACTACAGGTTGTTGAGTTCTGAGCACATGCTGGTGGCGTGGCGGGTTTTCTGGTGGAGAATATGGGGGTTTTTGCATGCAGGTGGGAGGCATGTTGGCAGAGTGATGTGATAAAGACAGCTGCAGAGGAGATCTGCTTTGTGTCTTACTCTAGCATGTTGTTCTCACTTGTCATGAAACTTCTACTCAGCTCTGGTGAGACCCCACCTGGAGTACCGCATCCAGCTCTGGAGCCCCCAACGTAGGAAAGACATGGACCTGTTGGAGCGGGGCCGGAGGAGGGCCACAAAGATGATCCGAGGGCTGGAGCACCTCTGCTGGGAGGAGAGGCTGAGAGAGTTGGGGTTGTTCAGCCTGGAGAAGAGAAGGCTCTGGGGAGACCTCAGAGCACGTTCCAGTCCCTGAAGGGGCTACAGGAGAGCTGGGGAGGGACTTTTTACAAGGGCGTGGAGTGATGGGATGAGGGAGAATGGCTTCAAACTGGAAGAGGGGAGATTTAGAATGGATATTAGGAAGAAATTGTTGACTGTGAGGGTGGTGAGCCCCTGGGGCAGGTTGCCCCGAGAAGCTGTGGCTGCCCCATCCCTGGAGGTGTTCAAGGCCAGGTTGGACGGGGCTTGGGGCAACCTGGGCTGGTGGGAGGTGTCCCTGCCCAGGGCAGGGGATGGAATGAGATGATCTTCAAGGTCCCTTCCAACCTAAACCATTCTGTGATTCTCTCTCATAGCCAGTTTTTTCTCCTTTTGAATTAATAAGGGGGGAAAACAGTGCCAAATCCCTCTTACAAATTCTTGGTTATAGCTCCAAGTGAGTTGGGCAGTGATGTACAACTGAGTGGAGGATTTAGCCTTTTTTTTTCTTTTTTTTTTTTTCATGTTACGTGGAACTACTGCAGAAGAGGAATAAACTGACAGGGGAGACTGAGTATTGTTGGTTTATGCGCTGATAAGTGACCCATTCAATCTATTATGGTGACATTTGGAAGCACAGCACTGAGTAAAGAAAGTGGGATGGGGATAATGCAGTTGGACGAAGCTGGGCAACGGTCTGCAGGCAGAGCCTGGACTTCAGCCTGGCAGGAGCTGCTGGAAGATAATCTGGCATTCATCAGATGATTGAAAAAAGATATGTTTTGGGGAGGAAACGGAGATACCTGGTAATAATTTTAGAGGGCTAGATTCCAACAGTAGGAAAAGATAACTTTGTATTCCAATAAGGAAAGACTTAAATGGAAAAAGAGCATTGCAGTGGCAGCGTAGAATTATGTACAGTAAGTCACATGAAATGAAGAGTGACTGAAGCATAACCAGTCTAGGCTGAAGTATAAAGTTAACCAGTATTTGAGTTAATTTTTTTTCATGGAGTAACTCAAAAAGGGAAAATGCAGTTTCTTTAAAAAGCAGGCAGGTGAAAATAAACCTGGCTTGAACATGTCCAAGATCTGTAATCTTCACTGGATTTGGGAAATGATTAGGAGGTGTGTATTGCGTGCCACTGCTGCTGTCCTGTGTCATGTTGTGGTAAAGCCGTGAATGCTTTTGAGAAAAACGGTGATACTTTGGTTGCAAGATGGAATCAAAAAGGTTGTAGAACTTCATTTGATGTTATTCACAGAATTCACAGAATTCACAGAATTGTTAGGGTTGGAAGGGACCTCTGAAGATCATCTAGTCCAACCCCCCCTGCCAGAGCAGGGTCACCTACAGCACGTTACACAGGACAGCGTCCAGGCGGGTTTTGAATGTCTCCAGAGTGGGAGACTCCACCACCTCTCTGGGCAGCCTGTTCCAGTGCTCCACTACCCTCAAAGTAAAGAAGTTCCTTCTCATGTTAAGATGGAACTTCCTATGTTCAAGTTTATGCCCATTACCCCTCGTCCTATCATTGGGTGCCACTGTTCAGAAAGGTCCGGTTTCTGGAAGCTTGATGCTTTGTTCTGTACCACTCTGTAGTCCAACCATCTCGATACTCCGAATGGCGTGATGTATATATGAGCTTTTGTTTTCCTTTCCGTAAGAAACGGAGCTCTAACGATAGTTCCTTTTTTGTTGTTGTTTTGCTTTTCTTCACAGAGAGAGCTCGATGCCACAGCAACAATATTGGCTAACCGGCAAGATGAAAGTGAGCAGTCTAGGAAAAAACTTATTGAGCAAAGTCGCGAGTTCAAGAAGAACACTCCAGAGGTAAGGAGAAAAGCTGTTCCAGTCTGCCGAGTGTCTTGCAGTCGTGTATGGTATTAGGCCTCCTTCAGTGGGTTTTTTTCTTAATAGTTTGTTTCCGTGATTTTCTTGTATGTATTAGCAACTCCACCATCTTAAATAAGACCGCTTATCTTTGATGGCTTTCTCATCAGGCAGCTTTTGCATTCCGTAAATAATGAAATACGAATTGATGTTTTTAGAGGAAGTATGGACACCGGCCTTCAAACAGGCTTGCTCTAAATTTTGTCATAATGTAAAACCTGGAGAATTGAAAAGGAAAAAAAAAAAAAAAAAATTCTTCACTAATCCAAACTCTCTTATCACTTGGATGTAGAAAGTGACATTTTGCTGCCTAAATAAATCTATATCAAGGGCATAACTTCAAAGATGCTCATTTTTCCGTCAAAAATCAAATTAAGTTTTGCTGTTGATTTCGCTGGAAATGCAACAAGGTCAGTGCTGAGCTCTTTAGCAAACTCCGCTCGGAGGATGTGCATCGCACGCAGCAGGTGGTGTGTAAAAGGTGTCAGGACCGATGCTAGGCAAACCTCAGAAAGGTGAATATTGCGTGTGGGAAGCTGGGAGTATTTGAACTCTTCCGTGCTCGTGTTAGCACGTGCAGTGCGTGTGTCTCTGCACATGTATGCATAATTGTCTAGAAAATACATATAGAATGGTTAGAGTTGGAATAAACTGATTTTATTAACTGTAGTGAATGCATAGCAATATGTAGGGCTGTTTTGTTGTTTGGTTGGTTGGTTTGTGGTGGGTTCCCCCCCCGATGATTGCCAGCAATCTGTTCATCTGGGAATGTTCTAGGGTTTCCAAGCCCATTCCAGATAGCCGATACGCAAGTATTGGGTCCTTCCGAGTATCTTCCCAGGAGAGAAGCAGCAGACAGCTTTTTCTAACCTTTATTGCTGCTTCTCAAGTAGCAGATGCTGCTTTGCTTCCTCTTGGTACAGAGGGAGAGATGCTGGAGGAGTCTGACCCGGAGGTCAGAGAGGGGATGTCGGAGCAGGAGTAACTTACCGGGAAGGAGGCGTGTTTAACTGGTGCCCTGAGGAGGCTTTGCGGGGCAGAAATCGGTTCTGTTTGTGTGAAAAGGAGGAAAATTTGAGGACTGCAGCTTTGAAAGAACAGAACTTTTTAAGAAGGAGCAAGAGAATGAGGAGTGAATGCAGTAGCTCCGAGAGGGTGAGGGATGAGTTGATCCCCTTTGCAGAAGAGAGCAAACCATGGGGATGAAAGGAGGAAGGAGAGAAGTGGAAGAACGTAGAGGGTATAGGAAATTGTACAAAATCCAGAAAATAAATAGATTTCTGGGGCCACATTTTTAAATTGTTTGCTGGAAGTAAACACTGCATTTTTAAGTGCATTGTGAGAGGGCCTTGGTAACTCGGTGGGAGTTGATGTGCAGAGGAAAATTATATACTCTGTATAGTTACTTCAAGAGATACAGTGGGAAAACGATGTGCAATTAGTTCTTTCCAGTGAGCAAGATAGGGAAGTGAATGGCCCCTGCTGTTAAATCATTTTATGGTAAGGTTTTAAATATACTTTTATAAGATATAATTCAGTAGCCTTCTATATAATATTTTGGAGGAGAATTGAGGCATTTCATTCATCCGGGAACTAGGTTCAGAACAGTGGCTCTGAACATCCCCAGTGTTTGGGGAAATTTCGGTCTGTGCTAGATTCTACATCCTGATCTTGTGTCCTGGGACTCCTGTGAAACCACATTCCTTTATAAGGTTGCATGGATCTTTAAATATTCTTTCCTTCCCTGTATTCTCTGCTGTGATGTTCTTTCTGCAGCTTTGTTTCTGAACAGCAGCACAATCTAACTCCTCTTCTTTCTCTGACAGAATTAAGAAATGAAAATGGGATCAAAAAATTAGAGGAAAGCATCTGAACTGTAATAATAACCAGCTGTAAGAGACGCAATACGCAGTTCCTGCTCCCAGAGCCGTGGGGGAAGTAGCTCAGATAGAGAAGGTCTGATAGGACCTCCCTCGCCCCTTTCCCTCTCTCCCCTCAGACATGGCTGTGGAAGAGGCAAAACCGGAGCAAGGCAGCGTCCGGCCGTCTTTGCTGGAAAACTTCACTGGTATTCCGCTTTACACTTTGGAAGACCGTTGAAAATTAGCGGGCAGGATATTAATTACTCGACCTGATTTTTTCCAAAACTGCAACTTTGTCTGAAAACCCACCCAATATGATGAAAACATCCTTGAGGTGGACCGGAAAGGCACAGTGAGCCTCTGGCATTTCCAAACTGATACGTTTATGTTACTAAACCATCAAAAGTGCTCTTTTAATAACAAAAAAGAGTTCTGTAGTGGAAAACTAGCTGGTGTGCAGAACCCTTCTTCAGATAAATAAATAACCCAGTGTACAGCTTAATTTAAATTTCCACGATGAAGGAACAACTTTCTTGGTATAAAAAAAAATCCACCCCAAACCACAAAGATGGAATTGTTAAATGTAACAATTTGTTTCAGAATCCTACTTTCCATTTTCTTTTTCATTCTGCATGCATCCCTGTCAGCGCAGTAGTGGTTTAGCCTGTTCCAGC
Organism: Charadrius vociferus; assembly: GCF_000708025.1. Taxonomy (NCBI): domain Eukaryota; kingdom Metazoa; phylum Chordata; class Aves; order Charadriiformes; family Charadriidae; genus Charadrius; species Charadrius vociferus. The sequence goes on from NW_009648350.1 coordinate 2,274,091, forward strand.
ATCTCTTTTCCGCTGCTGTAGCCAGTCTCGCCATAAATCAGGAGGCAAGTGTCGATTGCCTTGACTTTCCTATCCATTGCTGTCCTCTGGACTTTCCATAATGTCTGCTGCAAGCAATCTCCTGTGGGGCAGAACAGGATTTGAAAAAATTACTGATGAAGTTGAGGATATTTATACTTCTGGTTCTTTTTACTTTAAAAAATGTGACAGATCTATTTGGGTCAATTCTGCCTTCCTTGCAAATTATCAAATTGCTGCGAAAGAAAGAAAATATTTTCATGTTTATAGGAATGACTCTGGGGCTTTTGGTATTTAGAAATGTTAAAATACTATTTCTGACTTGGCATACTGGGAGACGACTCTGGGAAGAAGTGTCTCATGTTTGGGAACCTTATGAGAACAGAAAATTTGGTGGTGGCTGTTACATGCAGAAACTTTTGCAAAGGCTTCTTAATTCCTCTTATTGCAAAAATACTTTTTTACCTCTTCACGCCTTTTAAGAGGTCACATCAGACCTGCTGCTCGTAGACGTTTTGGGGTATTTTCAGTCTCGATTTGGTTCATCCCGAGCAGGTAGAGCAGAAGGCTGAGACTGGTCAGGAGATTACTTGAAACATCAATTTTACATGACTGTTACTTGGAAGACATCTCAAAATATATATCATGTGAATTGCCACCCTGCATCAGATGATTATTTTCTTATGGTGATAATTCCTGAACTATTGTGACTAACTGTCATGCTTTTTGGCTATTTTAACCTCTGTGAAATTCTTGGTCTAATTCATCATGTACTCGTATTCCAGTTCTGGGGTGAATAAGCAAATCTTTGAATGACATCTTTTGAGAATTTTTTTTTTTTTTAGTCTCTAAATAATTTTAGTTGCATAGGTTAATTTTTGGCACAAAGTGAAGATACTTCCTAATATTGATAAGTTTGCCTTTGTTGCTACTCGGATTCCTAGTTGAGTAACTACTTCTGCCTGTTTCTATTTTTAACATTGAAAAGTGTACCTAATACTTCCAGCGGTGGATACTTTTAAGCTAGTCAACAACAGTAGTGAAAAATGTCGCAAAGCAAATACCCGAGTTATCCTAGACTTTGTAAATAAGTCATACGTAACTGTTAAATACTCACGGAGAGGGAAGACAATAATACTTAAGCCTGTTTAACCTATAACTCTCCTTTGCTTTCCTCGATGATTTAGCCATGTAAACTAGCGAGTTATCACCAGGCTCACCTGAAACATGGGGCGTTAAACTGAGCACGGGTCGAGAGACCACCGGGGGAGCCCTGCCCTGGCTGCTCGCAGGGAAGACAATCAGATATTAGTTTTCTAATGTGGGGGCAGGAGTTCTAAAAAATCAGGCAGATGTGACGCGCCTGCACAGAACATATATTTGGGTACTGGAGCTTACCCTGGGAGCGCGTGCTTTGGTCACTGTTTGGGTTGTTTCCTGGTGGTAAGTTGAAGTGAGGATTCCTCCCTGTTGTTGCCCTTGGCTGTTTCTGCATTGCAAATGTGCTCCATTGGGGAGATTTAGAAACTCCAGATTACCATTAAATGCTCAAATTGACATCTGTGTTTTGTAAAGCAGATTAAAGACTGGATCGGCAGGGTTATGGAAGGACGTGGGAGAACCTTCAAACATAGACATAGACATCGTAAGTGTGTTCTCTGGTAAATAGCTTTAAAATGCCCTGGAAAATGGAATATTGGAAGGTGCCAGAAAGGAAAATAAATGAGCGTATGAAAGGCATATCTTAACTCTGACTGAAAGGATGTGGCTGCCTGCTGACCCCAGGCACTTCTGCAGATAAATACAAGTTCTGTGGTGTGACGGCGATGTTGCCACCGAGGACCATGCGGTCCAGCGAGCCCCGGTGTGTGTTAATAGAAGCTGGTACAGCCACTTTCCGTGTACGTACGCTGTGGGCATCGTTTCACCTGACCAGTTCTGTGCTGCCTTGGTTGATCTCTAATGAGTGCCGTTACCTGCCCACGTAAAACCTGGCTTTCCTTGCTGCCCCTGTGACCTGAACCATGGCCATCGCCCCTCTCCTGCTCCGGTATGCGTCTGCAGTGCCACTGCTGCCACAGTGAAGGAAAGATGAGTCTGTAGAAGTTTTTGTAATAAAAGTTTTATTCATGACATTACGTATTAGGGTAATGCACGTTTTTAAGATCTATGAGGTTTTTTTAAGAAAAAAAAAAAAACAAAAACAAAAACCACCAAACCAAAAGACACTATGATTGCCAGTCATAACTAACTAAAGGAAATGAACGCCATTATTATGCAAGGGCTCGATTTTTTTAAATTTAAAATTCTTAAATTGTTAGTCTCCAGTGTTTCTGGATAATTCTATTGAATTATCCAGTCTCTACAGCAAAAGATAATCAAATCAAGCTTTAAAAAAAATGAATATTAATTCTGCTGGTTGAATTAGTTCTTGAAATGAGAGGATTATTTTCCTAATTGTTGGTAGTGAGTTGTCGTTGGTTCCTAACAACTTTGCACAGTCAACTTTGGTCTAGCCTGTGTAACAAAGTGAAAATAATAACATACCTAGAAAAACTACTGAAAATCTACAGTCTGTTTGAGAAAAGTTCACGCTCTCAGTGTCTGTGTACATAGGGGTGAATATTGATTTGCTGCCATCTAGAGCTGGGTTTTCTATTCCCTTTTTTTTTTTTTTAATATTTTTTTTTAATTCACTTTCCCAGTGTGCCTGACAGTACAAGGTGTGTGCCTGTTCCTTCTCCTTCGCCAGGAACATACGGGAATATTGTTAATTTTGGGTCCTGACTATGCAAGAACATACATGACATTTGTGTAAACTTTAGTTAGCATAGTACAACTAGATGCAGTTAATACAATTTGTAAATAGTAAATGTCTCAGTGTGTGGTAGGGAATAACAAAACACCACCTTTCTATGTATTTCCTCATTTCTTACTTAAAAATTATTTCAGGAAAAAGATGAGGAAGAGAAATGCTTCTTAAGTTCTCCCTTCCTTCTCTCTCCCCATGACTTTGAAAAGGAGATTTTAAGATATTTTTGTTAAGAAGAAATGAATTTGCAGTTAAGCAGTTTGTTAAAAAATAATATTTTTTTATTAGTTTGTATAACTCAAATGAACGCTGATATTTGCATTTAATACTATTATAAAATTGTTTTGTATCTCTAAGAGTCTTCATATATTTATAACCTTAGCCAAATGCTAAATACATAGGATATTCTCCTTAGTGAGTTAAAACATCACTATTTCCTTCCATAAAAAACCAAAATTATAACAACAAAGAAGTATGACTTGCAGATTTGAAATGAAGATGAATACCTCTTCTTTAGGATAATGATCCTTAGGTGCCGTGACCTCCCTTGCACTGTTTTTATTGAATATTACCATTTTCTAAAGAGGTTGTCTTTGCACGGTAAATGATGTTTATGGGAATCTGTGCTACATGGGCTTGTTATTTCAAAAGCTAAATGGAGTAGTATATTATTATTATGTGACTTTTTGCAGAAAAATAATATAATATACCTCCATGTCTTAAAATGTAATCTAAAAACTAGTCTTGTGGAGTCATTTAGGTTAAATTGGATCAAACCTTATCCGGGAGGTCCCTGATTCATGAGTTCTCAATAATTTTATTGTCATTATTTAATATGTATTTGACTTTAGCATTTTCTAATTGTTAATGGGAAAAACACCAGTGTTTCTGACATGCTTTTCTGTATTATGATCTCTTGCTGCCTTTTCGCTCTGCTGGAACTAAGGGAACAATAAAAGAATTATAATTCACAGCTGTATTTTTCTGGAATTATCATAAAACTGACCTCCATTTTTCTGCACGTTGACCATTCTCACCACTATAATTTACTAAACATTATTAATTTTTTTTTTTCCTTAAATTTGACTTTATCACCCACGAAAAGCTAAGCCAGCATCTCTGGCAGCTGGCATCTCCCCTGCTATTTGCTGTGCACACATTACGCTCACGGCGGTTCTCGCTAGAGCTCAGTGCGTTGAGGAACAGCAAATCCGAACCACAACAAACCTTTTTTAACACGTAAACCGTTATCTGACCTAAATTGTCTAATTTTCCCGTGGTGCGATGTAGTTGTGACTATTCCCCCCTCCTCCGCTAAGCGCTGGCTGGGTTTGCTGGTGGATCTGGTGTCCTCGGTTCGGTAGAACTTCGGTTCTGGTTTGTTTTCCGTGAGTGAGTGATTCTGCTTTTCTGGGCAGGGAAGAGATGGCAGCAGAGGCTGCGGCTGGGCTGCGGCAGCGGAACCCGTACCATTAATTCATTAGGAGATAACAGGACTTGAGAAGGTCCCTCTACAAAATGAGGCCACATTTGAGGATTATTGGTATGTAGGATTTCACGGGTAACTCTGGTGCTGTACGACGGCATTTGTAAAGGTGTGAAATGTAGGAAAATAATTCCCTTGACCTGCAGAAGAAATGATGCGTTATGTGTTACTGGGCAGAGAAGTTTAATTTGAAGCCTTTTTTTCTGAAACAACGTGATCTAGGGCACTTTGCGTTACTGTCTCTGTCTCAATTTTCTTTAAAAATATCCTTAAATCAATTTTCCACAACACATTTACCTCAAAAGTCTTTTTATACAGCTGAAAATGTATGGGTGATTACTTTATTTAAGAGTTCCAAAAATATTCAAGAGGGAGACATGTGATTCAAGCGAACATGTTACAGTAGTTGAAGAAATTAATTACTCTGAAGTCACACGCTCCTAGTAATTTAGATTTATTCTATTTAAGCATTTTTCTGGTTAAACATGCTTGACAGTTGAAGAATGCGTGTTTCTTCTAGCAACATCGGTTGCAGGGATTAGATTTCAGTCGTGGCAAGGGTGCTGTATTGCCGTCGCAGAAAAGGAGAATAGGGGATATTTTTGGTATTACCGGGGTTTACAAAGGGACACACTTGTAAGCAAATATTTACAGATTAATCTCTCTTGTTAAAGGTTGCATGCTCCTGTGAATTTCTCCTGTCGCTGAGAGTGAAACAATGCAAAGCAAATAGTTTGTTTTTTTCCAGTTGTACTTGCCTTTGCTTGAACTTTCCCGGGGTGACCCATTTGGAGACCGGCCAGAGCCACCGGGGTCGGGGCTCGAAAAAGGGAGAACGCTTTCAAGATCAGAACTTGAAGGAAAAAAACCCTGGTCTTACAGGGCATTTGTCACCCTTCCTCCCGAAGAACGGTTGTAGTTTAAATAAGTGTGTATTAAGACTAATAATGTGATTTACTGGATGCATGGGTAGCTGGGTTTTAAGGGAAAATATTTCCAGTTACGTAGCTGCAATAGCTGAGATTTTCTCACTGTGGTACCGACGACTAACAGCCGTTCTTACGTTCTGCGTTACAGTCTGCCTAAAGGTAAGTATAAAACTGGGACTTGATATCTAGATCACACAAAGACGAGACTGAGTCCTCTCAAGGCAAGTCCCAAGTTCAGTTCCTAAATTTGCTTTTTAGCCATTTGAACAACACTTTGACTTATTTTCAAGATGCAACTTATAAAAACCAACAGGCAAGCAGGATTCCTGCTCTTCCTTCCTATGTGCGTTAACCAAAAGAAGAAATAATTAAGCGTCTTCAATTAGTACCTTTCCTTTTCACTTTGTGAACAAATATGCTGTAAAGCTGCTTCAGTTCATCTGCTGGACCACCTCAAAGTCATTCAGGTGTAATTAAAGGAACATGTTGTTCTCATTAAAATTATTATGTTGTCATGAATAACTCTTTTAATAATAGTTGCCAGTTACGAGAGATTCTTTTCATTGCTCTGACAGTGGATAAGTGAAAAGTTGGATCTGCTTGAAACGAGCAGAAACGATTAACATGTGGAGTGAAAATGCTCACAAAGTGACTGGGTTACAGATTAGAGTTGTGAGATTTTCTATTAAAAAAACCAACCAACCAAATGCCCCAACTTTCTGTAGGACTGCTCTTTTATTTTGGATGAAGTCTTGAGGTAGATGTTTAGGGAAGAAATTTTTGAAAAATGCTCTTAAAACCTATTTTCTTCCTGAAATTTTGAAATTTTTAGTATGTTTTGCTTGCTTAAAAGAAAAACAAAACAAAAAAAGAGAGCTTGCTGGTAACCATTTTTAAGTAAATTAAATGACATATGAGAATTAGAGCAGTTGAGAGTCATTTTTATTTTAGAATTCTTTTTGCATTAACACATCTACAGTGTTGATGAATATATGGAAAAATGAAATTGTGCTTCTATCCTGCCGTGTCTCCAGTGTGACAATAAATCAACTTTTTTTCCTTTTAAAATGTCTGGCCTTGTAATTTATGTTTGCATAACCCATTACTAAATTCATAGTAGGTGTTTTAGTTGGCAGGCACAATTCCAGGGATTCAGTGGACCTATTTTAATACTGAGCTTTTGTTACTGTTCATAATTATGTGTAGAAATACATGTATTTTCTTAATTGTAAAAACTAGCCTGCCTTAGCTTTGGAGCTCCTCTTACTTCCCCGACACAAATTGTGCTTTAAATCTTTGAAAGAATTAGTGCTTTCTAGACTTGAAAAAAGAAATAGGTTTACCAGGTTGGTTTTTTCCATTTTTGAAAAAACAAAGCACCAAAAAAAGTAATAAAGTACAAGAAGTGGAGTTGTGCTGCATCCCTGGTACTATTTATAGGTTTTGAGCATTCTTTTATTTTATAGTCAAGTTGTAAATATTTAGGCCAGCATCAAGACAGTATGCAAATAAAAGAAGTTTTATTAATAACCATTATCTGGACCCTGGTAATAAATATGTATGACTCACATAGGAATAAACCCACCCAATAAATGTAAAAGCCATACAAAACCATTAACAATTTTTAATGGACTTGCAGATGGCATAATTTAATGCAACTGTAGTTACTCAGGTTCCAACTCCTGTAACTATTTCTCATCTGCTTGAAAGCTTTCATCTGAAATACATTGCTACCATTCATGATTCCACCTTGTCTCTGTTTAAAACCATAAAATTGCGGTTTCACAGGTTTTGAAGCACTAATGCTTATTTATGGCTATATTTCTGTATTATTATTTTTTTAACTGAGTTATTAAAAAGGAAGTTTTTATCGGAAGGTGCAGCACCAGAGCGGTGCTCAGCGGTGAAGCCGGGGCTGACTGCTCCACTGAGTCAGAGAGGAGCTTTAAGCGTGTGCTGTGCTCATCTTAGATGGTTTCCATAACACACGTGCCGGTTTCGGCTGCAAATGATACAGACCTGTATGCTTGGGGGGTTCAGTTCATTGCTTATTGCTCTTAAAGATTAAAGCGGTTGAGGACCAGCATAAGCACATGCCCTTCTGCCTGGAAATGGTTTTTTATATCTTGTGATGCTCTGAAATACGGGACGCAATGAAAACTGTCACCTGCTTTGGTTCATGAACAGAAGCAACCCGGTTTGTTGAATTGGCTGATGTAGATACAGCGTCATCGCAGCTTGTAAAAACTTCTGCTGTGGTTTTCTGTATGTTTTGTTTCCTACTGGTAAATAACGGCGCTTTGAAGCGTTATGGAGTGTGTGTCAGGTTCCCCAGTTTGAGCGTGGGGGGGCATCGGGGACCTTTGAATGGGCGAAGGAAGTTCTTGCGTGTAGCCTGAGCGCTGATAAATGAGCTGGTCTGTGAGGAGAGGGACTTGTAAACATTCTGGAGTTTTAAAACCTCATTTTAAACTGAAGCTTTCACTTCGTGCGGGATAGCGCTGGGAGTGCTTTTTTAAAAACGCCCGAATGTGTTAAGACTTCTCAGCCCTGTGTGTCAGAAGAAATTTGAGCACCCAAGAGCTGAACTCTTACACTCTTGCCGTGCGCTTTGGGG
>NW_009648350.1:2282141-2306313 GCF_000708025.1 Charadrius vociferus
AGCAGTGGCACAGGACGGCGTCCAGGCGGGTTTGGGATGGCTCCAGAGGGGGAGACTCCCCCACCTCTCTGGGCAGCCTCTGCCACTGCTCTGCCGCCCCCACAGCAGAGAAGTTCCTCCTCATGTTAAGATGGAACTTCCTATGCTCAAGTTTGTGCCCGTTACCCCTTGTCCAAAGGCTTGATCAGACCAGTTAACCTGCTGCTGATTTTCCCCCTTTGCCTCTAACTCCTGCAATGGAAGAACTGGAGCGGGCAAATAATAAGCGCTGGGTTTGCGGTGAAAACCCGAAGCTGGAGGTGGGGTTGGGGCTGCAGTCGCCTGTGCCACCTCAGCAGGAGCCAGGTGCCCCTGTGCCACCACAGCCCCCGTTGGAATACCGAAGTCACTTGTCTGTCTCGAGAGGCTCTCCGTCAGTCCCTGCGCAGGCTTTGCCGAGCCTGCCTGGGGTGGGCAGCGCTGCGCTGGGGGGACTCAGGGCAGGTTTGCACATCCCTCTGCTGCAGTCCACTCTCGCTTTCCAGAGGGGAAGGGAGGGGATGCTGCCCCTCTACTCTGCTCTGGTGAGACCCCACCTGGAGTACCGTGTCCAGCTCTGGAGCCCCCAACATAGAAAAGACCTGGACCTGTTGGAGCAGGCCCAGAGGAGGCCATGGAGATGCTCTGAGGGTCGGAGCCCCTCTGCTGGGAGGAGAGGCTGGGAGAGTTGAGGCTGTTCAGCCTGGAGAAGAGAAGGCTCTGGGGAGACCTCAGAGCCCCTTCCAGTCCCTAAAGGGGCTACAGGAGAGCTGGGGAGTGACTTTTTACAAGGGCATGGAGTGATAGGATGAGGGGGAATGGCTTCAGACTGGAAGAGGGGAGATTTAGAATGGATATTAGGAAGAAATTGTTGACTGTGCGGGCGGTGAGCCCCTGGGGCAGGTTGCCCCGAGAAGCTGTGGCTGCCCCATCCCTGGAGGTGTTCAAGGCCAGGTTGGACGGGGCTTGGGGCAACCTGGGCTGGTGGGAGGTGTCCCTGCCCAGGGCAGGGGGGTGGAACTGGGTGATCTTCGAGGTCCCTTCCAACCCAAACCATTCTATGGTTCTAGCAAGAATCAACTTGAGCAGTTGGTTCTTGTGAGTGGACAAAGGTCTCAACGCTAGGCAGCATGTGGGCAGTTCTTGTGCTGCGTCACTGAGAAGGGAAGGAGATTCTTGAAGTGCATGCTCAGATTCTTGAAGTGCATTTCTCTTCCATATTAGAAAATACAGACAGAACACGTTTCTAGCTTAAAAGGAAGAGTTGACAGCAGTAAAAGTTAACTCTGTTTTGGCACGTTTTCCCTCCGTGCTGTGGTGCTGTACCCTCAGTGGGGATGTCTCCCAGTGCTGGTGTCACATCTGAGCAGGGTCCGGACAGGAGGGGATGCCGACCAGATTTGAAATGGTATCACGCACGTGAATGCTGAAACTCGGCTTAGAATCAAGAGTTGACTGTGGGCACCAGCCCACCGCAGCCGTGCAGCGGTCCCAAAGCGTGATACGCCTCTGATCCCATCTTCTGCAGATGGCACACCACACTGCCCACGGCGCGCTTGGTTCAGCCGGGCAGGTAAAAGAAGGGCCGCAATAAAGAAATGAAGTGCTGCTTTGTTAAAAAAGGGAAGAAATTCTTAGTAAAAAAAAAAAAATTAAAAAAAATAATCAGGTAACTGCTTGAAGTAGTTCTTCAATTAATGCTTGGTAAAGCAATAAGCCAGTTTAAAATGTACTTTCAGTTACAGGAAAAGGCATCTATTAAGCTCACCTGTTGAGAGGATTATCTCTGCTAAACACACTCATTTTACATGAGACTGAAATAGATCCCTAAAAAAATTAATACTGAAATAGGTTTACAGCCGATAGAGAGATTTCCTTCGGACCTGTTTTGTGGTATGCTCATCTGCTTTTTCAGGAATTTTAAGCATTGAAGGAATGAAGTCAAAGCTGCTGCTTGTCTTTGAAATGGATGCCTCTTTGATAAGCCTCTGATCTCTATACCCGGAGTTGTAGCAGCAGATTCAAACACTGATTGTAAAATTGGGAGACTAAAATGTAGCCACGACAGCTTCAAACGCTCTGTCTCTCTGTCAGATTCAATGCACAGGACATTGCCAGGAGTTAAAACGATGCAAAATTAAAGTAGCCTACTAAATTTACCTGCCATGGAGAATCCACAAAAGAGCTGCCACTTCTAATCCTCAAATTCGTTTCAAATTATTATTTTTTCAAATTGGACTCCCTGATCTCTTCAGCTCAAGCTGTTGTACAGATTTGAAAAGCTGTCTCTTCTTGTCAGATCACTGGTTTAATAATAATAATATCTTACGTTTATATAGTCCTTTTCATCCCGCAGCTTCCTAAAGTGCTTTACAAGCTTCGTATATACAAAATCGTGCAACCACCTCTTGGGTGGCTGGTGCTAGTCAGCTGCAGAAGTGTCTGGCAGCTCGTTACCCTCACCTTCCCCCTTCGCTTAAAAGCATCGGGGGAAAGGAAAAGACACGGAGAATGGTCCTGGTTCATCCCAAGGGGATGGATGGCGCCTTCATCTCCTACCACTGGGAGCTAGAACCAGTGCAGGGATGTTCTGTCCACCCCAAAACTGGGGTCACGGTAAAGAAAAACCATCGCTGTGGTCTTGCAACCCCAGTGCTCTTTTGTTTTGCCTTTTTTTTTTTTTTTTTAATTTCAGTGTACTTATAGTCTGAAAAATACCTCAGTCTCTGGAGTTTAGGGGAGCAAGAGGAGAAACTTTGCACAACTCCTTTCAAAAACATACATGTGAAAATGCAGGTGCCTTGAATATAAAGCAGTTATTTTTTAAAAAAAATAAATAAATCCAAACCTCTACCTGAATATTCTTACTCATCTGTTCCTGGTGGAGACTGCACGGGCCAGCGAGTTCCGACCTGGCAGTAAACGTGTTGCAGTGGTTTCTTTAAACCTGCAGAAGCTGGGGATGATCGCGCAGAACAGATCTTTGTCAAATTAGTTCTAACTCTTGAGGTAATCAGTTCTGGGAGAAAAGAGGCATTGAAGTGGGATGTGCAGTGCTCGTTAGCGGAAGAGGCACAAATGAGTTGAGCCACTCTGCTCTGGTTTCTGAAGGAAAAAAGGGCAAGAGCACATTGACGGAGGTTTAGACACCATTAATATCATGAGTTTTCTGTCATGATTGATCTAGCTTATTTTTTTTTTCTTCTGTAAGTACTTCATGTTACATTTTTGTTTGCCCTTTTCAAGATTGCTGATGGTGAAAGGCAACTATATTTTAAAAAAGCATAATAAAAATCTGTCGTCTTTGTTCCTAAACTTAAGAGCCACTGACACATCTGAAGACCATCCCGCTGTGATGTGTTCATCTGCAATTTGGATCATGTCTGACCTCATAACTTTTTTAAATTATCCTGTGTTTTGTGTACCAAACACCATTAGAGACCATTTACTGTGTCCAGATTCACATCAAATAATCCTGCCTCCTTCCTCACCCACCGTGTGGGGGCGGAGGGGATGCAAAGAGGGCTCCTCTTCTGCCTGAAGGGAAGGGCTTTTACTTCAATGCTTCTTGAGAGCCAGGAAGAGGGAAAGACGGAGACCCAGATGTGGTCTCAGAGGCCTTAAAAATGTGGAAAAAAAAGAAAGTGTACGTCCATAGAAGCTAATGCTAATGGACACTTACGCTGCCTCGGGCTGTAAATTATTGAGATCCTGCTTCTCTCTGGTAATGCAACTTAATCAGAATCAGTTTTACTGCTTTGACCCCATAGGGAACCTTCTAATTTCATGTTTTTACATTTTGTCTAGTCACTATAGTGGGAATCTTTGTATCCAGCCTCCCGGTGGCCTTTTGAAGAGACACACTGGTGTATTTATGTAAAAAACCTGATATCAGTTGTTCATGCTATAGGTTTCTCCTGCGGTCCCTCAGGTGGAGGTCAGCTGAGCAGACGCAGTTCGCACAGCAGTTCGCAGTCCTGTGCTCTGTTGAGGACCTGCAGTGACTGGAGACATCCCTGTGCTGTGACTGCCCCAGCAAAGTCTCCCACGGGACACTCCTGCTGGGGGCTGTCCTGTGCGCAGCCCCTCTTTCTGTGACTCCCGCACCTCGCAGCCTTTTCAAGTTGCAGCTTTGGCGGTTGTATCTCTGTGAATGAGGTGCCGGTGACATTGCACGGTGCCTCCTCACAGCCTCAGCACTTGGTGGGGTGGTTTGGGGGGTTTTTTTCCAGTCTCCCCGTGGGCCACCACAGCTTTGTAGGCAGCGAGTAACCGGGCAATAAGCTCTACTGGTTGCTTTACATACGCGTGTGTAAGTTGAAGGTCAGTTGTCGGGACTGTCCAAATGCACGACAGTGGCACAGCATTTTCTAGCTCGTGGTGGTGGAGGTGTTTTACAGGGCTGTGCACCGCGGCGTGGCATGAGTGCTCGCCTTGCCTGGCCAAACGCTGTCCCACCGATGGAAGGTGCACACTTGAGCCATCTCTTCCTCCATTAAGGACGGTCACTAGTTTTATACAATGCCAGCTCAAAGAGAACCTACACCTAGACGTAGTGCAGACGGCAAGGGGAGGTGTTTCCGCATCGGGTAGAGGCTGAAGGGTGGACGCTGTGCAGGTCAACATCCTTTCTGCTATTGAACTCAAAGACACAAAGTCTGCGTGTAGTTTCCAAAGAGATTATTCCACTGTCATGCTTAAATTCAGGGTTGGAAGGAGACGGTCTGCAACAGCACGTCAATGGTGATGCCCAAGAAGATGGGCACTGCGCTGTGTTCTTTACCCGTGCTGACGGCAGGGTGAACGGGGCTCATACACCTTTCAGTTCAGTAACTACCGTATCTTTATTCTCTTAGCCTACTCTGCAGGTTTCTTAAAGGGATTACACTCCCGAGCCTGGGACTTAAAGCTAGTTTTAATGAGTTTGATGAGCCTGTGTAGCAGACTTTCGTAGAAGCCTGTCTGTCTAAATAGCATTTTTAATAGCAATTCCCTCTGCTCGGGTGATTAGGAAGCTTAACGCTTTGAGGGCTTCTTCCCCACTGGATGGTGGCACTTAAAGACAAGCTCTACTGAACAGTAATGTCCTTTGCCAAAAAATGAGTGTCTTTAGACTTAAAGTCGCAGCTCACCAGTGTTCGAGCTGTCTTGGTTCGTTGTCAGCACTGAGGCGTGAAGAGTTGAGTGTGCAAGTGGAGTGCTGTTGGATGCTCAGCTGCACCTCTGGAGGCTTTTACCCTAAAGTTGCTCACTGCTGTCTGCTGTGGAGGGTACTACCTGCTGATCTCCCATAAGTCATAATTTGCTCAAAAAAAACCCCAGCCTTCAGGATTACTGATTAAAGAAAGTAATTTGTGAATTCATATTGTTTACTTAAATTTCCATTGAAATTCTTTAACTGTGAGCTAGCGAAAAGGCACTCAGATGCTCTGCGTATGTCTGTGTATTTGTGTAAATATATTTATGTATATGTACACGCATAAAAGTAGTTCTACTTGTAGATGAAATGGGTAATGATGTCTTAGAGCAAGTGTGCTACAGTATCTCTCCGATGGACACGCTTCTCCAGTAAATTCTGTGTCTCTACAATAGTGTTAGCACATTTTTACATGTGTGAATACATGTAAAGTAAGTATTAGAAAATAGCATCTGATAAGGAATTTTTTACATGAGCAGTAACTGGGTCAAACAGGTAAGTATAGATAGCACATTTTATTGGGTCTTTGACTCTTAAAACCTTTTGCTGGTCCAAAATTAAATATTGCTGTTCTGTTTTCCAGATCAGTGTAATTTTGGAGCAAGGGTTCCTTTTTTTTTTCTGATAAAAGGCAAAAGAGATGCGGCATGTTTTTGCATGTGAGCTTTTGATATACTCTTTTGGAGAGAGAGATTAGTTGGCAAAGTGCACATTGTTGAACTGTTCAGAAACAAAAGTAGCTTTTGGTGACTTCGAGCGTTTTGTTATCTTTTGTTTATCTGATGGTACGTTCATTTTTGTGACCTTAAAAAAGCAATTGTCTTGTCACTGACCTGGGATGAAAAACTTCGGTAACTTTTTCAAAAGTCCCTAGTATTAAGGTGATGATTACATTAAGTTCTCAGACACATTCAGTTTCTTTTTTTAAAAAATACCTGCCTGCTTCTGAATGCAGTTAAGAGAGGAAGTTGGTATTTTGTGGGGCTCAGGGGCAACATTGTCTGTTTTCTGCATTTATCCCTTTAAATTAGACGATCCTTTTAGAATGTAGCCTGCACTGCTACTTTCTGCCTGTACATATGACCCTGTACAATTTGGAGGGGAGAGGAACTTGGGAAAACCTAAGCTAAAATTTTAACACAAGTTAACTGTTCTCAGTAATTAATAGTTCTACTACTGTTTGTATTATTTTCAGTTCTATAAAAGATGGTGAAAAATTGTGGGGTTTTCCCCATCAGTACAGCGAAATGCAGAATGCTTAGATATGGCATCAGCTGCAGCATTTAAGAATAAAGAGATACTTGAGTACTAACAGCATCTCTAGGTTTCTGTCTTCCTTTAGCATGATGATCTGAAGGAAGAGAAAATGCTTTGCAAGTCCGGACTTGTTGCAGCCAAATAAGAAAGTGTATAATTGAAACTTTGGCAGTAATTGAATGCCCCTTTCGTAAGTATTTGCTTTTTACCTTGCAGGATTAAAAAAAAATGGAAGTGAAACACAATCAGGTGTAAGTGATGTTATATAAAATCTTATTGCCAAATTTGTGCTGTTAAGAAATAAAGTATTTTTATTGAAATGAATAGGTTAATTTTACCAATGTATGGACTTTTTCTTGCTCTCAGAGTAGGAAAATTGGCAATTAGTATTCCAGTAACCCAGTCGTATGGAAAGATTTATCTGTTGTCAGATACATTATAATTTATATATTATATAAAACCTAGTGTGTTCCATGCTTTGATATTCTTCAATCTGATCTTTTAAAATTTGTGCCAGGAATCAGAATTTAATGTTGGAGGTAATTAAAGTCCAGAACATTCAACAACTGCATTTGTTGATTATGGAAGATAATATAGGGATAACCAGTAAATATGTTGTGCTTGAAACATACTAGGTTTTAATTCAATTATTTAAGACCCTTGGACACAATAGTCTATTAGTAAAACTTGCACGTTTTCTCTTGTGTTGTTTCTAAAAGCTGAAAGATTGGCTTCTGAATGTCAGTGAAACATGGTTTCCAAATGGCCGGTAGATACATTGGTGGCTACTATGCTGGTGCTCCCCCTTTCCTCCCCCGGTCTTATTTAGGGGCAAATCCTGTGTTTGTAGTATGGATTTTATGCAGTGATATACAATCAGAAGAGGTGCCGACAGCAGAATGGTATTTGTTTAATAAAAGATTAAAAAGCACCTTGGTGTTTGGTCCTCAGTACATTTGCTTTATAAGCTTAACATTCTGGAGCCAAAATAAGAGAAAGGTATTTGGATCTATGAGAAAGAGCTATTTCTGAGAATTGTAGTGAATTTTATTAGATAAAAAGGAAATACTAACCTTAATATCAGTGGGTGGATTAAAAAAAGATGCTTAGCGGATAAAATAATGACATTTATCCTTTTAAAAACAGGGTCTTGCAGGTTGGGATCCTTGGTTGGAGGCTTTCCAAAGCAGGATGACTAAGTAAGAAAAGACAACTCCCAAAGCTGCTGGGTGGAGTTCCTAGACTGGTACCAGCAAATTCCCAGAAAGGAAAACAATTGCTCCTTAATTGGAATTCTTTAATCCAAAGATTATTCACTTATCAATACTCTAAAAATATCTTAAATAGTTTCCCGGAATTCTTAAGTATAGTGGTGGTTTGAATTGGGATAGATGTGTTCTGCTTGTACAGTGATGGTAGATGTGTCATAGGATGCTTTGAAGTATTTCTTTAGTATCTAAGAGCAGAAAGGGAGATGAGAGGTGAAAGAAACAGAAAATTAAACAAGATGCAGTATAACACGGACTCTTGACCTATAAGAAAAGACTCAGAAAAGTCAAAGTGGGATCTGAAACTTTCATGTAAATTTTGGGGGAAAAGTGTCTATTTTTCTAATATTTTCCCTTTTTTATTGCTGTGCCACTATGTAAAGTGGCATTTTTATTGCTGTGCCACTATGTAAAGTGGCATTTTTGTGACATATTCAGGTAAAAAAACCATACATTTTTCAGTATGAGTAGCTTGACTTGTTGCGAGAGCTCTTGTAGAGTGTTATGCATTCTGCTCAAGTTGTGGGTAGATGCCACATTTTATATACGACGTGACATAGTCTGTCCGTGTGAAGGAGAAGTAGCAGTATGTGTTGCTTTAATATTGGTAAAATGCTTTGTAGATAAACACTTTTCAGATAGAACAGATTGTCGGAAATCTGTGTCCTTGCCATTAGTAAATCTTCGTGTTTTTAAAATTTCAGCTCTACCTTTCTATTGTATTTCTCATGCATGAGCTAATTAGGCGGTAGTTCATGGTAAACTGATGAGACTGTTAAAAATCGGAGATTGTTCTCCACACAAAATCAGTTACTTTATTCGAAACAAAATTCCAGGGATTGATAATTTATAGAATTTGGAATTTACCGAAAGTATTAGGTGTAGAAGTTTTTTTGATTGTGAAAAGCATCTTAATTACTTTGAGGAAACTTCCTGGTTGTATAAATTTGGTATTTAGTTGTACAAAATTTGCTGGTTTGTTGTTTGTCTTGTATTTACTGTTAGACTTTTACATTTCAACTGGATGTTAGACTCTTAGGCACTTACCTTGATTTCTTTCCCATCTATCCTTAGTCATGCCAGTAAAATGCTTTCTACCATATCCCTTGGCACCTCCTTTTGGAGGAAGAAATCACTGAATCTGTATCATGAAAGTCTTGTTTGGACTTTCAGGACAGATTCATCTCCTGGGACTACTTAACACTTTGCGAACACTGTGTGTTTATTCTGGCCCTTAGGTTGGACCTGCCAATACAGGAAACCAAGCCAGAGGCTGCAGGAATTCCCAGAAAAAACTTCCCTCTCGGCTGTGAGAGAGAACTGTTTACAGGGGCTGAAGCTGAGCAGCGTGATTATTGAGCAGGGAGAGCGAGATGGCAGCGTAATCGATAGCGGACGTGCTGCGCAGAAGCGTTGGCATCCAGGACACTTCTGTGGCAGGGGAGGTGGCTACAAGAATTGGCAGCGAAATAGTTTTGTGTCATTTTGAAAGTATTTTCTGTGTTTACTGTAGTATTCAAATTATAAACTAAAATTTCATGTGTTTAGTTCTGGGCATGCGGCACTTTGGAAAACAGGTAGTAGCTCTTTATCCAACTTTCGGTCATATCCCTTTTGTTTCACTCTTTTTTTTGTTGCTTAGGAGCAGCAAGTGTCAAACCTGACTTTCTAAGTACCTGTCTACAAGTAGCACTGTAATTGAAAATATATACTGTAAATGCCTGTAGGATAAAAGTTTCATTTTTATTTGCTGACCATCAAGATATCTCTTAGTGGTAATTAACCCTTAACCCGAAAAAGATTGGAGCTCAGTACATTATCGATCAAGTCATAGTGTTGAACGCTATATAAAACAGCGAGATTGTCAAAGGCAGAGATTTCAGGTACAAGGATGGGTAATTTTCCATAGCTCGCAGGACAAGATAATACCTTCTCTCTTAGGAATTGTGAGCGCGATTGAGGAGTGCTCTGAGTACCAAAGGGACACAAATGATGTGTTTTTCGGGGAAGTGGAGCTCTTGCTCCTGACCTGCACGCGCTGCATCGACATCTCTCTTGGTTCGTTTTGCCATCTCTTTCCTCAATCGGTGTCTTTTGGTATCGAGAATATGACTGATCAGACTGGTACCTTCTTGAGTCTCCTGCAGGTTTATCTGTTCATTCTTACCAGAGATTTAACAGCTCAAGCTTTTTTTTTTTTTGTTGGCAAGATTGATGGTGGTGTTTTCTTTCCATGGAGATGGTTAAAGTTTTGGTATTGTTTTTGTCGGGTTGGTAGTCTTGAGTAATTTTGGCGGCTTATTTATACAAGACCTTAGTTTATATACGCCAGCTTGTACTTATTCTGGCTGGTTCTCTTAAATCCATGTGACAACAAAGTAGAAATGCACAGTAGAGGAAAAACTGGAAAAACAAACCTCTGGGTAGAATCTCTGTGCTGGTTTAAGCCGATCCAACTGCAGTGCTGCTAAAGGAGACGGTCTCATCCTGCACTGCCCACGTATCGTTATCCCTTTGCTTGTGCATAGTTTTTACATTGGTCCAATTTTATTTCTCTTTATGCTTAGAAATTTGTTATTTATTTAAAGACCAGCAAACTGATCAGTAATCCTTATGTGGGATTATTTGCATGTGCTTCTGTAACGTGTTTCTCAAGACTCGGATCTCGCAGGATAAAATTCCCTGTAAAAATTTAACAAAAGTAAGTAAAGTTCCTGTGCTGTAATGATTTCTCCCCTTGCAGCAAGGGCATGGTCGCTGTCTTCTGTTTATAGTCTTTTTTTTCATCTGAGGAGACTGATTCTTTGGGTTGCATTGAAAAAAATCAGACAACCTCACAGCTTCTCCTTTCCCCTGATTTGACCCCAACTAAAGAAAGTTGCCTGAAGTTCTTGCTTTTCTCATTGACTGAAGTGAGCAGGTCCAAACAGGACTCTTAAATTTCACCAACTGCCTTATTCTGGTTTAGCTCCATCTTATCATGTGTAAGCCTGTTACTGGCCTCAGAGCTGGAAGTGCAATATTCCCCAAGTAGAGGCATTTGGGAAGGTTTCTCATAAAAGAATTGTCTTGAAGTGCCAGTTGATCAAACTAGACTTTTCATGGGAAGATGTTTTGATGAAGTTTTTACTGGGAATGGTTGTTCCCAGACAGCTCATCCAACGGTGAAGGAAACGATCTGAGATGAGGTCTGGGTTGATAACCTGAATGCTTGTCTGTAACGAGCGGGATTCAGGTCAGGAGCCCTTCGCTTACATGGTACTGTGGAATGAAACAAGAGTCATCTGTGCCCTGCACGAATGATCTAACACTCCTCTACGGAATTAGTTTCTATTGTGAAAGCTTTTCCACTTGCAGCGCAAAGAGAGATTATGGCTTCAAGGTGCACGGCTTGTTCTCCTGAGTTGTAATTTATGTTGTGAAAACTTTTTCGGAAAGACATGCTAATCCTGAAGACACAAGGACTTGTGATTAAGGCAATCACTTTTGGTTTGTGACAGTGACAAAGCAGCACTTGAATATTAGCTTCCACCTCTCCTTCCTTGTACTTACCCAGTTTTGGATGGCCGGGGGGAGGGTTGGTTGGTTCCTTTGTTCCGTTTTTCCTTTTTAAAAAGGTTTTGTGGGAAGGAAGAACTGCCACATATCTCAGCCTGCATGCAGTAACGCTTTGCAACAGACGTGGGATATGTGAAAGTGGTACCGAATGGTTTCCCGTCACCGTCAGTCCCCGGTGAAGACCACGGAGCGACGTGCTGGAGGAAGTGCTGGCCCCCGCGCCTTGGGCAAGACTCGTGGAGCAGATACCCCGCACGCAGAGTCTTTGAATCAAAGAACAGGAACAAAGATGAAGACATTCCAGAGCAATTAACTTGTTGTGCAATATTTAAATTATTTTTAATCATAGTTTTACCTCAAATTATAATTTAAGATACATCATGTAATCACTAGTAATACGAAATGAAAATGGAAAGGGCATGTTCTTTCTTCTGAACGTTCTCCATATAATAATCAGCTAATAACTCTGTCTGCTTTAATTCAAAAGTTCCACTTGCTCAGTTTATAAATTGGCAGGCTGCTTTTTAATTCTTCTGTTCTAATTTGTTGTAACATGTATGAAATACATGTGTTAATTTGAGTAAATACAGTAAAGTTAATCAAAGGAAATGATTACAGGAGGAACCCAAGAGGGTTGCTAGTTATCGCTCGGGAAGGAGTTATGTAGCTCTGCCAAATTAATTAAATACCACTAGTTAAAATCAAAGGTTAGTGATAAGAATCTTGTTGAATTTTGGATACAGGTGACTTGTTTTAATGGATGAAACGATGACCCTTTGGTTGAACAGATTGCTTTTTGTTTCCTTGTAAAAGCCTAACAGGTTATGTATTCTTGCCCGTCCTATTGCCCTTTGAACTCTGAATTTCCAGCTGGATTTCCCTTAATGGGCCGAGCAGTAAAGTTCTTCTGCCTCTCTCACATCATGCTTCAAAGTTGCTTCACTGGAGGCCTCTGCGCTCGTCGCATCTCTGCGTCACTGCTAAGTGTCCCCACTCTGTTAAGAGAGCTATAATTAACTTGCAAGGCGCGAGTCAGAGGATTCGGCAAAGTGCCAAGAAATCAACCCCAATTACTATATTCACGTTGTCAGTAATGCCCACTTCACAGTTTCTGCTAATTTGAAATGGCAAGTCCCAACTTCCCATAGCAAAATTACCAGTTTTGCTCTGTTCTTCTATTTTCTGCTTCTTATTCTGTTATTTTGACTCCATTAAATTACTGTTGTAAAGAGAGTTGCAAATCATCTCAGAAAATTCTCATCAGGTAATTGCAGTGATAGAGTATAAATGTGGTGGATGCAGAGTTCCAGGGCTTGTGTTTAGTGCAGTCTAACACAGACCAAAGCGGGGGAAAAAAAAGATGGATTGATCAAAACTGTCTGCACTTAAAAGAAGGTTCTTGTTGGAGCAGCTAAATCCGTACTGCAATTGAAAATGCATTCAGAAACCTGACTTTTTCTTCTATTTCGTCCCGTTGCATACAGTAGCCTTCAGACTGTTGCAGTTGCCATCCTGTTGATACCTGGTTTCTTAGTTAAATCGTTCATTTCTTTTTTTTTTGGCTTCTCTCGAATGGATTTTCTCAGACATTCCATAACCAGACTCAAACATTACCGGGAGCTGGGACAAGAAATTACTAACTTAATCTACATGACAGAATAATGTATTTCAAAGTATTTTTTGGATTTCGGTGCTTGTAGCGCAGGAGGCAGAGGCATGACCTTCTGTAACCTCTGGCATTTTTCTCATCTGGAGGACGGAGTCTGTCGATGTTAGACGTGCTCCAAAACACCTCCGGTGGGACGGTGGCTGTGACGGAGGAGTTAGTGCTACCGTCGGTGCTGCTAAGGTCCTGCCAGCCCGCTCTGATCCAGCTTTGATCCTTCAGGATTCAACAAACGGGATTATCTCTTTGTAGACTTCTTTCACTCCCATAATGAGCTCCTGGTTTGTCACCTATTAATAATCTGATATGGGGAACTGGATGAATATGTTCCCCTGTATCTCTAAACATTAGCCCGAGGGCTGATGGTTGGGGAGGAAGTATTTTAATTCAGTGGCTTCGTGTTCCTTAGGAGATAGTGGTTTTGACAAGAACATCGGTTATGTTGGTCGTTTATTGAAACACATTCACTGGTGGCTTTTTATGGTTGTAGCTTACTTTGAATTCCTACGTAACATCCTTAGGAGTAATATTCAGGTTTAATTCCAACAGCAAAAAATAAATTTTGTATCTTGAATAAAACTTCCATTAACTACTATTAATGAAATGACCGTAGCTACTGTAACTACCGTGTTTTCTCACTCTGTAATTAGCCAGAGTTGGTGAATTGGGCGGGCATGGAATGCAAAATTCTTACTGTGCAAAACTTTCCAAAATTAAATATTTTCACTTTTCTGGATTGGCACAATAGCAATACCTTGTAAAGAAATTGTAAAATATATAAATATAAACCACACATATTTTTAAAGAGAAATGAACAAACCAAAACCGTACGCCCCCCTTACACCTCCTGATTTGTGCGTTTGGCCCCTGCCCAGACGGCCGGTGGCGTGGCACCCAGGACGTTTCTCTAGTATGTGGCATTCTGCAGTTGGCGGTTTTGCCCTGCCTGACTCAGAGTAACTTCTCCTTGTAAAGCACCAGTTCCTTCCAAGCAAATTGAAACCAGTGCTGATCAAGATCTGTATTTTAAATAAGATTACGGTACCAGGCTTGACTAGCTTCAACAAAGGTCATTTCTTAGCCCAGCTTCCCGCGGCCACTGGTACATTTATTGGCATTTTCCTTGTTAGCAAAGTGTATTTTTGGAGTACATCATTAAATGTATTGTAGAGATGACCAGGAAAGTTTATTCTGCAGTAAGTATTCTGAAGTAATATTTCCACATTCTTCTGTCCTTTTTAATGCAGTAAGTAACTGTATTTTGTCCAACAGTCTTTCTCTGTTGCTACTAATACACATGACCAACGTCTTCATAATTTTGTCCTCGTTGACCAGATTCATCTTCCTCACTGATAACTGGCATTTTAAGGCAAGGAATATGGAGAATATTATCCAACTTCCAGAATATATATATGTGTAGATATATATTTTAGCTTTTTGAGCTTCGTGAGGTCCTGAGATGACCTATGGAGAAGATGATTTTTCCCAACTGCAGCGTTGCCCGGGCAGCTGCCGTTAGGGAAGCCATTTGCTTATTTGGTTTGAAAGCTTCGAACACCGGTGATTGAACTCCTGCAGCGGAGTATCGCTGCTCCCCCGCTGTGCGATGTCCTGAGAACAGCAAAGAATGTCACACACTTCGTAAAATAGAGGAGCAGTATTTCATACTGACTGGCTGCTGAAAGGGTCATGATTGAAAATGTGAAATAACTTTTAAAGTGCTGGTTCTTTCTACTGTTTTCTTTTTGACCTCGTTTTAATGATGTTTGAGAATGGATGGCTTTTATTCGGAAGGAGATTTTTTTCAGTAGAAATACAGCGTGCTGTAGAAACAACAGAAAGTATACATAAAATACGGAGATGTTTTTAAGATAGAAGAAGGTGGTGTCTCGGATATTAATGGGCGCTGTAGATAAATAACATTTGAGTGGGGGCAGGAATAATTTTTCTTCAGTTTTAGTATCTCTTGAATAATTTTTGCACGCTGATTGTATGCAGTACTTCACGCTGCCTCCCATCCAAATCCTTTTGAGCTCCATCATGGTTGTATCCTGCTGGAAAAAAAAATAATTATTTATGTGCAAGTTAAAAGGTCTGCCTGAGGTCATGGCAGTAGCTTGGTGACCATTCAGGCCAGGACTTGGTTTCCCTCCTATTTTTGACTTGATGTTTTAAACAATCACGGCCACAGGTGGCCGTGACGGATGTTGCGTGGGGGCTGGATGGTTGCAAGGTGTGAAGCAGTTCCTCCTCGAGCTGTTAAAGTGAAGCGGTGTTTGTAGGTTAGACAATGTGACTGGTTTCTCTGTCCCATGCCCGGGTTTAAGCAGCCTGACCCACCAGCTGGGGACCAGTACTGAGGCTGAATAACTCCAGAGGAGTAATGCAAGGGTAAAAACTGCCGGGGAGCCAGCAGGAGATGGAGCCCAGGGGCGTTTACGGGATGCCGGTAAGCTGTGAGCAAGCAGAATTTAGAAATAATGGGATTAATATTGACTCTGATGCATAGACCCAGTGCTTTGTAGGTGTGCTGTGTCTGTATGCAAGGACAGCTTGATTTAATCTTCTTACTTTGGAAGTAAAGAGTGTGGTGGTCAGGTCTCGGTGAGGACCGTGGCTCTGTGTGGCAGTGGGGGGGGGGCAGTTGGTCACTGGAGATGGAGAGAAGCTGCAGTTGGTGTTGCAGTTGCGTTAGTAATACAGCTTTTGCTCGTAACGTTGGTGGGAACTTTTAAGTTGTTTTCTCTTCCCTGATTGTGGTTTATTCAGAAAGTGAGTTTGGGTAGCTGTGATTTATTATGACTGTCATTAAAATCAGTCTTATTTTTCAGGACCACAAAAACCGTTTACATTGCAAAAAATATTTTTGGTAGCATGTGACGTAGCTTTCCCCCCCCGTGAGCAGGAGGCATGTATTCTACTGCCCCAACAAATCTTGCTTTGCTTTTTAAAGAAAACGAAAGGGTTTTTTTTGCAGACCAATAGCATATTTTTCATGGACAAACCCAAACTGCCAGAATATCACCAGCAAGACTCACTCAATATTGAGACCAGTGTTAAGATAGATACTGGTCTGGCAACTTTTCCCAGCTGCCTTAATCTGGAGTTTGAATGATTGCTGTAATCGCTGATTGTACACTTATTTTAGCAAGTAAGAGATGAACAGATTTTAACTGGTTTTGACCGTGGTACCTAAAATGAACCTTAATTAACCCAAATGGATTTTTATCCCGCTGGCTGTGGCTCTGGTACTGCTCTGAGCGGAGCTGGATGACGGCGGTGGCCAACAGCGGTGGTCCCTTTTGGCTGCTCTGTCCTTCTCCCTGCCTGGCCACGTGCTGGTGCTCTGTGGAGGATTTTGCATCCAGCCAACAAAAAAATCGTATGGAAGAGATATTTGTTTCTGGAGAAATTGTGATAGTGCGCAACACGACAGGAATAAAGTGTTGCTCTTTCCTCTGAAACTGATTATAAAGAGGGTGGAGTTCGTTGCAGTTAATTTTATTGTGTTTTTACAAGTCGTACTGTTTTTTTTCCCTTCCCTGTTTGTTCTTACTTGATTTTTGGGAGGATTCAGTTTTTGCTATTTAATTAGTAGGGAAAATATCCTCCTTTTTAATCTTGCATCATGTATTAGATCTGTGTTCTGACATGGCGGAGCTTGTGGACCCTTTTAAGCATAGCTTCATTATTTATAAGGCATTAATCAGATTAATTTCGTAATAGTTTCCTGCTAATCCTGCCATTGTTCCTTAACTCAGAACTAACGAAAGCACAATTTTAATACACTTTTAGTTGCTACAACATCCTTCTATTTTCATTTATATTTTTATTAGAAAGTACTTTCAAACAGTTGTTTAAAATCTTAAAATAATGAAGCAACACGTTAAAATTGTAGCACTAGATACTTCTACTGCTGATAAAAGGACAATTTATCAAGCAACTTCCCTTTTTATTAAAATAATCTTTCTTTGTCTGTTAAAATTTGTAGGAGTTTTCCTACTTCTGTATAATCCCAGTCATTGTGCCAACTAATTTTTTTCAAGCAATGATTGTGAGGCTCACTTAAAAACATGTTTCATTTGTGGAAAACTGTCCTTTTGGTGATCCTGATATAATTTACAATTGAAGTGCTTTAACTACTGACATGCAGCAATGAACACTAAAATCTTAATTACTTGAATTTTTTGTTGTTGTTATTGAATTAACCTGTCACTTCCTTAGCTTCAGTTTGCAAGGGGCCTCATTTCTAAGATCTTTGAATGAGATTAATTATTTTTCTGGGTGGTTTTTTTTCAGTTCTGTTTTATAAAGTACTTTTCTGTTATCTGATGTTGAAATAGGCCATTCAGGACAGTTTGTGACATTACAAAGCTTAGAACAGAAGCTTTATCTAGTGGTAGTGTTAAAAACAAAAAAATCAGCAACCCTAAAAGTCAAAAAAAGAAGAAAAAGAGGTTAACCTTGATTACCTTGCACAGACAACCATATTGATATCATTCCTTCTTAACTGCTGCTCATCTCATCTTCAATAGCGTTTTAAATACTCCAGTATAAATGTATATATAATTACAAAACGGCTATTACAATCAAAATCTAAAGGTTGTCAAGCAGATTTCTGAATTGATAAACCTAAAAAGTACAATATTTTCAGTGATGATGAAAACTTATTCTTTCTGTACCAAAAAGGATGATGGGGAACTGCTTGCGTGCAGCCGAAGAACCGACTTTTCCTCAATAGCTTATCATGATAGGGTCATTGAGATGTCAATTACATACTTTATATTTATAGAGCACTTTTGTTCATGGAAGATTCCTAAGTGTCTCCCAGGTGCTACCATATGCATAGGAGAAGATTAATCTATTATTTTTCGGTTTGAAATTGGAGTGCTTCAGAAAGAGTAGGAAGAGTATGCTCGTCTGTCAAATGAATACTGTTTTCATAAAAAGACTGACTGAGGTAGAGGGAATTGTAGGATTTGCCTGGAGTTGTCACGTGAGGTTTTTCTCTGGTCTGCATGTACTGGAATAATTTTCTTTCTGGGCAGGGGCTTCCCTGAAGCAGTAGCCATGCTTCTGATTGAGCTTATTCTTGTAACTGATTAATGAGAGAATGAAAGTTTAAAAAGCACTCACAACTCATTTCATTAATAGCTTATCTCCTTTTAGAAATTGTATCTATATTCTGCTTTTGAAGCACCAAATGAAACATCATTTTACAATCCCGTCATGTGTGGTTCCTAAATTAGGGTAGGTTTAATTGCTTTGAAGGAGCTCCACAAAAATGTATGCGATTCAAAGGAAGCGTTTTTTTTTCTGATTTTGGGGATAGACTCATTATGTCAGCAGTAGTTACTGAGCTATTAGAGTTTGTTTTATGTGAAAGACCTACAATAGAAGTGCTGATCTCTTGTAGTCGTGCAAGTTTTCAATGCTTTCTGTGAACAGCAGTTGAATAGATGATGCGAGAGTTGGTGAAGATGTAGATCTCGACCATCTGTTAGAAGGGATACTGTATTACACACGGTTTGTTGGGGGATTATTTTTTTAGTTTTTGCTTTCTAGAGTCTTGCTTTGAATCTTCCAAGTGAACAAGTCTTCACTGTCTCTCCTTGGCAACTACTTCATTGACTAAAAGAGTTTTTGCATGTTGCATTTTACATGGTCCAAAGAAGTTCAGGTTGCGATGTGCAGTTAAACATGCTCTTGCTAGAGCATGGCTATGTTATACGGGCAAGCAAAGCATTTCTCTACATACGTTGAAAAAGCATATATTAATATTTTGTAAACCAGTTTTTTCTTCTTGATCAAAGCTAGCATGTTAGCAAAAACTTCAAATTCCCCTTTTAACCTGCTGGTTACTTTGCAGGTATGTATTCTACCCTGCTTAATAGCAACGAGCTAAGTATATCCCTCACGCTCATTTTAAGATCACAAAGCAGTTGTTGATATTTTGGCATTTAAAAGCATGTTGTATGTCTTTTTTTAAGAAGGAAAAAGCCAGTAAATTAGTTTTCTCCACAGCAGCGTTAGCAGTACCACTGGAGGTGCTACACGGGGTCCTGGAAATGCAGAAAACCCAATTAGCAAGAGATCTTGAGAGAAAGGAGGAAAAGCAGGTAGTTCTGGGAGACCGTAATTAGGGCAGATTTTATAAATATTTTTGTATTCCTAGAAATGCCATCATGTATTATCTCAGTCAGTCATGACAATAACCAGCAGCAGGGGAGAGAGGAAGGGGAAGTGGAGAGAATTAATATACAGACCAGTAATGTGGCCATTCCTCTTTTTAAGAAGAGATGCTACACGATGAGCAGCTTAGCTGGAGCGGTAATAAATATCACAGCCTCTCTTTCTTTTTCCTGCAAGTAAGAAGCCAGTAGGAAATTACAATTTCATATAGGAAGCCTCCAAAAGGCATGATGTCCTCAGATTTTCATGTTAAATCATGCTCAGAATTTTATAGTTTGGAGGAAGTTCTGTGCCAAAATCCTAAATGCTTCGTTGTGAAAGCAGCTTTTCAAAGTAAAAAAAGAAACACAGTCCCAGATTCATTATGAGACTGTTGCAAGGAACTGCATTGTTTTTATGGCTTCGTATGCTTTGGCTCAAAATGTAGAAATCAAACAAGAGATTGTGCTTCTTATTATACAGGTGCATGAGTCAGCTTCTTGTTAGTTTTTCAAAGCCTTTTCAATTGTGCAATAAAGTCATGTTGAAATGCATTTTAGTACTAAACATGTTGTTTCTCTAAAAGCTTCCCTTCAGTTGTCTCTAGAATTATTCAATTTTCCATCCACGTGATGACAGTTCTGTGCAGTAGGAGTTTATAGCTTGGCACCCAGATTTACCAAAGCGTGGCACAAGGTAAATTCTGACTATGCAGCTTAAGGTCAGATTGTGTTGATGAAAACAAAAGTGACCAAAGGAGACCTTTGTGCAAATGTTGTTGTTGCTAGTCCTGGTCCCAGGAGATACGAATGCTTACTGGAAAGGTCTAGGTTAGAAGCAAAGGAAAATGAGATTCTTGCTGTTAGGATGTCCACAAACTCTACGAGGAAATGCATTTCCCACGCCAGAGCGGAAAACAATGTTTTATGTAGTGTATAAGATTTGATTTTTTTTCCTTTTTCTATTTTACAAAAAAAAAAAACCCAACTCACCTTTAAAATAGACCTTGTGTTTCTTAAAAAAAAACAAAACAAAACCAAACAACACAACTTTCTTTTTACCCTGAGTGGAATATTCTAGAAAGTGTGCCTGTCTATGAATTGTGCTATTAGTCTTGATTTTCTTCTTGTATGACTGAAGCAATTGTTTCAACTTTAATTCAGGTTTATTAAATGTAGAAGGTACAAAGTATCAAAGAAGCACCAAGCTTCCCACTCCTTAATGATCTTGCTTCCTGCCAAAAGTGCATATTCTTCCACTGCCTCTTCCCTGTACGTGACTGCAGGTTCAAGTTCAAATTATCTGTTGCTTAGCTGAGAGCAAATAGGTTCAGGGAGTTTTTCCTGCCAGATTCAAAACATTAATGCTTTCAAAACAAATAAATTCATTTTTCTTCCAATTAAACAAAGAAGAGATTCCTGTTTGAGTAAGGCACGAGAAATTGCAACCCTATCATCATGGTGATGAATTTTAGGATATAGAGCCTTCCTCCAAGCAGTGTGATATGCTTTAAAAAGGAGCATTTGGGAGAAAATAAATGAGCTTCATATTGCACTTGAGGAATTAACTTTCATTTTAGTGGTGGAAATTGGAAACACCAATATAGTGAGTCAGTAGTAATCAAGCAGAGGAAACAGGACGTGGCTCCACACTTCTAGATATTTAAGCATTACTGTTTCTGTGGAAAGAGGAAAGTTAGATTTATACTTTGGTTGGACTTTTCTGCAGAGTTTATTAGCAAAGTGCCTGAAAAAAAATTGTCTCCTCTCTAGAAGTGTTGGGCTGCTTGTTTTAGCGTTGATATAGGATGATCTGTTTAGGGATGTTAAGTGTATACAGAACACGTGGCTTTGGTATGGAGCAGAGTGGGAATCAGCACTTTGAGTTAACCGTACGTGTTAAATGGAGACTTACCTAGTGCTTTATTTTTTAAAGAAGAGCTTGGCTGGACAGAAGCTCAGGAGGTTATCTGGTCCGTCGGCTGCCCTGAGTCAAGCTCAGCTATACCTGACAGATGTTTGTTTAACCTCCTAATTCCCTGTGATGATGGAAGGTCACAGACAGTTGTTTCCGGTGCTTTTAGGTCTTTTCCATTACCGAACAGCCCTGATGTTCAGCCTTAATGACGCTGTACTTTTGAGATCATTTCTCTGTATTCTGTCCACAACATGGAGAACAGGTTACCATCTGCCTCTTCCTAGCAATGTTTTACATTTTGAAATGCCATCTTCCCCATCATCTTCTCCTTCCTAAACCAGGGATTCTTTTATTCGTTTTAAGCAGAGATTATCTCCATGCTTCATTTTCCGGTCCCTTCTTCATCGCAGAACTGCCGCTGTCACTTCCTCGCCTGGTTTGTGCCTTAGCAGGGACAGTGGTTTCATTAGAGAAACGGTTCCTGGACAGGCTCAACTGCCCTCATGTCTTGGTTTTACTACAGGTGATATTTCCTGGGCTTTTCATTTCCACTGCTTTGGACGTTCTCAAATTGAGTGATATCATTTTGAAACACAATACCCAAAGCCAGCAAGGCCTCAGCTGGAATACTTTCTCCAGCGCTCACTAGAGCAGAAGAATTATTTCACATCTTATTGGCTATACGTATGGGTTTGCTCTTCTCGGTACGATATCTTCCTCCTTTGAAACAGAAGGACACTGTTGAGTCATGTTCAACTCGTGATCCAGTATTATCCCTAGATTTTTTTTTTTCCAGAACTGCTGAGCACCCAGTTGTTCCTGCTTAAGTGTGGTCTTTCACATTAAACGTACATCTGGTGAATCTTGGGGGATTTTTGGTGGGGTTTTTTGGCTGGGTTTTTTTTCCAGTTAATTTTTTCAGTTTATAAAGTTCACTTTAAATTGTAATCGTGTCATCTGTGTGTTTCTTTTCGCACCAGGTTCCTGTTCTTTGCAGATTAAATAAATTTATCCTCTGTCTGTCACAGGGTTATTGGTGACAGTTGAGTAGGGCCACATCCAGGGCAGGCGCTGGTGGAACCTCTCTCTAAACACTATCGGGTGTAATAAGCAGCTGCTGGTAACTCCTCTCTGGATGCGACTTTGCGGATGGAGCTACCCAGCCCATCTGATCTCTGCCTTAGACAGGTGGATCTAGACCAGGTTTCCTTAGCTAGCTTATGTGCGTGCTAAGAAGGCTTTGTTGAAGTCTTTCTCAATTCAAATTGTGGCATTTCCTGCTTTTTCCTCAGCCCTTAGCTCCTTAGCATCTTGAAGAAGGAAATCGGGTTGCTTTAACAAGGCTTTTTTTTGTGACAATTTCAAGCTAGTTAGCAGTTTTCTTCTAGCTGCTTGCAAGCAGGTGGTTATTTGTTTTAGAGTTTTTCTTGATTGCTGATGAGGTGTCCAGCCTCCCTGTCCTCTGCTCCTCTTTCTGCCACTTTAAAAACGTGCTATACATTTGGCCGTTTTAGGTCCTTTTTAAGGTAACAGCTAATGTCTTGAATTAATTGTCAGGTTTTTAGCATACATAACAACAAAGTTTACGCAGCCAGGCCAGTTTGAAAATACCTGAACTCTTTAATTGACATCTTTGTAATCTGTTCCAGATAAAGTTTTAAAACTTCCCCTCTTTTCTCCTCATGTTAGCCATCTACCGACAGGTCTTCTAGTAAAAGCTGATATAAAGAGACATCCCTTGTGCTCTTGTTCATGTCCTTTTTCCACTGTATGGTACGCCAGCAGCCCCTTCGGTTGCCCTGCCACCGTTGCTTTTTTAATAAAATGTATTTTTTGCTGCTTACTGGATTTCTTGCTAGTTTTCTCCTGTTCTGTGTTGGAACATTTCTGATTTTATTTCTAAATGTTTATGCTGTATGTTTATACTTGTCTTTGGCAGTCTCACCCAAATCTTTCATCCCTCGGGCTTTCTTCTTTCATTTGAGGTCAGCGAAGAGGTTGTGCTTTAGCCATTGGGCCCTTTTCACACTCCTCTTCTTCGGGGGGATTTGGACCTGTCCCCCTAACTGCAGTTATTTAAGATTCCGCCAAGCTCCTCTTAATTTCTTTTCCCCTTAGGTTTGTGTCCTCTCTCACTAAATCTACCAACTATGTGAATTTGTTACTCTGTTGTCTTGAATTGTGTGTGTCTCACAAACCCCTCTCCTCTACCTAATCTTCCTCATTTGGAGTTGAGAATAGATTCCCACTATAAAAGTTTTATATATATTAGTATATATTTGTTTTCTGCTTTTGGTCATGACCAGAGGCTTTTTGGCCAATTTGTTTCCTACAGGTATCTGAATCTTGGAAGTAAGTGTACTGAATCCTTGATGTTTGAAACAAGACTCCTCTTTTTTTGGCACTTTTTCCCCTGGCTCCATCTCATTGTGCATTTTGCTCTTTGAGCAGAATCCCAGGGCGCTCTGTTCAGCATTGTGCTGCAGTACACGCTCTGAAACCTGAAAGCAGCAGTAACAAGGTGTGACAGAAGTTGATTGCCCTGATTTTTACTCCTTAAAAATGTGCAGAGTCAAGGCTGTGGTGGTTCTCCTGACACTGTGATTGAATTTACCCAGTTCACTGATGTAAATACATACTGACTGTACGTATTGGAGACCTCGTTGG
Source organism: Charadrius vociferus (assembly GCF_000708025.1). Lineage (NCBI taxonomy): Eukaryota > Metazoa > Chordata > Aves > Charadriiformes > Charadriidae > Charadrius > Charadrius vociferus. The sequence continues at coordinate 2,305,861 of NW_009648350.1, forward strand.
AGTATGTATGTATATGCATTTATTCAGAAGCTCGTTGATCGTAATTGATGAAGACAAGGGGTGGGAGGGCAGAATTGATAACTTTCTGGGGGATGCTAGCAATAGATACGGTAAGGAAATTAAGTATCTTATTAAACTTTGTTAACTAGACATGCTGACAATTCCTGAATTATCATTTGCTGCTCAGTGCTTACAGTAAAGGTGCCGTTAGGAGGCACCTTCATAAGACATTTTATAAATGGTATTGAGTAGCTCAAAGCTAGGAGCAGTTATCCGGAGGAAGATCCCGGCTCTCAAGCAGTGCATAGCTGTCATGTCTCCCGGTGATACTACCACAGCAATTTCTTGGATTATAATACTCTGTTTCAACCCTGTGGCTGATGCGCACATGCTTAACATTGATTAATGAGCCTGGCATAATTGTTATTTTCCCTCAATGGCCCAATTTCTAAT
>NW_009648350.1:2306338-2324173 GCF_000708025.1 Charadrius vociferus
CGTGGTTGTTTGGGAAGCAGATGGTGTTGAGGTTGCTGGGAGAAGCAGGCTGTGAGAGTGAGTCCAGCCATCCACTGCAAACCAGGGTATTGCTGACAGTCCGTCCTCACCAGAACTCAGTCCCGCTGCTGTCAGCTTGGGAGCAGTGAAAAACAAGAGGCAGGTATTTGGAAGACAGCTTTCCACATGTAAGGAAGGCTTAGCTCCTGCTTACTGGTGCCCAGGCACAGGAAACTGGTACAGACTTCGGGCCAGGGAGTTGGAAATAGTTAAAACTGAAAGCAGAAGGAGGAGGTGGTAGCCATTTGCCAGGAGACAGAAAAAGGATGAGATTAGCTGGCAATTTAGGGTTGGTAGAAATGACTGAGGACAATAGAATATATGCTGAAGTTAGCATCCGAGATGAATTTGAGCATTTATCAGGAGACGTGAAAACCGTATATAACCTTCACTGCTATGCTCCGATTTTGACTTTACGCTCCTGGTTCTATCTTCATCAATAAACCTTACAAGAAGGAGAAAGATGTTTTTATGTTAACTGCAGTGGCAACTGTATTTTAATCATGCTGGTTTTTGCTTAATGTTGGCGTGATGGTTTTTATTGTATGTGGAGTTGTAAGAAATTGTACGGAAATGTTGCATTAAGTAGATGAGCAGCCCTGTAGAGTCGTGGATTCACTGCTAACACTTGCATAATTGTCCATTACTACTTCTTAAGAACAGCTCTCCTGCTCTGAGAGATGCCAGCATGGGGTCCTTAAGAACACCATTTTGGGTGGAAGGAAACACAGTTGTAATCAAAACAATGATTACCATCACATTCATTTAAATGCAGAAGGAGAAACTAATGTGTGCTCCAAAGGAATATAAAAAATTTACAAGTAATTCCTGGTTTTGAGGTTGGGTTTCTGATGTCCATGGGGAAAAAGTTAATTTCTTACCTTTCACTTTCAAGTGAATATTTTTGTATTCATTTCTCACTCTGCATTTAAATGATGTGATAGTAATCATTGTTTTGATTACAGTTGTGCTTCCTTTCCCCTATAATGGTGTTCTTGAGTACCCCATGCTGGTAGTACTAAGAGCAGGGGAGCTATTCTTAAGGAGGAATAATGGACAATTACGGGAACATTAATGGTGAATCTATGGACTTCTTAGGAGTTCTCAGCTCTTACAGAATCCTTCTTTTTCTCTTCCTCCAAGATGTAAGGAAACTCCCGAATAGTCCTATCTAATCATACAAAGTTAAATTTTGCAGTTCTCAATCAAGCTTTTGGTAACAGCAAATGGAGATCTGCCATGATTTGGCACACAAAAGAATTACAAACAGATCTCTGCATTTGCTCTCCCAGTCAGTTGGACTTCGGTATTTTTGTGTGTAATTCTTAAATACCAAACTGCAGGAATACTCTATAACTGTCAACATAAGTACAGACTTTTTTGCCATTAGCAATGGGTGATGACGTGCTGGACGAAGAACACATTCCCCATCTCTGCCATTCTTCTGTTCTCCAGCTCTCCATCCACCCTCTCCTTCAATATTATTACTGTTGTTATTATTTTTTTGTAGCAGGCATCATATCTGGGAGCAGGGGATTAAAAGAGTAATTCCATTTGGCAACAGGCAAGCAGCATCAGTACTGGAATCCTTTCTGTCCTTCAGTAATATTAATGTTGGTAGAATATTATCAGGCGGTAGTTGGTTGACTGCAGACTTGCATGTAAATAGAGGGGGCTTATTTGGTCAGTATTGTTTCTCGAAACATTTAACTATTCAGGAGCAACAACACTGCAAAAATATTCTATACATATGTTTTTAAATGCTGGAAATCCTGATTTTTGTTTTAAAACCAAAAGATACTGCAAATATAACGCATTTTATTTAGAATTATGGTGCTAGTTGGGGTGGCTGTCAGTACAAAGGCTAATGCTATTTATTAAGGTCCTGGTTTTATTTAATAGCCAGATGAATGGAACAGTTAATAAAAGAAATATTGCTTTATTCCCTGACATTTATGTCCTTGGTTTCCAATAAAGAATTGAAATTATGAATAGTTGATGGTTTAAATTGATGTTTTATGTTGAACGCTAGCTATAATTTCCCCTCTGAGGATTGTAATACCGAGAAACAGATGGTTTTTCACAGTAACAAATTGCTGCGTGTATACTGTATATAGAGCTGGCTTTCAGATCCTTTCACCTTCAGCGCCACGCACTCACTGCGTCAGACCAAAGCGAAAGGCGGCAAGCGCGACGGAGCGCCTCTGCAAAGGGCTTCCTGACTCTTCACAAGACAAAGTAAATGCCATAGGAAACACGACCTATTTTTTCAGGTGCGCTAGAGATACGAAAGCTGCTGCTGAAATGGCTCTATTGAAACTTGGTATGAACAGCTAAGAAGTATAAACACAAAAGTTCTTGGCTATTCACCGGGTCGAAAATGCATGCTGAGTCTCAGGCGTTGCAGTGTGCTCTGGCAGGCTGGGCTTCCTTTTCTGAGGCCGTTGGAAGCTTTGGAAGATGAAAAAGAGTGGTAGCAGTGGGGAAAGGAGCAAGGAAGTTTGAAGTTAAACAGGCAACTTGAGTCCGGGCCCAGAGGTTTCTTTGTGGTAGCTTCACACTGAATTTCTGAATGCATCCAGTTCGCGGTATCTTGAGGTTTTATTGACGTTTGGTCTAAAGTAAATGAGCACTAAATGCTCTTGTTTATGCATTTTTAAACTGTTCTTCAATAATTGTTACTGTGGGGAAGTAGCGCGAGGTGATTAGCGGAGAGTTTGGCAATCCACATTAAAAATACACTTTTTATAAGCTAATTATCTTGGGAAATGGTAGTAATTATCACTTTTAAATGGTCTCTACTAAGATGTACATGTAATATTTGGATTGAGTCACTTTATGCTCCATTTAAAAGCAGAAAGAAGAAGAAAACAGAGGGGTGAAAGGGTACAAGCGAAGGGCGGGATCGTGACCAGGTCTGTGCTCCTCCACAACTTGTGTGTGTGACACCGTTGTTGGACTCCAAAGTGCTGCTCTGGACTTCTGCTGCTACTGGCAAAACGGGTATTTTGTCTTTCACAAATATTTCTATGATAAATCATAGAATCATAGGCTTCAACTTGAAAACAGCCACTATTGCGTAAGACACATTAATTGTTCAAAGCTGAATGACGTAGATCATAGGATTAAATTTTTAGTACTAATTTTCAAAAGAACTCTTATTCTAAGAATTGATGAAACTGCTTTCAAAATCCTTTTCTGCTTATGACCTCACTACTTACTAAACCTCAGTGTCCTAAGACTTTTATATATCCTACAAGGACGGTTATTGCATACCTTGATTGTAAACCATAATTTTGGTAAAGCAATGAAGTTGCTGGAATGAAATACCATGTTAACCAACTCTGTGTTGGTTAAGTGTTACTTACCCTAATTTTTCTGGTTGTTCTGCTAATGGCTTGTATTCAAAATAGTGAAGAAATGCATCAGGAATCCTGCCCTTTACTGTTTCCCCCTTTTGGGTTAATGTCAGGAAATGGCACATTACTGCAATTTGTCTGGCTCTGCACTTACTGCTAACAGCGATAAAGCACTAAGAACACCCGGAGTCCAGCGCTGGAGCTAAGCATGGCCATTGACGAGGACAGCAAAGGTCAGAAAAGGTTAAGATGGTTGGGAAAGCCATTTCACATATATCAGCTATGTTGTTTAATAAGTTACCTGGAACCAGTTTCTAGCGGTTTGCAATACAGAGCTTAAGCAGGAAAATTCAACAGAAATCCTATCTCGGGTAACTGTAGTGTGGGTTATAATTTAAGAGACCTTGCCAGGACCAGGTTTATAAAGGTTGTGTAACGAGAAAGTTACAGTCAGGAGAATTTAGTAGTGGTCTTTTTGTCAGTTTCTAAGTATCACTTGATTACAAAATACAAGACATGGTTGTCATTAATTTTCTAGTACAAAAAAAAATGTTCAGGTGAAGTTTTTTTACATAAGTGGCCCTAGAAGTAGGATCAGCCCACAGGTGAGTAAGAGCCTGTAGTATTTCTAAATCGGTGCTGAGGGACATTAATAAACTTTATTTACTAGCTCTTGCCTTGAGGAATATCGCGCTAACACAGCTCGGCTTAGCTTCCAGGTGAGGGAAAGATGGGAGAGGATCAGGAGGTCTGTACCTACAGACAAACAAAAGTAACCTGCACTTGTGTGTGTATTGTCTTTAACTACAGCTTTGATTCCTTGAAATTCACATAAATTACGTGAAAAATTAAATAGATATTTTCACTAATGTGAAGGGCTAAAATAAGCCTGATGTTCTCCAACCATGCTCTCCCACTGCTTTTTTTTTTCTTGTTATTTTTTTCTTCCTTTTTTTTTGAGTTAGGTTTTTTTTTTTCTTTCTTTCTTGCTCCTTTTGGCCTGGAAATTTTGTCCAAGCAAAATTTGAGACGGTTGGCTGTCTGCCCAGGCTTTCTGACTGCCTGGTGCCCTGCTCTGAACAGGAAATCCCAGGCAAAGCCCGACCGCGCATGTGCGCATCAACTTGATAGCGCATGCACCGTGAGCCTAAAACGTTTTGTCCCTGACAGGAGTCTTGTGTATGTGCTGCGTAGCAGTTTTAGCGTGAAGAGGAGTCTCGGATGGGCTCTTTGACAGGCGAGGCTCACTCCATGCTCTCAAACTGTGTGTGCAGCACGTGTGCAGTAGGTCCAGCTCCTCTCCTGGCAGCTGCCCCAAGCAGTGCGTGTGAATAGAAAATTGCAAACAGAAATACAAAGTTCCTGGTAATGTTTGTTTTCTTTGATTCACATAATCGTTTTGTAGGTCTGTGGATGAACAGTGACATTTCAAGTTAGTGCTTCCTTGTGACTTGTACAGCGATGGGTGTGTCAGCTCTTAAGAACTGGTTGAATGGAGAATATTGATAAGAGATTTCTTAATCCTCTGTCTTTTGGTTCAAAACAACTCCGTATCTCTTAAAGATTATATTTGGTCACTTTGATAAGTTATTTGTGGCATGTGTTGGACAGCAGTAACCAGTTATTTTTATTTCAGAAACATAAGAGTTTATGCCAAATAAATCAGCACTCCCTTTTTTTTCCTAATAGTTACATCTGTTGATGATTTATTTACTTAGGAAAAAATACAACTAGTAACAAGTGAACATGACTTTGATTTGCGGGTTGTCCTTCCCCCAAAAGTCTGAGGTGTGGGGGCCTCTGGCTCTGACTGGAGAAACTGCTGTTGGCAGAGCTCTCATACAGGGGAGACTGAACAAAACATGCAAAGCCACACGTTTGTACATAATAAATTGGAGGTATTAGGCAGCCATACATTGTGAGAAAGAAGCACCCTGAATTTCCATCTCCTAATCCACTTGCCTTTTTAGTACATGTATGCACAAAACATCATTATAACACTTTTTAATAAATGGAATAATAGTAGACTTAGTGTTACATATAGCAGATTATCATCTTCAGTGATTGTGTGTGCACAGCTTGCGTTATCAGAAGATTAAATGAATCTTAAGGAGACTCTGCTCCACAGTGAGATTTGATTTTCCTCTGCAAGAAGGGTTCTTAAATTACTGAGCCATTGCACTTGCACTGCAAACGTTTGGCAGCACGAAAACCGAAAGGAGAAAAGTTTTGAACAGCTTACCTGTCTTGTCAAATCGCTCACCTTGACTGAGTAGGAAGGGCCCTATCGCTTTTAACATATGGGATGAATTATGGGCAGATTAAATGCTTCCTCCTTGACTTAATGCAGTGGAGCTCTGCGTACAGAGCGAATTGCAGTCGTGGTGACGATATCAGTGCCGCACGCCTCGCTGGCTTTGCAGCGACTGCTAATGACACAACCTCAGCCTCTTGTAAGAAGCGCTGCTCAAAGCTACTCCCTGTTTATTCATCTATTTTAGAAACCTTGGCACAAGGGACCATGAAAACTATCACCTTACGTAAATCCTCATAAGCTATTCATGTTAGTAGACAACTTTGCTCATGCTATTTGATTCACAATCCTCTGCTCCTTTAGTTCTTTCACATATTAACGAGTTTGATCACTGCTCCATATAAATGAGGCATAATCTGAAGCTGTCAGACCTAAACTGTGTCTTGAACATACACTAAGTGAATTTATTCAAATTTCTCTTTAAAGCTAGGAATATTTATAATAAAACTTGTCAGAGCTTCAGTTAACAGTTTACATTGGAAGTATTTTTGGTTGTGAAATACAAAAACAAGTCCAAAAATGACTTTGTGAGCTGATATTATATTTGCTTTGCATATGGAAAACTCATGTTGTGATTTCAACAACAAATGAGAAAATTGTCAAATTTCTATGAAAATTAATTAAGCCCAAACTTCTATGAAAATTAATTAAGCTCAAACTTCTATGAAAATTAATTAAGCTCAAATGAAAATGCGTTAAAACACTTCACAAATTTATAATGTGACTTGTAGCAATCACAATAAAAGAGCAACAGTCTCTGTCAGGAATGCTTTTAATTTTGGTTGTGCTGCCTCTTCTGTCATAGACTGAAATTGGATATATATTGAACTGAAAACAGTGGAGGTTTTGTTTTTTTTTATCCTGTGATGTTCCTAGTGAAGTATGCTGCGTAAAAATGTCTCCCTGCTCTTGTAAGCAGCAGCAGACTCTCCTGTTTTCTCCTTGAATCCTACTCAGTTTAGTACATCTGCCTCCGACTACATTTCTCTGTTCTCCTGTATCCTGCCTGATGCAAGACTGCATCCTCGCGGGGGCAGAGGCCAGCATGGAGGGAGCTTGAATCTCGTCTGGATTGTTGTTTGTGTTACTGTAATACACGAGTGTAAAATTTAGGAATATGCTTCATACCTTTGAGTGAAAGAAGCACAGAAATAAGCAACATATAAAGATTGTTACATGACTTAAAAAAAGGAATTTGTAACTTCAAAGAGGCAAGAAAGGCTGGCTGTAATAAGAAACCATGAAAAGGAACAATAGTAGGAGCAAATCATGTCTTTTTTTTTCGTTAGCTACTAGGATAATATTTTGGAACTGAATGAAGGCTATAGCTTATGAATCTCATTTCCCTCCTTAGCTATATCAAATGCAGAAGATGAGTATATCTCGCAAGTGTGTGTTGCTGTGTTAGGAAAATTTATACCAAAATGAGGCGTTATGGAACTCGTATGAAGAGTTTCTGTAGCGTCTAAGTCCTCGGCTGAAAGGGAGAGGTCTGAATATCCACAGCTTGGCCAGACTGCCTTGAGCATCCTTGAATTTTGGCCTGGAGTCTAATGGCAAAACTGATACAGTTTAGCCCCTGGCTTCAAAACATTATCTTACCCAGTCAAAAACATTATCTTTGTCTAGTCCTGTGTCCAAGGCTAAGCAGACACTTTAAACATAAGTTGAATCAAATGTGTGGAAGATTTCCTTAGCAGTCTTGATGCGAACAGGAAATTGATCTTCCAGCGCAAACGTCCAGAGTGCCAAAAGCTCATTCTTCAGAAAGATAATCAGGCACAGTATGTTGCAAGTTAATCAGTTCAGTTTCAGTTTAGTATTTACATTCAGTTTGGTTTTAAATAAGCATTTAATTAGTTCTTAAAGTGTATTTGAAAGCCTTCGTGTTGGACCTCGTAGATAATGAATGATGCCTGTGATTTTTGTTTTGTTATTGAAAAGTGAAACCAGATGCAGATTCGCCATCCAAGTTCAGATTCTAGCTGGCTGAAAGCCATGGAAGATAGGCGTTTTTATCATTTTGGAAGTATTTTGTGCGCTGCACTAAAACTGGCCGTTGGAAGGACATTGATTCCACACAATGTCTAAGTTGCTGGAACAAAATTCAAACACGTAAAGCAGCAGAAACACCTTCCTCCGTTCAAAAACGGGGAAAAAGGGATTAGTTTGTGGTTAATTTAGTAACTCCCAAAGTTATCATTGCTATATACCTACATTCGTTTCCTTATAGATTACATGGTTGTGCTATTTAAGCCTCCTTTCTGTCCTTTGGGACCAAATTCTTGTCCTGGGTGAGAAACCAAGCTCCCTTTTGTGTTGGGGCTCATCATGGGATTTTGAGGCCGGGATTATGCCCCAGCCCTTCCTGAGCCATTACATGGTATTCGCCAGTGAATGGGCTTCAGACTCGGTGGGTTCCCTGCAGGGCCCCTTGGCTTGACCTGGTCCTGCTGCTGCTCCTGGCTGCTGCAATTTCTTTTTTTCACTTGCTCAAGGTTTGTGTGGTGTTGAAAAACTATTAATAAGCCATACCTTCTGTGGTGGCTGTGTAAGAAATATCCATTTTAGATGTACTTGTTAAAGCAGCCCTATCTGCTGTCTTACTGCTTTTGCCTCTTGGGACAATCTGTTTAAGGATCCTCCCTGAGGGGATGCAGAAGGAAAATCCTGCTACGTTTGTGATGCATTTAATCCACAGCCTGTCTATACAGGGAAATAAATAGAGCGTTCACCTTTCTGTTTGTGGATTCCTTTCAAATACAATTACAGCATCACCTGTGGCATCCCGATTCATCAAGATCTGTACTAAGCACTTCTGAATCTTATTGACCACTTGTTTTAGAGGATGATAAATCCCTGTTCTCCCAGAGCAAATAGATTTAACAGAGCAGATTTTTTTTTTCCTTTGATTTATGTTTGCCATGACCAGAAAGCAGGATTTCAGCATCCAGTAGACAGTGCTCCACAATTACAGAATCTGAGGCAGGCGGTGTCTGTTTTGCTGCTGTATGACAAATTGTGTAAGAAGACTTGGTGACAGTTTATGATATGTTCATATAGAACCAGAGCACTCGTTGCAATTGTTCCTTCAAGATTAAACTTTTCTGAAACCTAGCTTTGAATTTAGGGGGTGCCTCTGTACAGATGTGAGCTCAATAACTTACTGGTTAGAGAATGAAAAGGGGCAAAAAGAGCCCTGGGTGACTTGAAAGCAAAGATGAGATGTTTTAAAATGTGTAGTCTTTAAAAATGAAAATAGTGTGTATTGTACAGGATCTGAAAGATTACTGTGGACATTTGAAAATTATTTTATTCATCATTTTGTAACATCATAAGGGTATAAAAAGCAATCCTAGTTGCATTTTAACAAGCCGCAGTGTTAGTGCACAACAGCTGAAGAAATTAAAGAATGACGTGCTAAATTGTGACTGTATGGTAAAATTAGATAAACAGAACAGAATGACCAAAATCAGATTTTGACTGATGGAATGGATATGTGGTGACAACCCCATGCTTGTATATTGTCACAATAAATGATCATCTGAGTTGCAATATTAGTGATGATGAGTGCCACTATACTTCATTGATCATAAGATTAAGTGGCTTGTACAAGATGGTATCTCCAGCTGCGGCTTACTCTTGACATCATACGCTATCAGTTTGTATGACTTGGAAGGGGTGCCATACACAGTGGTATTTATGGGCTATCCGGGCCTATCACTTATCTAACCATTTCATCGTTTGTACTCAGAGCCATGGGATATAGTCCAGAAATAGTTGTGTTTACTTACTGTCGTCATTACATTAGAATGGGACTTGTCTAAATAATGAAATCCTAGAAGAGAAACATCTCACTTAAAAACCCGTACGTCAGTAGGGCTTTAAAATTGCTTGAATATGAAGAGGATGTTACACAAAATAGATGGATTCTGCCAACCTAAGGATAGGAATTGACATTTTTCAGAACAGATGTCATTGATAATTTATAGATGGCTTTAAAAATTAAACTTTATATAGAAGCTGGCTTAAAAATGAAGTGTTGTCAATGTTCTAAGTGCATTAGGTACATTAAGCGAAAATGTACGCTTCACTCAACGGTATTTAAATACTTCAGAAGTCAGGAGCAACCATGTCATCTGAAAGTCTGGTCGTGTTCAATATTAAAGGCTTATATGAGTCTGCTGGATTCCAAATAATGTAGTTGTGCTCCTAGGAAGTGTTTTGAAAATAGTAATTATTGATTTTATTTCTTACACTTCTGATTGAAACATGAAAGTGAAGCATATGATTCCTGGAGAAAAAGACACTTTTACATTTAAAAATATTAACTTAGCTTTCTGGTTTAGTAAGCTGTAAAAACTCCATATTGATGTCCTCCTCATTTTAAAAACAGCTTGACAGTCCACTCAGAAAGCAGAAGGCATCTGCTGTCTGTGCACTGGACAGTAACACAGAGCTGGGAAAATTACTGGAAATCTTTCTGGTGCTTTTGCGGAATCAGGATTTCCTTTTTTTTTTTCTTTTTAAAAATACCAACAGCACTTTTTGTTAAACTGATCCATCTGAAATGAAGTAGGGGTTAATATACACTTTGCTAAGTAAGAAAAATAATAAAAAAAATAAAACTGAGGCTCAGCCCAGGAAGATGGGAATTCTGAGATAATATTCAATGTGCCCAAAGGGACAATGCTGTCTCTTGTTGTCGCTGTCTATATTTAGCTGCCATGCTCATATGCAACTTAAAATACCTAGAATAGCAAGAAGAATTTTTTTTCCTCTTCATTTGAAGTGGTACAGTGTAGGGTTGTTAATTTTGGCTTATCACAGCTGACACTTGAGTAGGGGGAAAAAAAAATAGTGGTTTGAAGCTTTAACTCTCTCCACATGTGCCCCTTGTGAGAAGCCCTGTTGACTCCCATGAAACTTTCTTGTCTGTCTTAAATTATAGGCCCCCCATTCAGGAGAAGTTCACAGGTCACTTAGTTGATTTAAAATCCATTGTTGTTTGTGCAGCTGATAAGGGGCAAAAAAGCTATTAGTTAACAGACCTAGTTCAGAAAAAGTTGTTAATAATTCGAGCTTCCTACTTGCATAAACTGAAATTGTCCTGATTAGTTAATGTAAACAGTATGATTTATATTGTAATACTCCAGTTCACATGAAAATGAGCAATAATTTTCACACTTTCAGGAGCATTTCATGCTCTTGCAACATAATTTTTTGTATTTTACCCAGTTATGGAAAAGATAATGAAGTGTTTCTGTATGACAATCTGGCAAATATTTATGTTTTACAAACATATTACACACTTCAGTGTGTTGGTTTTTAATGGGTAACGCTCCAGAGTGTCAGTTAGAGCTGTCAAAAAAATTGAGCAGAAAAATGGAAGAGAGCAAAGTCCTTGAGGAAATACTGGACAAGTTGTTTATGGGGGAATAACCCTGGCTGGTTTGGATCACACTAATGGCTTACTTATCCAAAAAGTGAACTTGTGGTCAAAAGGAGGGTGCTTAACACGAGCGGTTTTTTTGGGGCGGGGGGTAGGGAACAGAAAGGTTGTGGTGAGTTGCCAAGCTTGCCTGAGAAATCCCAGCTCCGGCTGGGAGGCTGGCGGGGAGCGCGTCAGAAGGCGAGCCGGCGGCTGCAGGGAGTAAGCGGTGCCTGCTGCACAGCACGGGGAGTTGGTCGGGCAGACGAGAAGGAAGAAGAGCTATAAACCTCAGGGATCTAGGTCTGATGTGGTTGGAAAAAAAGCAGATTGCAGTCCAGAGGGCCAGTCTGTGGAGTTGTCTCACTTGCCGCCGGTGCACCTAGAACTTGACCAACAAAGAGTTTATGTCATGCAGTCCTTTCTCCACGTTCTGCACTGTTGAAAAAATCCACACAGAATATAACTGAATTATATCTTTTCTCTTCCAATAGAAGCTAACAGTTGTTTATGCTTCCATTATCTGATAACAGCAATGAAACATTTCCCCATTCTTACAACAGCTTTGAGAGCAGCGTCAAAAATAACACAAATCAGACGGCCCTTGTCTGCTTTGCTGAATCCGAATCATCTCAGTCCTCAAATCTGATGGGCCATTAAAACACTGCAGAGCCCTTCCAGCCACCGAGGTGGTAACTTCACCCCGGCATCCTGGAGCAGAAAAGCTTCTGAGGTGGCTGGTGCTAAGGGGGTTTCTGAGGAGGGACGAGAGGTCTGGGGTGGAGGTGGTCGCCTGTTCTTTCAGACAGTCACAAAAGCCCGAGGCTGGTTTACACTCAAAAGTTGTGTGGAAATAAATGTCGGTTAGCGGTGGGAGGGGATGTGGGTTTTTGGTTGTTTACTGGTTTGCTATACACAAGAATATGGGTGCAGTTATATTAGTGCAAAGAAGTTTGTTTATTTTCCCAGATGGGACTCGCTATTCTAACTTGCAGTTACATCTCCACAGTGATGAAATGTCACTGTGTTTATAGCATTGGAACAAAATAGCACCGTTCTCTAATTTGGAAGTCAGCTGACTGTTTCTCGCTGTCTACTTAACGTGTGATGTAGCGAAGACATTTTACACACGTCTGTTACGAAGAACGTGTCAGAGCAGGGCGCGCTCTGAGCTCCGTCTCCGGCCGACCGCATACCTGAGGTGAGGTAATGGCGCAGGACAGCGCCGGGCCTGGAGAGCGATCCTGTGCCGCTGCCGCGTGCGCAACGAAGAAAGCAAAGATAGTTATTCTGATTCTTGTAAAAGTTGTAAGAGCCTGAAAGATGGCCAGTGACAGAGTGGCAACAGCAGCTCCCAAGGCAAGCTGGGCAGCCGTCGCCATGCCCGGGGTGGGAAGGGCCCGGCCCGGAGCGCACAGCCCTGACTGACCTGAGGCCGGCACGGCGGGAAGGGGAGCACCAGCAGTTCAAGGCCAGGGCTCCCAGCCCGGCATCCTCAGAAAAATTACCTTCCTCTCAGCTAAGTCTAACGTGGCGTCGATTTAATTTTCCCGTCTTTGCATGTGCAGGTGGTTTACAAAAGGCTTGATGACCCCCAGCCCTTTCTGTAGGTTGTCCAGTGTGTGTCTTCCATTTTCTAGTAGGAAGAGAATCCGCTCTGGATGAACCTACAAAAATACGGCTTTGTTAGGTTATCGGAAGCCTTCTTTTAAAATGAGGGAAAATATACTGAAACTTGCATTTTTCTAAGTCTTAAAAAGATGAAATTTCAAAATCAATTAAAAAAATTAACTATTACATCTGTTTATAAGCTTAGATGGTCAGGATCCAACACGTAGAAAGCATAGAGTCAAGTAAGTTCTTTAATCACTACTGACTGAGAGTCTGTCATGTCACTTGCCTGATTTGTCTTCCCTCCCACCAAAGGATGGTCTTCAGCATTTGTCTTGCCCTGGCTGAGAGAAAGATCAGTGGTTCAGAAATGGCAGAATTTATAAGGCTGTAATCAGTTGGGAAAACTTGATATGCTTTGGCTCTTAAGAGTGCTTATTCAAATATTGCATTTCCAAATACAGTGTTCCTTTAGAAATTTAAAATAACATGTTTTAACTGCACGGTGTCAGTAAGCAGCTGGGTGAGATATAATCTCCTCTGAACAGTAGCTTTAATTTTCTTGATTTCTGCGTTTCCCAAGACCATTTCAGGTCTCGATCCGCTGTGAATGTGGCCCAGGGTTTTTAGTGACGGGCCGGTGGCTATTTGTCATCTGCTGAGATTTCAAAGCGGCTCATGGTCATTAGGGCAATTAACTGTTGTATGCATCTTGCACAGGAAGAGGCTGGCTGTGGATCCTTGCTTGAAGTAACATTTAAAAGAGAGCCCTGGTGGTATTTCAGAAGGGGGCTGTGCATCAGGATTATTTCTTACTAATGATTTTTGAGGCAGTTTTAAGACAGCCAGAGGTGAAGTAGGAGAATTTCAGAACTTTCAGAAAAATTTTTAAGGTACTGAAAACGCGCAAGAAAAATCATGGAGTTTTAACAGCTCAGTAGGAGTGTTTTAACTTTTCTGTGGAAGCCCTGTGAGCAGTCTTCACCCAGGTGTTGTCATCAGACCTACAAACACCACCAAAACCCCCAAAGTTTGGGGTTTGTATTTTTTTTGCATCACTGTTGCATTCCTGTGACCCTGACCATGAAAGTCAGGGACTCGATAGATTACTAGGAATTGTAAAATAAAACAGTGATAGTATCTTGAATCTCTGAGGGAGGAGGATGCCATCTCCTCACTCAGGACCAGATCTTTCCCTGAGAAACACCTTCTGGGTTTTAAATGTTGTACAATCTTAACAATCAAATATGGTAATATATATGGAGAGAGAGGAATTGAAGCATGATGGTAAATAACAACTGTGCCTATAAGCTCAGCTGTCCTTTGTGATAGTATTTCCTTATACGACTCCAGGGAGAGCAGAGAGCTGCGGATACCAGCTCTGATCTGTTGTGGACATGTCCCCAAAACCATCAGGGCTTTTTTTGCGGTTTCTCAACGAGTATTCTGCTGTTGCATTTTGACAGTGTTGTCTATTGGTTTGCTTTTTTGGAGGTTAGTGGTGACTTTTTTTTCTGAAAATATTTTTTTTGCATGTGTATTTTCTTTATACAGAGTCCAAAGAAAATTGTTTAATAAAGATGTTTCTAAGTAAATGTTTCTTCACATGGGTCCTCACTTGAGCTTTTTCTATATGGTACTGTCTCCTCTGCCTGTCATACTCTCCTATTATTCCCTTGTGCATACAAAACTCAGTATTTACTTCAGTCTTTCAAGTTTGTTTACCTAGGTTTCACTCTGGGGTTTGAGGAGCTGTAATCCTATCCATTTTGAGCCCTCAGTGGCACTTGATGTCCATTTTGAGGTGTGTGAGGAATATCCAGCTTAAAAATGTCACCTGAACTTGGTATACCCTTTGCTTTTTAGAGGCACAGAGAGGGTTTTTTTGACCCAGCTAAAATAAGTCTTCAATGTTGTACCGCATACTGTTGGTTTTGGTGTATTTTTTTAAGCACCTTGTAAAAATTATCATATGTAGAAAAGATGGTGATTGCAAAAAGTTAAAATAGGCTATTTTTCTGGATTAAAGGGTGTTGCAGGCATTGTTGGAATTCCTTTGTAAGTCCCTGTGTACATCAGTCAGTGAGTTTTGACCTCCCCTCTTTTTTTTTGAGTGCAGATTTCACTTCCTTTACCAGTCTGTGCTAGACTTTTCATGACACTTGGTGTTAATTGATATTTCAGGTAAGCAGTAATGGAAAACATCTGCTGCCTGGCGAGATGCATGTCTTCAATAATAGTAGAATAGTGTAAATGAAAATGTGAGCTTCACAGCATCTCATTCTGGTTCACTCATACATAGAAATGTCTTTCTGAAAAGCAGAAGTTGTTAACAAAAGTTAATTTTTACTTAAGCATATCTTAATTCAAGTATTTTTGTCTTCTTGTAAAGACTGGGAAAATGCTTTTGAGAAAAGTAGTTGACAGTTTATGTCTAGCAGTATTTCAGATCAAGGAAGTTCGCCACAAAGATAGGAGGAATAAGGTAAAAAGTTTGAAGGTTAGGTTAAAATGATTGTAGATAACTTGATCTGTAGTTACCATATATAGTCATACAAGAAAAAGTCTGCACAAATCCTCCAGACGTTTATGGACTTCTCCGATTCATCTGTCAGAGCCAAACAGTTCCAGCCAAGAGATAGGGAATTTGTTAAACTGCATTAAGTTCCTAAATTGCTGTAGCCCAAAGGAGCAATTCTGCCTTTTTAAGGGGGAAGAGTAGGAGGGAGTAGGCAGGGAGGATAGTGCATTATGAATTCTCTACTTTTGGTAAGAGTTTCAAGAAGATGAGTAACATTCTGGAGCTCTTTAAAAAAAAACCAACCAGCGCACACACAAAAACTTGAATTAATTTCCGTTGCTATCATCAAAAGCTGGCTTTCTAAATTTAGCAGTTTCCTATAGACGCTCAGCTTGTGCTAGCAACAGTAAAACAATTTTTCCTTAAGTGCAATTTGTCACCTCCCCCTTCTAAGTTAGTAGAAGATAAGCTTGTATTAATTCTGTTGATTTATTATTATACAAGTATGTCTCATTTTAATCTGCTATTGAGTTCATTGTGATTCAGTGCTAGGCTCGCATGCCTTCAACGATGGAAAAAAAGTGTGCAGGAACAACAGACTGTGCGCTTGCTCTGTCTTTCTGTCTCCTTTTTAATCTTCAATCCTCTGGGTTTCTTTTCCTGCTCTTTTTATCCCCCCCCCCCCCAACTGGAACAGTTCACAGTTCAGCACATGAATTTGGGAATTAGTCCCAGCTGAGACTATATATTACAGTTGTGAGAAGATGCTGCTGCTCAGAAGTGCTTTATGTGGGTTTTTTATTTCTTAAGTTCAACTAACAAACAGTAACTTTATTGAATAAGTCTGTAGTGAGATTTTGCTTTCTTTCATCTTGATGATTCATTTATATCTACTGTGTGCTACCAAAGCATATGCATTATAGGCCCGAGCGTGTTTCGATGGGAATTTTGCCAGGAAGTATAAAGGCAGCAAAAGTTTGTTTTCTCTGAATTGCTTCACTTACTGAAGCAACATGAAAAGATCTGTGCTGTGTTTTTTTATTTAGGTCAGGAGGATGACAGTTATATTAATTTTGAGGTGTTTTTACCAGGTATGCTAGATTAGATGTAGTAAACCCTTTGGGTCTATATCCTGATGTTTTTGAGGTTGTCAGGGTTTTTTTTCTTCGAATTTCTCATCTTTGTAGGTATCTGAAGTTATCACTTTAGCTGCGTTTAAAGGGCGATGCCTGCTAAAGGCATGGCAACCTGTGAGCTGCAGCACGCGAGTAGCCCTGCTTAGAAGAGGTCGTGAAGAACATAAAGATAGCAAAGATGACAGTGGCGGGAGTTTTAGCAAATGTAGGACGTGGATTTGCAGGACAGCAGGCTTTTCACTCTGACCCTCATGAAACAACTTGTTTTCTGTAGGAGCAACTGGCTTTCTGAATAAAACTGAATGGTCACGATCAAGATTAGGCAAGCAAATCTTATAAAAAGATTATTACAGGATTGCTTAGTGTTGGATTTTCTTGCACTGGAATCACAGAAAAAGACTGGCTATAATGATATAAATCAGTAAATACACGTGTGTTCTTACGTGCAGGTACATCAGAGTATGATTAATGTGTGGTCTATTCACAGCTATATTTTTAACCTGTATTTAAAAGATAAGTAGGGAAAACAATTTTGCAATATCTGATGTCTCGGCAGTGCACAGACTGCTGCCCCCCCAATTTACGTATAGTCTGTAAGGATCTGTGAGGATGAAGCCTGGTTCCTTACTATTATATTTAATGAAGAATTATTCTTCTTAACCTGACTTTAAAGCAAGTTGCTTGTATTTTGGAAATCTTTCCACAAGACCAATAACACATTTCAAAACATGAATGTTTTTCTAGTACTCTCACTTTTCCTAAATAAAGCTGTAACCTTGAAATTAACCGTTTCCAAATGGTCCTACCCATCTTTTCCTTGAGACTGAGGAGAAATCCAAATCTCATGAGCGCAGTGCTGCCAGACAGCACCCAGGTTTCCGATTTCATCATCCAAGAAGGCGAGACCGAGCGCTGAAGTAGGGTGAAGCACGTTGATTCAGACACAGCTCTGCTTGTGTGGAGGGAATATGGAAAATTACAGGTGCAATTATGGTTTCACATTAAATATTCTTCTTTTTAAATCCACCATGTGAAGCATTAGTCTCTGTTTGAACTGGTGTTGTTAATTGGACCACAGTACTTAGATGCATTTTCTGCAGAGTCACGGCCTATGTCATTAGCTTCTCATTAGACACGTTAATTTTTTAAGACTCATAGTAATTACCTTTTTTCAGAAGGTCTCCATTTTACACTGAAGAGAAAACTCTGTTCTGCAGGCTGTAATTCTGAATAATCAGGGAAGCGTTGTGAACTCTTTCTGTGGACTTTCAAAGTGGAAAATGACAGCGCTGTAGTGGATGGAGAGATCCTGCAGGATGTGATTTGGGGGGAGTGTTAAGCATCCTTTTTCACTGGAAACCTCAATTGCAGGGGCAGAGAGCTTGTGGAACAACAAGGAGCTC
>NW_009648350.1:2324196-2355095 GCF_000708025.1 Charadrius vociferus
ATTGGGATGCGCAACTAAGCAGTCAGTTTGCTTTCAGTTTTATTGCGCAGATGTATTCATCTAATAAAATCTGCAGGTACTTATCAAAACTTAGTACCAAGTAATTATCTTTTCTATGTGCAGAGATACTGGCCTAAGCCCTAGGAACGGCGATTCCTGGGTTTTGCTGACACGTGGTTATCGCGCTGGTAAGAACAGTGCACTTCAAAGATCTGAAATATTTATTTGGTTAATCAAATGGTTTTTCATTACATAAATAAGTAGTTCTCCTGACCTGGGATGATACAGACATGTGGTTTTTCCCATGACAAGGGTCTGTCATGGCATGTTTGGTGTTGCCTGCAGCCTTCAGCAGGGACTACAGGGCTTAACAAGAAAGCAGGACAAACTCTTAGCAGCAGGAAAAATCTCCACGGGGCCATTAGCCAGTATGTAGCCTTTTAAATTAATATGTTTGTTAGAAATGATGCTTGATTTTCTGCATGTATTGGTGAGCTGTTAAATAAATCATCCTTTTTTTTCCTCTATTGGAATTTTAGTGACCAGGCTTTCATTACATTAGAATTAGCTCCTTTCTAAAGCTCTACCTGAATCATTTTTGTTTGAATTAATTTTTTTGTTTCCTAGCAACTCCAGTTTTTTAAGTTCTGAATTGTTTCTGTTCAGTGTCTTTTCTAGCCAATGTTAACTTGCTGTTTCATAAATGATGGCAAGGTTTTTACGTG
The DNA here is from genome assembly GCF_000708025.1 of Charadrius vociferus. Lineage (NCBI taxonomy): Eukaryota > Metazoa > Chordata > Aves > Charadriiformes > Charadriidae > Charadrius > Charadrius vociferus. The sequence goes on from NW_009648350.1 coordinate 2,324,922, forward strand.
ATTCTAAAAAGCATAGTTCACTAAATTAATTTGTAAAGTTAGTTAAAAAAAATCTTTTTCTGTTGTATATAAGTACGTGTGTATATACGTACATATATATGGGTGAAACAGTTCTTCTTTTGCACAGTTGATTTTTTTAAACAGTTGTGAAGGTAACCGGTCTGTTTATACGTTGCTGCATAGGCACAGAGTAAACTTGTTAGCTTTTTGTTTATTTTAGCTTGGAAGAAGCTATGAGAGGATTCCATTAAGCCTCACGTAAGTGAGTAGTTCCATTGAACGTAAAGTGCCAGCCCCAGCCCCAGGGCCGGGGGGTGAGGAGACACCTTCACAGATGGTCCGTTTTCCTTGTGCCTGGGAAGAGCACGGTTTGCCTCCTCACCACTGAAAGGGACCACAGGAGCAGCCCCCAAAATGCTTGCTCGCTGTAGACTCGCTTCCTCATGGCTTGTTAGGACCCACATGATCTACAGAGTTTGGTAAAAACAAGGGCATTTCCACAAAGAAAGTCTTGAAACTTCTCTGTTTGACCACTCTTGAGGCTTGCTTCCTTCTGGGATTGCCGTCTCGCTGCAGTTTTGAAAAATGGTCTGACGTGGTTAAACAGCAAAAATCCTGTCTTTTTTCAAGGAGTCTCTTTTAGTGTTTATTCTGTAGGCTGGTTATGCCCCGCTTCGTAACCTTTCTGAAGTGCAAGCTTCTCCCCCTGAATTACAATGCATGTGGTTTTGCTTAATATTCTACTTTAAGCTAAAGTCTGCTCTCACTAAATCAGCCTTTCTCAAATGGAATATTTTTTCACTTCTTGCTGGGTGGGTCCATGCACTGAAAAATAGGTCAAGAACAGTAATCTAAATCTACTGCTAATAAATAATTAAAGCTAATGGAATTTGCACAAGATCTGTGAGCTGAAATATTTCAGAAAGTACTGTGGTGTACGTTTTGCTACTGTAAATCAAGATTTTTTATTTATCATTGTGCTAGGTTGAAACATATCTATAAATGTAACTTAAAAGGATTTTTTTTTGTACAGAGAAAATACTGGCATGTTGGTTTATTAAAATAACTAAAAATATCATAGAAAATTGATAACATCATGATTCATTCTTTAATGATCGGATTTCAAGTAAATACTTTAGCAGCCTTAAGCAATAAGTGGGTTTATATCTCATGAAATCGTAGTGTAAATTGAGCAATAAATTGTTTGCTCATATGATTTAATTTGCCTTATATTTTAGGAATTAAATAACTCATCTAAGCTATAGTGTAATACCTGTTTGGACAACTATTTGGGATTTCAGTTTTGTATCTTCCAGAGCAAAGCAAAGTGGAGCTTTCTGGAAGTAATTAAACATAAAGACTTAAACGTTTCCCTTAGTACGCCTCCAATCACATGTGCCCAGGATCTCTGGTGGAAAAATTGCATGTTCTTGATTTTTTCATAATTGTGGGTACAAAGAAATAATATTTAAAACTTGTATGTTGGTAGGTGAGCGTCTGATGGAGTGATCCCCACTTGTTCGGTTTCCCCATAGCAGGGTGAAGCATAAATGCTTGCTTGCTCTCTCCAATTAACCAGCAGAACTGCTTACTACTAATTATAGTTAATTTGCTGATTTCTGTGTTTCACAGTGACGAGTTGTGTCCTTGAAGTATATAATAATCAAACACACCTCGGAAGTCGATGCCAGCGTTCTTCCCAAATCCTTCATGCTTGGCTGCTTTTTACCTCTCCCCCTTTCAGCTATATTTATATGAAAGGGAAGCGCAACAACATCATGGAAATAATAGCTGTGTGGACAAAGTGTATGGAGCCTGCCTGTGAGGGTACACAGATAAACATCCTCCCAATCGCAAGGAAGAAACACCCGTCATCCCAGCACGCTGCCCCTTGAAAGAGGGGCTTAAACCTGGCTGCCAGTTTTTAACATGAGAGTTCCTCTTGGGGACGTGCTATTTCTTCTTTATATGTTGACTGAGCTGACAAATACCTTCCTACACCGTCAATATACGTTGGGTTTTGTTCTGGGTTGGGTTTTTTCTTTCTTTTTTTTTTTTTTTTTTTTTTTTTTTCTTTTTCTTTTTTGTAAGTTCTCATAAGACAGCATCTAGAGTCAGGATATTCAGCCCTGCCAATTTTGAGCACGGGGCCAGTTGTTAGTGCCTTATTACGTGTGGGCTAACAAGGGAGGAAACGTGAAAGGGTGAGATGGCAGGAAAGCTGTAGCATCTCGCTAGTGATAAGGCAGCTCAAAAATAGGTTGTGACAGCTGAACTAATGATGTCACCGATGCTGATACAAGTGGGCTGCTTCTCATTATGATTTCTCTGCCAGACATAGTGACAATCACCAGCCAATGAGTGTCTCGAGTAGACGATATATAGAACAAATCATAGGAAATGTGGCATAGGAGGCATACGATAGAACATTTGCCCATTTTTTTGTCTTGTTTTATTTTACAAGAGCACAATACTTCTGTGGACGATAAAGGTGTGTAGGTCAAGCTTAGCCTTGCTGGACCACTTTATCAAACCAGGGCCATAGGGCTCTTGTTGTGGCATTTAGAGATAAGGATTTTGGAGGCAAATGAGATGGAGCAGTCTGAGGAGATCAGAAGGTGCTGTGTAGCTTCAGACCTCAAGTAAATTACAAGCACGGTGTTGGTAGACCATTGATATGTCCTGTGTACTGTACACAGTGTATTAAGATAGCAATAGATAAATAATGTAGTTTAGTTGTCAGAAAGATGCATTTTTTGCCCAGGTTCTTATTACAGATTTATCCTTGGTTTATTTTCCATAGAGTTATTTTTAATGAGAATGGACAGGGAGTTAAATTATTTGGATTCAGATTTCATTGTGTAGCTACTTGATCAAAATATAAACTCGTTGTTTATACTCTTGTAAAGGGAAAATGCTGTATTAGCTTTCAGCTATCAGATTTGATTCAGATAATGATACAGCATCCTAATTCATAGTCTCTACTTCAGATACTGAGTTTGTCTGTGATAGAGCCTTTTTCAGAAAACTGTTCTACCCTGATAAATCATCCAGAGAGAGAGAAGGCGCACGTTTAGATGGAAAAATAGGCTAATAATGTGATAGTATAGGAGTACTCGAATATTTCAATGCATTTGTGTTGATAAATTGTCATTTGTTTTAATGTTCGATTGCATGTACCCTTTTTAGCTGTTCTGCTTGATTGCAATGATTTGCTAGCTGTATGCGAGTGCTGGAGTTGGTTGCTTTTCCTGTTTTGATCACAGCCCAGGCAGTAAAGGCCACTACACTTTAAACAGATAATAAATCATATGGTGTCCTTGCTAACCAACATTACAGATTCCCCCGGGTCTGAACTGAACGTCCTTCTTTCTGTTCAGTTTAGTGCAAAGAAGGTAAAATTCTATTTGATGTTCGTGTAATATTTTGAGACAAAGTCTGATGAGGAATTTTTCCAAACTGCCAAAAATAAATCTCACCAGCAGAGTTTTAGCTGGTGACTCGAGGCATATGTATTCCTGACTTCTGTCTGTTTATTTTTACTTCCCTTTTGTTGTGAGCTGTGTAAAGTTTTGATGCTGTTTAGCTGAGGGAAGGAATTATAAAAGTAGCCTATAAACCATTTCAAGGTGGGGGAAAGGAAAGAAAACAAAAAATGGTGTGAATAAGGTGTTTATGCCTCCTGTTATGGTGTCTGCCATTTATCCACTTACCTGCATGGCATATGTGGTTGCATTTAAAATACTGGAGCAAATTCCTTGCAGTTATTTTCCTTAGACTGTTTGAAGTGGGATGCTCTGTGTCTGTTGTTCAGCTGCAACAGATTTCAAGTTATTGCTAGAATTTCAAGTTGTCAAAGCATTTTATCCTGTTAAACTGTGTGCTCTGATGATCAGCGTGTCCCAGGTTTGCCCCAGATTGATTACTGTGGTGTAACGGATTGCTTGCCAGTGGGACTGAATCACTTTGAGCTGCATTCTCCTCTATCCTGAAATGTTTTTAAAACAGTTTTACCAACAACAAAAGCTGCTGTCTAAATCAAGCACAACACGTTTTCCCATTATGGCACAAATTTTGCTTGGTAATGTTTTGATTGCTGGGATGAGTGGTTAGCATCCTGAATTTGCAAAATGAGGGATGTGTGGGAATCAGATTCGTGTACTTGAAAGCTTTTCTCCCTTTTTGACAGCTTGACCAACTGTTTCCTTGGCTTTGGGACGACCCTTCTATTCCTTCTCCCCCCACCCCCCTCGCATGTCCTCCTCTTCTCTCTGCTATAAGCAACCAACAACATCTCTCGTTATTAAAGATGAATATGAAGGCAAAGTCCTGACATAGTTTATATCATGAAATAAAAAGTGCTGCAAATCCTGTCTTTCAAAAGTTAGTACACGTCAGACGATGCAGTTCCATAGCAGGCTCTTGCCTAGAGCTCGCCACGCACACACAGAGGAGCAGGGTTTACCTTCTCCTGCCTCCAGAGCTGGTCGGGCTGTATTTCACCGAAGGCCATTGCGGGGCTTTGTCATCTGCAGCGTACCTAGGGTGATTTCTGACGCTTATGGCGTATGCTTAGATAGTGGGAATAATGCCCTGCTCTTGAGAGCCGTGCAAGCAAGAGATCTGGGGCTGATCTGGAATTAGATCTCCTGTATTTCTGCTTTCAGTTTTGACATCAGTTTGCTGGCTGGCGCCAAACTAGCCGGTAAATTCAGAGGCAATACCAGGGACAGAAGCCCTAAAAATGATGATTTCCTACCAGCTGAGATTTTTATTTCAAGAAATGTTGCTTTACTTGGATGGTATAATTTTTCCTGATTTTTTTAAAGGGTGCCGGTATCCTGACTGTAAATCTAATGTCTCTCTTTGTAATTTCACTGTGCGTTAAAACCTACAGTGCCAGATTTTGGCCCTGAATGTGAGCATTCATTTTGCTATTGATGGTTATTGTTACTTTCTTCAATGTCATCATCATCAGGTTACAAAGAAAACATGTTATAAAACGTGCAAAGCCCTCTGGTCTCCCAGAGTAGTCAGGAAGTGGGGAAAAGCTGCTCAACCTGCCAGTTTGCTTCGGTAGAGGTGTAATTTGTCAATGTTTGTGATATACAAGGACAGAACCTACCCTTTTTCTGTCCTAAAACAGGCAGCAGAAAATGTCAGAAAACATTTAGGTGACTTGAGTTGGTCTAAGAACAGAAGCGTTGTTTGGTTTGGTGCCGAAGAGGGAGCTTATAAAGCTGCGACATTATCCTGAACTTGATAGGGGTTAGCTGTGTGTTAGTGCAATAACCACGTAAGAAGTGAAATTTGGCTGATCGTTTGTCTTTGATAGCTTCATTTGCCTTTGGCCCCCTAAGCCGTTTCTCAGGGAGTGGGAGAACTCCTGATACTCCAGCTCTCTGCATGACTTGTCATTTAAATGACAAAAATCACTTCTCTCAAAAGCCTACTTTTCCTTCAGGAAAGTCAGATTAAATCCAGGGCTGAGGGTGTTTTGGTGAGTCGTTTAATGTCCAATATGTTGCATGATTCTGGATGTAAATGTAAATGCATTGGAAAAGAGAATTTCCCAACTTTTTATGGTCACCATCTTTTCGAAAAGGCCCAAGGCTTCAACAGACCCCTGTTATTAGATAGGGAAGATATTTCAAAGACCTCTTTATGACCTCTTGCATGAGGTTCAGGATAGCTAAGGGACTGTGGCCTGTAGGAAGCTAGGAAGTTTTCATGGTTACTTAAGAAGTTTGTGACTGTCCCCATTGTGAGCAGTATTCTCGGAGCATCGTAGGACTCTTGGTTGGAGGGGACGTCCAGAGGCTGACTAGATCTTACCTGGCCCTAAAAATGGGTCTTTAGCACCCACACAAGGTCTGGCCAGCTTTGCCTTGGAAATCTCCAAGGATGGGAAATCAACCTTCCTTCTGGGGAGCCCGAATCAATGCTGCCCTCCTAAATGATGCAGCATCATGTTACCGTTTTATGCCTCTTACAGCTTTATTTCTAGCTGTAAGTGTACTATAAAGTCGTTGCTTGTGCCTTGTCAGTGGAATACCACAGCAAAAATAGGAGTCCAGCTTCTTGGCTGTGTGTGAATAATACAATGTCCTCTGCAGAGTTATAGGATTTTCTTCTTCAGGCATGCACATAATGAGAATTCTGAGGATTTGTAAATGAATTGGATCCAAACCAGCTTAAGAGTGGAGCCACTGAGAATTTTATGCAAGATAGATATACCTTTGTTGTCCTAAATTATCTTGGTTGCTAACTAAATATATGTGATAAACTTTTAGAGTGGTTCTATGGGTGGTATTTTAATGAATTTTGTAGCACTAAGTGTGTTGTAATTCTGAAGAAGTTTTGAGTTATACAGAAACCAACAGATAATTCTTCTTCAGTGTGGCTATCTCCAGTTCTCTGATGGCTAAATCAGACTACTCTTGAGAAAATAATAAATAAAATAGACCTTTTACAAAACGGTAACACTCTTAGTTGAAATGATGGTCCAAAGTCATCTTCCTTTAAGCCTAGCTTCCATTTGTGAGAATTTCTTTGGCGTAAGTTCAGAGGTGTAGCTGCTGTTGAGGTAGATAGAGGCATTTATTTCTAATCGCCTTAGTGTTTCAGATGAATTATGAGAATGAAGGTGTTCAGTGCTTACCTAGCATCGCTACAGTTTCGTTAATACTGTTTGCAACAGATACAAGTATATGTCAAACTGGAAACGCAGACTTGTTCAAAATGAATTCTGGGTGTACTTTCATTTTAATCAAAGCTCCCATAAAATGTGATCAGGATTTAAGTAGTATTTCAGAACTGAAAATAGTGTTAGGAAAAACTTGACAATGACTTGTCCTTTCAGATTTTTTCTGATGAAATATCTTGCTTCTGTCTTCTAGGACCTGCGCAAACAGGTAGCTCCATTACTGAAGAGTTTCCAGGGAGAGGTAAGAGCTTATGCTTCTCATGGTGCTTTCGGTATTGCTCCACATCTGGTGTACTGGCAGTCTTTCAGCGCAGCCGGGTGGGTACAGAGCCCTTGAGCAGAGAAGCGTTGCAGGGGTTCAGCTCTTCTGTGTTTTTGCAGCAAGCAGGATGTGTGTGATACGCTGGATTTGTGCTGGACAAGCTAAACTGGTCAAATCACTTTGCATTCAGCATACCTGAGCGTAAGCTTACCATCGCAGTGACTCAGGTGGCACATGCTAAACTCGCTGCGCCTCAGTGACTTGATGGGTTGAATGCTTAATGAATGCAATGCAATGTACATATACAAAAATACGAAGATAGTACAAATAGTTTTCGCTGTAAACCTTTTCAGCTGTAAAAGGTTGTATTCTAGAGGGCTTGATGGTAAACCCTAAGTTGGCAGGTGTTTGTTGGAAACCCAACAGAAAGCGTTAACAGCTCTGGCGCTGGCTCTTACTTTGATTTCTCTTCGCACCACTCCACTACGAAACACATGATTAGAGTGGTCACAAGTTTAAAAGCCAACTGTTGTTATTTTGAAGAATTTCTATAGCAAAAGGCAGCTGGGCCAATTACAGAATTTTACATTTTAGCTGTGGACAGCACTGAAGCGCTCGCTTCACGTGAGTGCTTAGGCCAGATGGGAGCTGTTGTACTGCCTCTAGGAAAATGTCGTGTATGAAGTTTGCAAATTATATTTCTCCTTATAAAGATCAGTGCCTACGTGGGGTGGTAGACTTAGGTTTTAGCTCACATTCTGTTACATGTTGTAGAGCTCTGCTCTTAAAGTTTGCTGTGTTAAAGCAGCAACATTTTTTACTTTCTCAATCTATGTTGTTGGCTGATTTTATATTGTTGCAGTTCTCATCCAAGCACAGAGAAATTGAGGAGCGTGTTTTCACAAGTGTGCATAGGGAATTAAGTGCACAACTCCCGTTATCTGTAAAGAGGGTTGCATTTGTGATTACTTGTACATGCTGCTAAATAAGCATCCCAAATAGGCCATAATTCCTTGTCTTAACAGCAGTATGAAATTTTTATTTTACACCCCAATTTCCCAAGTATTGCTAGAAATAAATAAATAAACAGGACAACTTTGTCCTTGATATATCTAATAGTAATTTGTGAGAACAAAGAATGATTTGTGTGGGTCCATTTGCCAATGGAAATTTACACTTTAAAATTGCTCTGAGTGGATTGCAGTGCTCTTAAAACCTTTTCACTTTAGTTTCAAGCTTTCAGTGCACTGACTGAAAAGTGTATGTGTGCTTTCAGCACTGTTCTTTAATGAAAGGAATGTCTGAGGATCAAGTGAGAATCGTAAATCCAAATTTGGCTACAGTGAAGGAAGATTCTCTCATTTGATCTTGTCTGTTGGAGACAGCTCACTGTTACCTTGGTCTGGCTCACACACACTCCTCTTCTGTAGTTTTGCTTCACTAATGTAAAAGTGAAGTTTATGTTGGTATAAATTCAATCTCACAAATTAGAAGAGTAAAATTTGTTGGTAGAAATCCCCTCTTACGTAAATGAAGCACGAATACATTACAAGATTGTGCTGCTGAATCTCTTAGCCGGTGATTCCAGTCTCCCTAATCTAGACAGGGTTTTAGAAACCTAAAAAACCCCTGAACTAATCATGATTGACTACATCAGTGCAGAACATTAAACTGAATTCTGGTATTTGATTATAGGTGTAATTACTGTATCTTGTTTTGGGGACAAAATACCAAGAATATTAGCCTTGCTCTGTTCAGTTATATGTTACTGTTCAATATATAGATTTGGTCTCTGCTTATTGTTAAGACGCTCTTTATGAAAGATCACGAGATGAATGCTCCGGGTAGCTCAAGAACAAACTGTGTTAAGCATGTAGGTTTTTTCTGCATTTTGAATCCACTGGAGGGTCCTCGTCTGACTCTGGGGACAGGACACCCCTGTTAGGTGATATCTAATGTCCTGGGAGGAGGTGGCAGAAGGGGCCTTTTGGTCACACAGTACAAGTACATGGGGATGGGAGCAGGGAGGAGGAAGGACGAATAGGGAGGAATCTGCTCATAAGAGGTTTCCTGCTTCTACTACAGAGCCTTGTTTTCAGACCCAAACTAGGGTATTTTTTTTAAAAAAAAACAACAACAGGAAGAAGTAAATAAAACAGAGGTAAGCAGAGAAGTAGTGAAAATAGATGTTTTCTAGAGCCCCTTCTGCTGGAGAGTGTCCTCAAACAGCAGGTAGGGAATCCTGTAGGAGTGCTCTGGTTCACACCTCTGCAGGCTTTGTGGATGGTATTATTGAATTTTGGAGCACCACCTTCTCAGTGGTTTCTCACATGGAAGCTAGGAAAAAAAGATTCTTGCATGATGCAGCTGCTCCAGTTACCATTTCCACCACATTTTTGCCTCCATTTCCACACCTACAGCTATTGCCCCATCCTTTTCTTGATCTCTAATCACAGAACTAAGTAGGTGCTTTTTGCATGTCCACGTAATATTTCCACCTCAGAAGGGAAGCTGGCTTTTGCAAATCCCCTGTGGGATGACTGTGCTGCGCAGAGCTCTGGGCACTAGGGAGGGCCAGAAGATGAGAAGGGACAGACAGCTCCCTAAGGAGCAAAGGTATTTAAGTAGCTTTACATGGATCTTGCTGTGCTCCTGCCTACCTCAGGACTGGCTCCCCACCTCCTGCCTTGCCTCAGCACTTTTGCTAGTGTGATCCTGTGGTGAGCACAAATTTTCTTTTTTTCCCCCTTTTTCGCTGGCTGAGTTTTCTGCTGGGTTGGTTCTCTGGAGCAGCTCACCGCAGGCTCCTGCTGGGCAGGGGAGAGGCCAGGAGAGCAAAGCCAAGGGCAGGAGGAGCGCAACTGTGTCAGCGTAGGTTGACTGAAACTATCCTTGAACTGTACCCTCAGTGAGCCTGACATGACTTGGAGAGAGGTTAACTTAAGCTCACATATTTAAATATCCTCCCAAGCACGCTTTATGGGACATCTGCTTGTAAAACTGTGGCTAGTTCACTTTTTAAAAATAAATCCACAGGTCGCTTTAGCCAATTTTTCTTTTCAATTTGAGCATGGATATTGATACTACCCACCCACCTCCCTGGGCATCCCCCGTATCTTCCCTTTGTAGAATACGAATTTATAACTAAAGCCCCCCAAACCAGAACATTCTATATTTCGTGGCTATTTATCTTGTTCATTCAGATGAAAACTGTTCCAGTTATCAAATATGCAGTTTCCATTAGTAGGTCGAAATAACTTTTTTTTTTATAAATCTCGGTGCCTTAAGTAACTGGATTTTTTATGATGACAGTTAAAGTAAAAGCATTATGAAACGAAATTTAGCATGCTGCAAATTTTAAAACGCATTCCTAGTTCAATGTGAGACCCTATTAATTCATCACCGTAGTATAATTTTATTATAGTACTTTTTCCTTATTTAGGATTTTAATGGGTATTTGAATGCAGGATTTTTTTAAATGAACAGAATATTGTGTCTGATTCAAAGCTGATGGTATTGTTCTTTGGATTTTTGTGGATAACTTTTCTAACTTTACTGGAAGATTTAAGGTCTGGATGGTGTAAATAGGCTATTGTGAGCAAGACAGAAATCATTAATTCAAGAGGTATAAAATCCCTGTTGTTTCTATCTTAATTTTTTTGGGTTTTTTGTTTTGCCTACCATTAATTGAGGATGGAACTTATTAATGGTTTGCTTACCATATGCAGGGCTAAATACAGGACAGAATCAGAAAAGGCTAAAGAACTTCATCATTCCATCATAATAAAACGATTATATGTCATTTTCAAGTTGGCAAGGCACTCCTTCAAGCAACCGTCTAAATAAGCTGTGTTGCAACTAGATCATTGTGCATGATCATGTTTACATCAGTGGATGGATATTTGTATGTGAAATCTGAAAGAAATAAAAAAACAGTTATGTTCTTGGGCTATGATAATTTACAGAACTAAAGTTGTGGTATGGAAATCTAATGTTGGAATCCATATTTGTGAAGTCATCAAATAGATATTTTAAGGCTGGGAAAGGATTTCCTGAGGTCATTAGCATTCTTTTCATGTGGCATAACAGTACTGTCCAACAGTAATGCAGTAATCCCTCATTTGGAGAACCCTTTAAGGCACAGACTCCAAAACAACTCACTGGACTTTATTTCTGTGAAAACTATTTCTCATAGTCTTCTCACTAAGCAAGTCGCTTTAAGGGTATTGCCATTCTGATGAGACCGCGCTGGCTTCCCACTTAGCTGAATTGCTCTTTAAACTATTAATTTGGTCAGTAGAATAATTTAATAATTTTCCATATGCAGACAACAGAAGCTGAAAATCAGTTTGGTGTGCTGGAACTACCTAATCATGCCTTTGAAGGAGCACTCTAATAATGTGTGTGCGTAAACAACTTCAGACCTACTTTCCTCCTGCATTTTGAAGGAGTATTCCTGAGCACATATTCATAATTATTTAATTTTTTTTTACCCCCTTTAATTTCCTTATGTTAAATTTACAAACCTAATTAATACAATTTCTTTCCTGTAGGTTCACTCCATGATGGCTCAATTAGAGTAGCAGTAGAACTGTGGTTCAATATTCAGGCCAGCTTCATAATTGAAAACACATTTTCTTCTCAAAAGCTGCAGCTGGTTTGGTTCTGCTCATGCAGAAAAGGATATAACCTTGCATAACATAGGAAATGAACGGTTGAGAGAGAAGCCAAATTCAATTTCAGTCAGATATTTTGAGGATAAGTCCATGATCTATGGAAGCAAGGGAATGAAAAGTGTGTGTATGTGGAAAGCAGCGTATTCAGCACTCTATTAATCACGGCTAGCCTGGGTGCTGTTGTGTGCTGTTGCGTTAGCACTGATTCTAGTACAGAGGCTGGAGAGCAGCCAAGCACTCCAGAAGTTAACCTCTTAAAGACCCTGAGCTGCTTTCTGTTGAATAAATGTAATTTTGTGGTCAGAAATAAATGCTTGTGATGTAGCAGGAGCTTTGAAAACAACAGCGTGGCAAAGCTATTACAAATTGCTGTGTGTTGGGGAAGTCAACAGCATACATCAAAACTCAGAGCTCGCGTCGTGCTGATTTAGGCCCAGAGCTTTCCTGCTTTTCAATGAAAGTCCCGTTAAACCACTCCGAGTAACAAAATGGAGTAAATCTAAAATTTTTGGCAGGTAATTGTTTTCTTTTAACGTCCACTCTACGGGGCGTGGGTGGTGGGTAATTTCCTTTGTATAATGGGAGCACGGGGACAGTTTTGAGCTCCGTCTCGATGCTGTTTTCTGATGCTGGCGGGGACAGGAGAGAGGCGCGCAGCCTGCTGTTGGGGTAACGGCAGCACAGCAGAGTTTCATTTCTTTGTTTACACAAGTGTGTAAATGATTATTTATTTATTTTTGGCTGGCTTGATTGCAGTTTAAACAACATCTTTCCTGAGGAAGGTGATTTAAATGTACTTTGGCATCTCAAAGGCAGATGCGCTCTCCCTGATGAACAGGTAGGATGTCTGCTGCCGACACGGGGCTGGGGGTGCTGGGTCGAAAACAGCCCGAGAGGAGAGATGCTTAACTCCAGACTAATGGACAGAACTGTAGAAACTCTCGAATACAGTCACAGCTATCTTCCCGGAGCCTCTCCTCTACGTGCTGCTTTCTCCTTCCCATACTGATACCTTCCTGGGACAAACCTCAGCTATCGGGGCAACAGGGAAGGTCCCAAACCTAACATATGCCACCAGAAGTGAGAGATGGGCACCATGCACCTTTCTGAAGCTCTTGTGGGTTCATCTCCACCCCATCCTGTGTGCAGGCAAGCAGTACTGATGCAGCAGTTACTACTAGGGCAACTTTGGGGAGGATCGGCCCAAATCCTCTTATTTTTATATAATTGACAAAGTGCTGAAATTTCTGTTGGCAGCTGGTGGGCTGTCTATATTAAGGCCTGCTATGCCGCTGCCACGCGTTTGGGTGAAATGCTAACAGTGGTGGGAAACTATTTATGCGAAATTCAGACAGGCAGCACTGTTTCAGTTCGCAGTGTCAGGAGTATCTTCTCATCCTTTTAAAAAAAGAGAGCTTGAAGTGTGCTGGAAGGAATGGGGATGGGAGGGCGGTGCTGGGCACAGTATTCTGCCGAGTGTCATTATAATACAGTTCTTCTTTCTCCAAATACAGCATTATTCCTGTATTTATTACAAAATTCCTATGAGGCTCTATACAAACCAGTGTCTTGTCTTGCTTTGCTGTAATAGAGAAGCAAGAGGGTACTCTCAGTATAAAATATTAGCGAAAGGTTACGTTTTGATATTGATGTGCAAGTGGATTTTGCACAAAGGTAGTTAGTGAGCTCATTCTTGCAAGGATTCCTCTGCCCTAATTTTAAAAATACTTAAACAAAAGTTAGGATCATCTATAACGGAGAGAAGCAATTGTAGGTTCTAGGTCACTGTTCACGGAGGCAGGAGGAGAGGCTGAGAGACAGGTGAAAGCACCCACTCACTTCATTGTGTGGCTCCTTCTCCGGCTGGCGATGGCCAAGAGCGCAGGCGGCTGTGCCCTGGCGGGAGCACCGCTTCCCTCCCCTGCCCCACTTTGCCACACCAAGCGTGGCTGGGCTGGCCGCGGCAGGAGATGTTCTCCATCCCACCTTGTGCCCTTCCAGAACCCCGAGGATCACAAGTGGCAAACTCTGACATCTCCCTGGTTAGTGGCATAGCGAATAATTTCCTGATCTATTCCCTAGAAAGATGTTCTTTCCTTTTTTTGGGGAAGTACACGTCCCTTGTTTGGAGGTTGTCTTTTTCTTACTTCCTGCCATGTGTTTTACCTTTTATGCATTGGAAGAATTCAGCACTGGCCCGGGCTGATGGAGGAGAGAAGCTAGGATGCAAAGTATAGAATTACAAGGGTAAATAATTATTCATGCACGTGAGGTGCCCCAGCCAAATTGGGGCACCCCAAATGTGGTTTCACACAGTGTTCTGACACCCTTCAAACGTTCAGGTACAACACAATTTAAGTAATCACTAGCACCCACACTACTGATTACTAATCAGAGTAAAACTTTGCAAATCAGCTATATTTCTGCAGCATTCTTGCTGCCTGTCGATTGATCCCTGGAATCGGTCTTGCTAGAGTTACCATCTATGGCACCAGAAAACACTGGGAGGGTTGAAATAACGTGTCAGCGGGGCTGGGATGCTGGCATTACCCTGCTTGTCCAGGGGTATCCATTATCCTTCACGGACAGCTCTAAGCTTCCAAGAAGCAAAGTCTGTATTTCCCGGGCCAGGCTGTCCTTTAGTTTGTCTTACTTAAGCATGAATAATCCCAAAGTTTCCAGCAAACTACTTCTACCTTATTACATTACAGTGTATAATATGAACTAATTAACAAAGTTAATACACTCTCGTACTATAAAAACTGATTGATAGAATAGTTAGGGAAGGGAGTTTTCATAACATTTGGCACTTTGACCCTCCTTTTGCCATCCATATGTTGTCTGCCAGGTTCCGTGCCATACCCAGTCCATGCCAGTGCGGGACTGACTCTGGCCAGTGTCCTTGCCCCAGCGCTGGGTGCCCACCTCCTCCCTCGTGCCGAGTCTAGCAGATGCACAGGATGAGTCACTTCAGTTTGCCGGCATGATGGAAAATAAATTATTCTTCTCCTTCGTTGCTTAGTTTTCCATGGAGTCAGTGAGCTGAGTCACGCTACCACGGTGCGAGTGCAAGATCTCATGCAAGAGAAGCGGGAGCCCGTGGCCCGAGGCGGGAGGAGGGAGCAGGGCTGCTCCGTTTGGTGCCTGCCTGATGGATGGATTAGGAGTCGGGTGGGAGCAGGAACGGAGAAACGCCACTCAGAAACGCAGAGAGGTGTGAGGAGGGAGACGCACGGGTTATCAAAGGATCCAGGAGAGGTTCGGCAATGATAGCAGACCCACCGTCGCACTGATCTGAAGGCAGGGTGGCAAATGGTGAAAGTTGTTTAAACAAAGCTGTCATTCTGCTGTCAATATCTTGAGGCTCATGTTGGGCTGGGCTGTTTTACTGGGAAGGAAGATCAAAGATTGGAAAAGCAAAAAGAAGCTGTCCTGTAAGAACGAGGGAGCTGAGCTTTCCTCGGGGGATGGCAGAGCTGTTTGTCTGGGAAAATCAGGATTTATCTGGGCATGAAAGGAAGAGAAGGTTTCAGGGGTTCAAGGTTGCGGCTGTTTTGCAGCGGAGGGAAGCAGAATTGAAAAGTTGAAGGATTTGAGTCCTTCTTAAAGCTCTCTTCTTAACTTGAAGTGAAACCAACAAGTTGGTGAGGCAAGCGTGCTCTTCCCCAGCTCGTCCCTGGTAGCACACCTATGCTACCACCCGAGCAGCTTTCTCAAACAGATTGGTATTTTATCCACTCTGTGAAGTCCTTACTTTTGTTAAAGAATTTATAGCACAGCTAAAATATACCCCATATGCTTTAAGCAGCTGCACAGGAATAATTTCTTTTTAATTTTGCTTGAAAAATCTTTTAATTGCAGGAAACAGAAAAAATAGTACTTTTACTTTTTTCTTCTGTCAGCTGCAAAAAAAAATTGACTGGGCCGATGAACTATATATTTTTATTAATTTGTAAAACGATAATGTTGTTTTTATTAATGAATTTATTAGTAGAGATATCTGTTAGTATTAGGGAAGTCAAGCCAACCATGCACGTACCCTGTGTGCTTCCTCAGCCGCGCGCAGAGAGTGCGTTGCAGAGCTGTTGCGGCGCACCACCTTAGCAACTGATGTGCTGTTTTATGTGAAAGAGCAGCTAAGCCCCATTGTAATGGCTTCAAAGAAAGACTGATGCCATTGCGCAGCATTAATAATGCTTGCTATAACCGCCATTTGGTTCCGAGGCAGCTAGTCAAGAATATAGCAGGACATAAAATAATGGTGCGTTAATGAGTTGTTATCATGCTTTTCCCTTTGTTTAATATGTTTCTTACAATTCTTAATGGCATTTTGGTAGCTTGAAGTAATTGAAGAGAAATGGAAAAACTTCGTGATGCAAAACAATATGACAAAAGACGTGCAAGGGATCTTTGCAAATGAAGGGGAATGGGTGTCTCATTAAGATATCTATTTATTAAAAATCAGAACAGAAAAAGAACTGCTGTTTTAAGCCATTTATTTTTACTTGCTAAGTTAGTTCCAGATTGGGTGCAGGACAGTAAAAAAACTATCTTTCATGTTAAGGTGGCTAATGAGAGTGAGAATTGCAACTGAAGAACAATAAGGATAAGTAGAACTGAGTTAGGACTACAAAATTAATATTGAGCATAGTTGTGTGAATGCTTGTGTTTGAGACACTGGACACAGTTAATTGTACTGCAAGTAAATCACCAAGACTTCGGGAGTGCCGTACAGATGCAGATAGCAATGTGATCCCTTTACCAAAGAGTTGTCTTTGGGATGCCAAGTTGTCCAAAAACAAAAGAAAAACACAGCAGTGCTGAATGCTGCAAGTCGATCTGTCAGGAGCAACACATGGTGGCCATGTGCCGGTCTCATGGTCTGCAAATGTGTTAATGTGCTGATATCTGTAAGTTCAGAGAATTCAAGTGTCGATGCAGAATGCACTGGCATCTGGCAGTCACAGCTTCCTTGCAATGAGCTTTATCTTCCTATTTCATCTTTAAATTCAGAAACACAATTGTGCAGCCTTCTGTGTGACTGCGGTCGATGAGACAGTACCACATACAGTACAGCACCGCAGAGCTGCTGCGAACCTGAATATAGGATCCAGGTGATTTGCCGGGCAGCAGACACCACGCTTCAATGCTGGAATTTCTTAGCACATAAAGACTGACAGATTCCAAAATAAAGTCACAGACTTTACTTCTGTGTTTTTGAACTTGACTGGACATAGCTGAAAAGGAAAGAGGCAATGTTCAGCTAAAACTGAATATTCAGCATCTTCCCTGACATAGGCGACCAGATTTATGGTGCTTACCTAAATGTGGAGATAAAACCGCTGATTTCATTGATGATATTTTAGCCAGGTGTAGTAGATATTAGACTGTGACCAAGCATTCCTAAAATCAGCTGTCCCTGCTACTGGAGCAGCGTGCCAGCAACATCGGGCAACCAGCTGTCATTCTGGCAGTGGAGAATGGGAGCAGACCAAGGCTTCCTGGGCGGGATGGAGAGAGATGATTATGGAGGGGCAGGGTGGCATTCAGCCTCTGGGATGAACTTGGTACCCCGAGCAACACCTCATGAAAGCGCTTGACCTGGAAAAATAAGGTGGATAAAGGGAGGACTGCTCTCTCACCGGTGTCTCGCTGCGGCTCCCTCCATATATCCCTCCAGTGATATTTTAAAGATGAAGAGTGTGCTAAGGAGGGAGGATTCCTAGTGTCTCATTTCTGTTATCTCAGTATAGCGCCAGTGGTATTATCAAGACAAATAGTATGCCAAAACTTAAAAGTGAACATATGTTTATGGGGGTGGTGGGGAATACAGAGGTCACTGTTGTTTCTTTCTAGTCAGAGAAGACATAATGGGGCCTGGTTTAGATAAATTAAGATTTGGAGCTAAGCTCGTGTCAAGACTACACTAGTGTAATTATAAGTTGACTTCTTTCAGGGTCCCTGAAGTTTTTAGAGTCAAATAAAAATGTTCAGTGAGAGTTTTATAATGTAGTTCAACTGTTTCAATGTGAGCTGATTGCAGCTCATCCTTGTTGGCTCCTGAACCAATTTTACTTTGATTTGAAAAATTTTCAGTGAACTTCCAAGTACTTTCTTCCGTGTCATTTCAGTGCTCTGTTTCTTCTGTTTCTGGACTTCATTTCTATTTTCCTGTTTTTGATGTTGTCTTCATTCCATATTGCCTTACGCAGCTGGAAGCTGGAATACTTATTTATTTCTTTTTATTCCAGTTAAAGTTGTCATGGTGCTTTTTCTAAATTTTATTTTAAGATATAAAATAGTTGTGGTGCTCATTTTTAATAGACCTTTAAACCGTACAGATTCACTGGGTTTTCTTTAACAACTAAAACATTAAAAATTCTTTCTGCCTGGTGGGATTCTGAATTTGGGGATGGGGGGGGGGGACTTCCATCAGAAAGTCTCTGAACTCCTTGGAAGAGTTTTTTCAATTCTGTTTTATATTTCAATCACTATATAACTGGTGAGGAGCGAATAAACCATACGTTTTGTAATACTTAGGGACAATGTAAGTACAAATGCCCTTTACTAAAATCTGAAAAAACTGTAATAGGAAAACAAATCCATCCTGTTATTTCAGAGAAATGCAAGCATTTGAAATGCTTTAGTTTTTGCAAAAGGGGCAAATGAATTTTTCATAATACAGTACAGAATCAGTTCTGTAATGCTAATTGTATTTAATAATAGTAATTTAAATTTGGCTGTACTCTGCTGAGCAGCAGAGAGAGAAAATTGTATGTGGGAACGTTAAAGTCCAGAAGTGTAACATATGGTGTGCTTTGGCCTTCCAAGTCTGTCTTTATGTACCCATGAAATATCTCAACTGCAGAAGGCTTTCTGATGGCTGCCCCCTCCTTTCTCGCCCGTTCACAAACGGTGTCTGATACTCCCAAGCATTGATTTACACTACCCGGTGCCTCTCTGCCTTTGGCAGTTTGTTCCATATTCTAATTTCAAATACTCTTTGTGTGAAAATGTTCTAACCGAATTACTTATGTTCTCATTCCCTAATGAGCATCGGTCCATCTGTGATTGCTTGAATTCAAATTAATAAATGGGTTATTCACAACCATCAATCCCTCGCTCTCCCGCACGTCAGATGCCCTGTGAGATTCCAGTGCCTTTCCGTAGCCTTTCTTGGTAAACTCGAAAAGACAAGTATGGACAGCATTTCTTGGGAATTTATATCTGCTCTCCACATCCTCCATCACTTTGGCTGCTGCTGCTTGTTTATCGTCTTTCCAATATATATATATTTTTTTTTCTTTTTTTTTTAATTGATAAGAGTAAGTTGTAAATAGGTCAGCTTTCAGTTATGCTATACCTCCACTAAACTACATAAATTAATCCAGATTTGGGGGAGATGTAAGCAAAATAGGAATTTGGTTGGTTTCTCCAAACACAGCCTTGTGTTGTGTTACAATAACTTGTCTCTTTACAGCCTCTTGCCACATCTCTCAAGATTTCATTGCTGCTGCCAAATGCTGGGCAGATGCTTTCGGTGTCCTTATTTTCCTCCTTGACCCCTCCCCTCGAGTCTTTTCTTGGTTTACGCGTTGTGCATTGTGCTTCTGTGCAATTTCTACAATTGTCCTTGTCCTTTGGTTTTCTGGCCTTAATCCTCTCCGTAATGATCTCTACAAGTCACTTATCAGCCGTAAGACTAATCTATACACGTCACGTGGCGTTCCTGCGCTCTGCTCCTGTGCACTTTGCCTCTGACTCCCTCCATTATTTTAATCATCTACATTGTAGGCTTGCTTTATTTTTTTTTTCCTTCCCCCCAAATCCTTCCCATCTCACAGACATTTTTGTCCAAAGTGAACAGAAGTGGCACCAAACCTGACCCCGCAACACCCTCCTGCATATCTCTCCTCTTCCCTGCGCCCCTTCCCTTCCCTGGCACCCTCAGCTTCCCCGATGCTTTCCAGTTCTGCAGATCTCCCTCCCCTATAATAAAATATCAGATACTTTCCTAAAATACAGATACAGTAAACGCTGCCCATTGTTTCTGCCTTATCTACCAAATCAATAACGTCGTGAAAGAATTCAAGGACGTTTTTCAGACAGGACCTTCCTTTTTTAGTACATGTTGACGTACGCACCTTTAAATGGTTTCATAATATTAACTGCTTTTCAAATACGCAGAAGAATTTATGTCAGATCTTTGTATCCGTAGTTCTTCAGATCCTTCCGTACTTTCTATTAAAATATGGGAATGATAATCTCCATACTTTTAGTTTCCTGATTTTGGTAAGCAGCCGCGGGACCACGTCAGGCTTTCCTATTTCCCTTTCTGTCTCTTTCTGCTTTGGAGTAATTAATTCAATGGACCTCGTCTTGGGTTGGTTTGGTTACTTTTTGTCAATATTTAGTAATTGTAAATCCTCTGTTTTCTAGTATGTTAGGAAAATGCGTGTTTACCAAAAAAAAGTTGTTGCAGAAAAAGTATTTTATTCTCAGAGCCATAACACTGCATTTCCTTCTAAAGTGAAGTTTTAGATGAACATACAGATTCAGAGGAAGAGAACAGATTGTGTGAGGTAGTACTTTCTTCCCTCCCCTGGGCAGACAGCTGCGCGGGTCGGCATTGCGCATACGAAGAGGCGCTAGTGAGAGGAGCCTGGCTTGAGCTCGGGACTCCGAGACAGGACAGACTGGGGGGCTCCGCCTCGGCTTTATTAGAAAAATTATTTGCGTCTAGAAGATTCACAGTTGTTTAGTGTTAAGTATCACAGGGTACCCAACGAGTACATCTTTTCATCCTCTCATAGGCTTAGTGGAAATAATAGAAAAATATATTTGCCACAATAAAGGCAGAGCGTGACGTCAGAAGCGCACGCGGTTCCCGTTTGTTGTGTTGGATCTTAATAAGTGGTAAAGGAAAACAGTTGTTGAGGAGAGAACCTGTCTGGCAAACACTATGCTTTTAATAAAGATTTAAAGTAAAGAATCACAGTAGACAGTAGTGTTCGTAAAAATACTGATGCTTGCTATTGTGCTGAAACAGGACTTTAAATTATATTCAGTACAGATGTATCAGAAATGCTCTTACAAGGCTGCTTCCATAGGAGCGGTACACAGGAGACTCGAGTTCCCTTTTTATGTATTAACTAGTTTTATATGAAATATATTCATTTATTTTTATAGCTCTGAGTGTAAGAGTTTGTATTGGAACAAGTCTAAAAGCCTTCTTTTCTCATCACCCCTTTTAGATTGACGCATTGGGTAAAAGAAGCAAAGAAGCAGAGGCAGCCTTCTTGAATGTTTATAAGAGATTAATTGATGTTCCAGGTAAGCAAATTATTTCCTTATTCTGAAAAACAGATGGCTTATGTTCGTGTGAATGCTACTGGGCATTTTTTCTACCTTTGATAAGGTAAATACGAGCAATGGCTTTATTCTGAAACTGATATGCTTCAATACTATTTCTAATGGAAAGAACTGTAACTAAGGCACATTTCATGACTTCTCTTAAAACTGTTCGTTGCATTTACATTGTAATGTTTGTATGAATCATTTTATATTATTACAATATTGTGTGATTCTCAGTAATTTGTTTATTAGAGGGTTCAGACATTTTTAACAAAAAAGATACATCTTGAAGCTTCATCAAGGAGCAGCAATATTTGTACTTTTAAAGCACAGAGACAAATTTTCATATCTTCAAAAAAAAAAAAGGCAAAAAAAGCGCCTTACTGAAAAGTGAGTCCCTACCAAATTTCAATTCTGTTCAGTCAGTAAGCGTGGTCATGAATTTTATTCAAAGACCTTTAATTTATGTGCTTTCAACTTCCCTTTGTGTTTGGCATCAGAAGTTTCCAGTTGATTTCTTTTTACGTTTTGGGAGTTGATTTTTTTGTTCGTTTGTTGTGTGTTCCCCAATGGTAGATAAATACTGTCTGAAGAGATTTTTGTTTTTGCAACTGTACCCAAGCATGAGAGGGAATTAGGAGCCCAAGTCTCCACTTCCAAATCTTGGCCTGACTGAGCTGTTGGCATATGACTGTGTGTGCATGTAATTGTTTTATACTTTTATAAAACATTGACATTATATATAATATTCAAAATACTTACCTCAAGAGAGGTTTTGAGATGTAATTAATACTTCTAAAGGCTTTTAAGGCCCCATTGCAAAGTGCACCCTAATCTTTACTTGCTTTACCTTTTAAGCAGCACATTTCATGCACGCTTCAAATAAAAATTAATTTTGTAATGTTTTGTTTACAGCTTAACGGGTTAAAAGGTCACTGTTTTTCAGACATTTAGTCAGAGCTAACATATATTTTTTTATGCTTTCACATTTATAGTCGAGTAGTGCCCAGTGGCCAGTTCCCGCTGTGTTAAGTGCAGCGTATGTGGAGAGATGCAGGGACTTACCGTGCTCATCCTAGACCACAAGTGCCTCAGAAATGTAGTTTTTTAGGTTAATCAGCTATGCCCTGTGAGTTTTTGTTTCCTTGTTTCCTGCTCAGAGTCTTAGAAACATTCCGTAGGTGAAGGGCTTCCTTTGCCCGCCCGCCGGTGCCGTGGGAAGGGATGGGGGATGCGGGGAGGCTCCTGAGCGTTGCCTGCGGGGTGCGGGCGGTTTGCGCTGGCGCGAGCGGTGTGGGCACAGCACGGGCTCTGACGGCTCTGCCTCGGGAAGGAAGCCCCTCCGTGAAACCCACCCGACATTGCCCGCAGGCTGCAAGGCCGCCATCCAACGCTAAGGAGGGAAGCTGCGGCCCCTCCATCTCCGCGCTAACGCAGCCCAGGGTGCTCCTTCCCTGCCATGCTTGGGGAGGCGGGTAGGTTTGATTCCTCATGGTCTGTTTCTTTTCACCACTGAGCAGTTCGTGTCAAACAAAAGCTGTGTGGGATCCTTTTCATGCTCTTGTGCAGAGGCTTTTCTTCTGAAGCCTGGCATTATTGCAGGTGCTGGGACTGGAACAGCAGAGTCAAACCGAAGCTTGCAGAGTAGGTTGGACATATATCCCACCCATGCTGTAGGATCTAAACGGCGAGGGACTTTGTCAGTACGTCTTTGTAGGAAAAGGAATTTTCTCTTTTCCTTCATTTGCAAGAGCAAAATTTACACCCCTTCTTCCACACGCCACAATCTCGCTCTTGTCCAGCCTTCCCCTGCGCATGCCTTATGTTATGTGTCAGAGAAATATTTCTTTGATATTCTTACTACATGTAAAAATTTCGGCCTGGCAAAGTTGTGAGTGTGATGGAGCCTGTGGGATTAGAAATATCTAGAGGTTTTAGTCCCCTGCTGTATCTGCAGGCCTGAGAGGCACACGAGGAGTGTACTCATGTTGCTGAAAGCAAATTCCAGGTTCTCGAGCAGCAGTCCGGCCAGTCCCCTGTAGCGTATGGAGGCGTAACAAATACTCACCGTTTACAACACGTACTGCAATGAAAAAGAAAACAGCCATTAGGAATGTATGGCACTGGTATTCGTCACGCCGTGGTAGGGCTGAGTTAGACGTACGCAGTTAGGGGCTTGCTTCATTGTATTGGGTTTTTCTATTTTCCTTCTCATCGTGTGTAGACTTCTACAAGGAGTATGTATCTGTGGAGGGCTTCCTTTTATAAAAGAGCATCAGTATTCATTTCTCACATGTGGTGGTGTGCCTTTGTGCGGCTTTACATATCTTTTGACCCGTCCATTTGGTATTTCAAATATTTAGGTATACTTTTAGCTGCAAAACCTTGCTATGTTTTCTTTTCGGTGTGAGAGGGGAGCTATGATGTTTTGAGAAAGCTATGACTGGAATGCTGCGGAGTGGTTATTTAGCATTAAGCATCACTGTTACATGACAAGGGTGCAATTTTATCAGGCTTTCAATATCCTTTATAGGACCATATAATAATTGCAGCTGAAGTCTAATTCCCGGCAGCCAATTTTATGGTTCTTGAGGAAAGCATGTATTCCTCTCCTCAGTAATAATGTGCACACTTTATATAATTAAAAAGGGCTTCTATTTTAATTTTACTATAAAATGATCTGTATTGAAACTCCAGCTACGGTGTTTTATGGATTCAGCTATGTTTAATGATTTTCTTTCCTGACTTGACCAGTTTTCACTCAGGCTCACCAGTAAGGAATTTGTGGGAAGGGTGGTATTTTACTTGTAAATTTTCCTACGTACATCAGGGGATTTCTCTTTAAAAGATAAAACAGACCTTTTCATATGTCTCTCCAGCTTCATGATACCGTTAAAATAGCATTATCATTGGTTTGTGCTGCAAAATTTATCCTTCCTAAAGGAAAGTACATGTCAAGGAAAACATTTTGTTTTATGTACGTTTATACAGCTATAATTCTTACTCAGATCATTCTGTCTTGCTTGAGACTGAACATTTTTAATTAATGGAATTAATTTTCTCATTTAATTGCCTTATTTTCAGTGTGCATTAGAGCTAGAGAAAAGTGAACGCTGCCACGTGAATTGCACTAATCAACAAGGTTGTCACAACTTACCTTTAAAAATAATGTGAATATATTTATTTTGAAGTAAGGGGAGGTTGGGTCTGTATTTTGAGGAAGCTTTCTTCCATCTGTACAAGATTTCTTTCTCTCTAGTTTTTATAAAATACATGTATTATGTTAGCACCCTTGGCTTTTAGGGTCTTAATCTTGCAAACAGTTCAAGGGAAATTGGAGCCCCGTTGTGTAAGTGTTTGGAGGAGCAGGGCTGCCTTGCAGAAACAGTATATTTGTAATGCTGTTTTCCTAAAGCTTTGAAAGAAAAATGTTAAGCATTAAAAATATTAAAAATTAAATATTTTTCTTCTAAAAAGGAACAGTATTCACTACTTAATTCTTTTGAAACAAAATTTCGCTGTAATTTTCAAGTAAAAGTTAAAATGTGGAAACCCCGAGTGAATGCCAGATGACAGTATCCGGATAAACTGGTTAAACAGAGTTTCAGTTTATGCTCTGTCTTTATTACTGTGCCGTTACTGCACAATGCCACAGTTGGATTTGCTCAGTTTTCAGTATTGCTCCTGTTAAGCGCAGCTCCTGCGTAGGCAAAGAAGAAAGAATTCTGCCTTTAAACAGAGAATCTGCTATCTTGATGTGGCAACAACTAAACCAAGTTTGGGTTCAGTGGGCGTTTTCCTATAAAAGCTGAGCGTGTATCTTTTGCAGCGCTGCTAAGAGCCTGCCGCCAAAGAGGAGAACCTGAAAGCTCGTCTCCTTCCCGCTTCTCCCTTTACTGCAGGGTCCCGTTGGGGCGCCCGGGCTGTGGGCGCAGCAGTGCCGGCGGCACCCAGCTCCTCCGCGGGCACCGCGGCTGCCTGCCCTCCGCACTCCGCTGCGCGGAGCCTGGTCCCAACCCCTCGTGCTCCGCCGTGCTGCTTGAGGTGCAGGATTGCATCTCGGTTATACCCTCTGCGAATGTAAGAGGAAAAAGGTGTTGCGCTTTTTCAGCGTACGCACGTTTGAGAATCAGGGGAGGTTAGTGTAAAGTACTTGCTCTCGGTTTGGTGGGGACTGTGCAGCCTTCTAGGGTTGAGCCATAAATGGTATTCCTTTCTGCTTAATGGGAATTTTCTCAGAAACTAAACGACTCTTACAGTGTAAAAGGGGATGTATGTGTCTTTTAATCGGCGACTCTTCACAGGTCTGTGTTGTGATGAGATTTGCCATAAGTCTGGTGGTACATAATGTGCGTGATGTGTTTTTTAGCTCAGAGGGACCTCTATCCACGGAAGGTGTAAAATAACAGAGAGGGTAAAAAGAAGAAATATTTAAATTTTTTTAGTGTGCCCTGTCAAAACAATTAAACGCAATAACAATGAAAAATGGCTGAAATAGAAATTTTATCTTTCCCTTACTCCTTGCCACCATAAATTGCACGCCCTGCCATGGGGGCTGTGTCTTACTAAGGGGTTTGAAGGAGAAGCAGGCGAGTTCCCAGAGAGTTTTCCACACACCCAGCATTACACATGGTATTTTTGTTTACATCTAGTCACTGCTCAGCCTTCCAAATTCAAACTGCCCTGCACAGGGCTTTCTTTTTCCAAGGGATGATTTAGCTGAGGAAACACAAACTTCTTTTAAAATAAGTAATCAGTAAAACACAAAATAAGCGTTAGTCAATAACTTCTGAAGGCAGAAATGAAAATTTTTTTTCAAACTCATAAAGAGCTTCATTCCTTCACCACGGAGTCCAGGCTAACACCAGTGTGAGATGAAGTGTTTATTGCTATTGCTCCATTTGCTTGTGATTATTTACAATTTAGCAAGACTCTGCAGACTTGTATTGCTGTTTGGGCTACGAGGAGAATTCCATTTAAAGTGTATTTGATCAATGTTCTGAGGTTAAAGGGGATACAAGAGAAAACCAAGTTTGATTATTTATTTTTTTTTCTTTCCAGAAAAATCATCTGCTGCTTATGTTGAAGGTGATAAACGTGTATGAAGTTGTTGTATTTATATACGTTATGTGGCTTGTTTGGATTTTTTGGTAAAGCGTAATGTTAAGCAGCAAGCATAAAGGTTAATGCCAGCCCCGACAGCAGAAAGTCTCCGTAGATGTATAGACTTTTCCGTACCCAGATGACCCAGAAGTCGCACGGTGTGCTTAAATTCCAACCTAAGCACACCCAGCCTTTTGTGCCCGGAGAGAAGAGCTGGTTGAAGGTGAATTTAGGAGAGATGTAAAGAGAGGAGAAGGAAAACAAGGTTCGCTCCAAGGGACTGTGTTAAGCATATCCCAAACTAGAATACTAAAAACATAGTTTGAAAAAGTTAATCCTCAGACCACTTTTCATTGGGCTAATTGTTAATTGTTTGGCAAAACTCTGTCTAAAGAACGAGATCGGGTTATAGGATCCCCTGAGCTTGTGGTATATCGAGACTGATCAGCAAGAACAATTTTTGAGAAAAGTTTGGTAGCGTTATAAACTGTGAAAACTTTTAAGCAGCTGCTGGTTTGTAAATAACGCGTCAAAATGGTCGTCGCTTTCCAAATAAAATACTTTTGAATAAAATTGAAGATAGACACATAAAAGGAAAAGGCTTATATTTTTGCTGCCCCTAACTTTACAAGGGAAATGAATATTCATAACGTGTGCCTTTTCTCAACCCTAGAGGGAAAAGAAAACAGTATTTCAGTGAGTAGTCTTAGGGGGAAAGGCGGCAAAACGAACTTGCTCATGGGCAACGGAAGTAGTGCAGACACCCCCTCAAACAGAGCAGTAGGGTATCTTTCTAAATGCGCTTGAAAATCTGATAAAATTGAGAAAATTGAGCATAGTTGATACTTGAAAGAGTGAAAAGCGGTAAATCCCTGTGGCTGCAGGCAGTGATTTAGCTTGTGACTGTATCCCCTCTGAAGACAAAATCCTTGATGTTTCACCATCACGTTTAGACCAGGTAAAAAAACCAAAGTTGCATAAACATATGAAAAATGCCCCAGTTCTGGAAGCTGGGTCTGGAAGAGGAGTCGGTACAGTAAAAAATTAGGGACTGTAGACATCACTGATTTTTCCCCAAACTGTTCTGCAGACCTCTGCACAAAGACATGCCGGCGGTGGGGGTGAGAGGGACAGGGCTGCGGATGGTGGGGTTTGAGCAGCATTTCGGTAGGGTCGGTGGCTGCTGCCGTTTTATTTTCCGTGATGGTCTGAATCGCCTGGGATGCTGCTCCAGCCCTCGGGTAGTCCAGCGCTGAGGAATGCAGAAGTAGCTCATAATCACTTCAGCCTCCTTCCCTCTGGGGTTTGAATTCAGAGACACAGCGTAGAATACAGTTTGGGGTCTGTACGGGATGAATGCACGCTGGTAGGGCATACTGTTGGCGTTGCATAGTTACTTTCAGACGAAGTGCAAAGTCCTGGCCAATTCGCATCTTTCATATTCATTCACTTTATCCTTATGTTTTGAAACTGATGGCAAAATATCTAAAAATAGCTCTGTTACCTGGAGATGTGGCTTGAAATTGGGCTTGTCTGATCACATACTTTTTTTCTGTGTTTTTTTTCTCGTTGAATTAATAATTGGATAAATTCCTTTGTAAAAGCTGGAATAAATATTGGAAGGAAGAAATATCCCTAAAGCATACACTTTAAAAAATTTATTGTGTGGTTGTCAAGCCCTATTTTACTTGGTAGGCTGGAGGCACGGAAGGAAGAGGGGAGGTGCAGATAAGGGGACGGATGCAGTGAACAGAAGCAGGAAGAATGTGCCCTAGAAGAGAGAAGATAATCCCTGCGGGCACTGCTTGTGTCCACCTGGAGGTTGTAACTGCAGCACCCTCTGAAAGCTGTTGCTTCAGGGAGTGGAGTTAGAGTTGCCCTAACCCCGGTGACCGGAGCCGTGCCGCATAATCGGAGCAGAAGAGGCAGCCTGTGGGTGTGATAGGGAGTATTGGACTTTCTCGGTTGCAGGAATGTGAACTGGAATTAGAATAAACCCCAGCTTTCAGAGGGTTTAGTGCTAAGTCTATTCAGAAGCTTTTAGGAGAAAGAAGGGATGATTGTGGCAGAAATGCTTTCAAACGTAGCGGAAGGTTCTTTTTTCTTTTTATAATCTCAGAGTAGGAGAAACGAAACTTAAGAGTACAAGTGATTTTCCGTAACTGTTCTTTGCTTTGCACTGCGCTCAGTGGGTGAGCAGTGAATTCCAACGTCTTCAGCCATTATTAGAACATTAACGATCAAATTGGAGCATTTTCAGTTGCAGTGGCTTCTCTTGTAACTCATTAGGTCCTTTTTCAGCTGACATAGTATAGTGCCATAAAATACTGTCACCTACTATGCATACCGCACTTTTAATATTAAAAATTTTTCTGAGGATTTGTTTTGGTAACTCCTTTGAAAATAGAGGGAACTGCAATGCAATTCATTAAGGAGTCAAATCATTTACTCTGCATTATATGACTTTTTGGGGTTCTAGGGTAGAGATGCTGGAGGCATAAGCTGGGGCAGGGCCAGAGCATCTTTCTGGCATTCTAGAATTGATAGATAAATAAAGGATGTTTTTAAATAATAGCCCACAAGATCTAAGAACCACATTTTGACAAAGGGATCTATGCGATTGTGGTCAAATTGGCTATATACCATCTCGCAGCGTTTCACTTCGCCCCGCAAGCGTTGGAGAGTGCTGCCGCGGAGAAGGTTTCTCGTGATTAATGGGGAGGAAAGGCGCCGGTTTGCTGCCACTTCCCCCCGTCCCCACACGGAGGGGTCTCATCAGGATTGCTGTGCTGCTTTACTGCTTTCAGAGGTCAGCAGAATTTGGGATTTTGCTTTTTTTTTTTTTTTTTTTTTTTGCTAATAAGGAAAATGGGAGTCCCTCACCCTCTTGTGGGCGCTTTGGATTCCCTGGTACAGCCTTTACAAAATGCTCTGACAGCGGGAGGGTGAGGAGAACGCTGTAAAAAAGTGGAGCAAAAAAAAAAAAAGAAAAGGAAGAGAGAGATCCCAGTCCTGTGGGACGGGGGAGTAAGAAAATATGTATAATTCTTGATTGAAGGAAGAACCTTTTCATGTTTTTTATGAAGTGAGGAGTTGGAGAGATGATGAGCTTTGTTTCAAACGGAATTACGGCTATAACTCTTCTGTCCCTGGGCTACCAGAGTCATAGGGGAAAAGGAGGAAAGCTATCATTTATTCCATGAAATCTTTGTCTCGGTCTCTCTAGGCTATTTCAATTTACCCCTGAAATTTCTGGGGAATAATTAATGAATTAATTAAGTATGCTGTGAGGTGTTTGAATATTCAAAAGCTACAATGTAATTATTATTTTTTCTAAAAACACGTTTTCAGGTTATTTTCAGATACGCAGCCTCCCAAGAAAGCACTTATGCAGCAAAAGCTCACGGAGCATCTCCCCGCTCCTCCCGTCTCCGAAGGAGACCTGCCCTGCAGAGCGCCTTTAGAAAGTCAAAAACTTCTTTGACTTGGGCATGAAAGCATTGTGACGGCGGAGCTGCACTTCTGGCTTTTTGAAAAAGTTAAAATCATGTAAATGAAGTTGTGTTAAGGAGAATTTTATTTTTTTTTTCTCCCTCCCTCCCTTATCGTTTTGCGTGGGCGTTTCTTGCAAGCGCTCCCGAAGAAGGCTTTGCTTACGGTGAGGTTTAGGCAACAGAAATACAGGCTTGTTGAAAGAAACGCGTTGCCTTCGATGAATTATTTTTAGCTCCCAACCTTAGGCAACACGTTTCCAAGTGATATAAAATATTAATTGCCCCTGTAGTTCTGGCACTGTTTCATAACTTGCTTTCTTAACGTTGCCAGTGTTACAGGCCTGTAACGAAGAGGGAAGGAGGGGATTTGGGAAAAGTCCTTTGTTTTGGAGAAGTCTCTTCAGGAGCTCCATTTTCAGATAGCAGATGAACGCACTTTTACCAATAAGCAGAAAAGCGGTGGGCCCGCCGGCCCCGGGCGGGGGAGAGCCGGGCGCCGGGGGCTTTTGCAGCCCCCGACACCCTGACAAGCGTCGCGACCCGCCTGGGAACGGTTCGGTGGCTGCGATGGCCTCGGAC
>NW_009648350.1:2355493-2388295 GCF_000708025.1 Charadrius vociferus
CTCCGCGCGAAGCCGCGGCGGCCCGCGGGGGGGGAGAGGGATTGGAACACCCCCGGGGGGCTGTGGGTGGAACACCCCGAGGGGGGATGTCGATCACCCAGAGAGGGGGTCGGAGCATCCCCCCCCGGTTCTCCCGGAGCCGAGGTGGGCTTTTCCCCCTCTTCCTCAATAGCGAGGGTGGTCCCGGCATACTCTATATCGAGACAGCTTTTCATCAGTTGCTCATCAGCATGCTAATTGCTGTATGACTAATTATGCCCTGAATTCCAGTTGATTTTCTTAATGAGACAGCTGGGTTAATTATGTAATCGTATGATTACATTAGCCTAGAGTGCCCTGGCGAAAAGTAACGCAGGCGGGAGCGTGATGTCAGCGGCGGAGCCGCGCTCACAAGGGGGTGCATTCATCGCTGCCTAATGACGGGGGACCCACCGGGCTCTTTGTGTAAACACTTATATTGAATTATTAAGATCCGTGTCTTTTTCCAGCTTGCAGAATGAGGGGGGAATGGGTTGGTGGGTTGGGTGGATGGATGGGTGGGTGGGTTTTTTTTGTTAAGCGAAAACTCATTTTGGAAGTTGAGCTGGTCATCGATAGTCCCATGAAACCTCCGGGGCTGGGGCTGGTGTGGCCAGCGTGGGGCTGCCTCCGGCTCCTCACGTAAGGTGCTGGTTTCGTAGAACAATTATAGAGTCACAGAATGGTTTGGGCTGGAAGGGACCTTAAAGCTCATCTAGTTCCGTCCCCCATGGGCAGGGACACCTCCCCCCAGCCCAGGTTGCTCCAAGCCCCGTCCAACCTGGCCTCGAACACCTCCAGGGATGGGGCAGCCACAGCCTCTGTTTTGGTGAGATGTGTCTTTGTGGTTCTTTTAAAATTGGTCTTAAAGTACGTAGTTCACATGTATATGCAGCAACAACAAATTGGTTCTCTTGCACTGCTGTTCAAAAAAGCGCTCTCATCGGGGTTGTATGTGGTGTGAGGGCAGTCAGAGAGGTGTTACTGTGGCTGCGTTGCACCAGCTTGTTTGATGTGAAGTATTAACTGCTATAAAAATTACGTTACATTTGTAACCTTAATGTTTTTCACGGCTGCGTTCATTGAGACATGCCCATCCACCTCCTTTATGAGGACAGAAGCTCGTCTGTAAGGGGACCAGTGTGGTGTGTCACAGCGGTGAGCGCAGGGACGCGCTCGGGGAGCTGCTTGTGAAACGGTACCAAAAGGGCAATTCATTGGGCAGTAAGGGCAGGAATGGGCTTTGTGGATACTGGTTTTAAACTACGGCAGTCATTGTTTCTGGTATGGTGGCGTTGAGGGGGCCTTATTGGGGATTGGATCCAGACATGCCGGGCTGCGTACCAGCACGTGGTACAGAGGACTGCTCTGGGGGGGTACAGGATGCAACAAGTGGACCAGGAAAGCAGAACGGAATAGGAAGCGGTAGAAAAAACCATACTAAATCTAGTATAAAAATAGACATCTCAATTTACTCTTGGGCAATAATGATCTTGCAAAACACTTTTTCAAGTTCTGGATGATCAGATTCCTTTTACCAGTTTTCTCATTTCTTATTTATCTTGTGCCTAGCAGGGATTCTGAACTTTTGCAAGGTAGAGATGATTCAGAATAAGAGAATAATTTGCGATGAGTTTTCCACGTTTTAGCGTTAAGTGAGATGATTTTTCTCTTACAGATCATAGAAAGGGCATTTCCTTCTGTGCTTCTCTCCATAAGCTAGTGCCACTTGATTTTTTTTTGAAATGTGTGTGCCTGTTGTTTGTGTAATGAATCGAAAGTTTTGGTCCATTGCTTGTTTAAAAATTCAGTGACCTCCTGTTAAATGACATGAAACATACTTTGTAAGTCTGGTTAATATAAAAAGGTATGCTTTTTCATGCGTGCGTATGTTGGGAAAAGGAGAGTATTTTTATTTATTTTAAAATCCACTCCACTCAGGTAAGAAAAAAGCTGTTCTGACTGTAAGGTTTATACCTGTTTCAAAATAATTGGTGTTTATAAATACTTCAGAAATCATGGGGTTTTAGGGTTTTTGAGATTAAAGAGCATGTTGGGGCTTGCCATGAGAAATCAAGTACTTGTCCCTCTGCCCAAAATGTCTTGGTCGTTTTATTGTCATGCAATGATTAGTTTTCTTTAATGCAGTTAGTAAAAATTCAGTCCAAGAGGTGCTTCGGCCATGGGTTTTTTTAACATGTCCTTAAGCAGTATTCAGTGGCTGTAGGCCATTAGTCCTTCAAATAGGCTCTAGTAAAGTTTGAAGTTCAATGCACAGAGACTGTTTATACATTTTGTTTGTTCTGCCACTGTTTTGCTACTTGAACATTAACCTTTAATAGAGCTAAATTAAATATACATGTCCTGATGAATAATTATGAGATTGCAACCATTTTCGTTTTGTACATAAAGCTTCTCAGGGATCACAAATTTGACTAAAGATTTAGTTATTATTCGCTTCATAATGCCCATGTTATTTTTGTCTTGTAATTCTTTACTGATTTAAATATATGTGTATTTGGAGCAAAATACTTTTTATGGGTGTCCGGGCTTTTTTACAATGGGCATGTTAAAACGAGGGGGAAAAGTGCACCCACAATTTTGTAACGTTCAGTTTCTTTCATTGTGGCATTTTAACACTTTTATAGAAATATCAGAGCTGGAGCTTAAGATCCCTGCCCTATACGTGTTGCGGTTCCTGTAACAAGACATGGGTAGATTGAGACAATCCAGCCTTTCTTTATGTTCAGCAGATGAATGTCCCAGGCTAGCTCTTTCGGAGGAGTGCTGAGCTGCAAAAGTGCGACAAAATGGTCATTCCAGCTAAAGGTCGGCAGACCTACATGGGAGAAGGATGATGTTGTGACAGCCCGTACTGTAATTGGACCATACATAAATATTGCAGGGCCTTTAACTTGTGCTACTGCTGTGACTTAAACTTTATATTTAATTCCTTACCTGTACCTCCATCTCTGCCATGATAACATTTTAAGTTTGATTTATTATAAATATTTTAATACAGATAATAATAACGAAAAGTATTTGGCCTAAAAAGCATAAATGAAAAAGCTATGTAGTCATAAACTATGTATGTACAGAGAACAGATGACAAGCAACCTAGATTTTGTATTATGAACAGGGTAATGCCATAAGCTGTTGAAGAACCGAAGTAACAAAATGCAGCAGGCTGCTACTTATAATGTCTCTGAGCTCAACATAACCCAGTACTATTCTTTTATAAACTATGAAACAACGCTGGCATATTGAAAAAACACACAGGCTCATGCTTAATGTGTTAACAGAGGTACAATAGACTTATTATGTGTTTCCAGAGACTGAGGGTGGTCTGAAAAATTAATGACTGTGGTGGTTGAAAATTAAGTGAACTCCCTAATATATACTGTTGTTGATCCACTGAGTTTGGTGTTTAGCATTCCTCAACAGGAGACTAAATCTTTGCAGCCATTTCACAAGAGATGCTGGCGCCCATAACAGAAATGTATTCAATAATCTTTTATAAGTCTATCAGACTCCAGCATTTTCCTATTCTGCCTGGGAAGAAGTCCCAGAATAAATCACGCACACGTCAGGTGTGTGCTAAGGACTCTCTTCAGCAGAAGGGGACGAACAGCAGAGAATTAATGCTGAGAGGACATTCAGAATAATTTCTAATTTCTATTCAATCAGTAGTATAAGAAACAGAGGGAACGAGTCACAAACCCCAAAGTTCATGGAATTAATTACATTCATACAGTATTTCTGATTATTATTGATCTGTCAATTGGAAAAAGTATCGCTCAGATCTCCAGTACCCTTTTTGAGCTCAGCTCTGCGGGGGGGCACAATTTGCTTCAGAAATTCACTCCCGCAGAAGCAGAGGTATGTGAGGGACACTAGCTGTCAGTGAGCTGTGCAGTTTGTTTGCTTTTTACCCCAAAATTCTCATTTTGCAAACAAAAATTTGAAACTTAAGACTCTCACATGCCTTCCTATCATGACTGTCTGCACCCAGAGACAGTGCCCTGTGGATTAACGCCAGGATGAATGCGGCACACCCCAATTTAAAGGGTAACATAAATACAATGAACTATCTCTGTTTTTTGAAGTTTGCAGGATATGAGGTGAGGAACATACAGGAAAAATAACTCAAAGCAGGGCCTTACTGGCACTTAAAATGGATATTAATAGAGAAAAAAGAACGTTTGTGCTCTGAAGTTGCAGAAGTGTCCCTTTTATCTTATGTTTTATTTTGCTGTTTCTTTTTCAGATCCAGTTCCAGCCTTGGATTTAGGACAGCAGCTTCAGCTGAAGGTTCAACGTATGCACGATATTGAAACAGAGAACCAGAAACTTAGGGAAACTCTAGAGGAATACAATAAAGAATTCGCTGAGGTGAAAAATCAGGGTAGGTTGCAAATGTATTTGTTTACTGGGTTTTAATGCATACTGAAATTCAAAGCCTGGGATTAAATTCAGTTTTATTTCTTATAGATAGGGTTGGTAGTAGCAC
This sequence comes from Charadrius vociferus, assembly GCF_000708025.1. Classification (NCBI taxonomy): domain Eukaryota; kingdom Metazoa; phylum Chordata; class Aves; order Charadriiformes; family Charadriidae; genus Charadrius; species Charadrius vociferus. The sequence continues at coordinate 2,360,022 of NW_009648350.1, forward strand.
TGAAATTAAATAAAGTATAATAGTCTGTTATAACCACTTCTGTATTTAGACCTATAGATATGACTTTGGGTAGACTCTTTGGATTTCTTTAAAACTTTCATCTTCTGTAGCACCAGTTAGAGATTGGTGCTGTATCCAGTATTCTATACACACATACAAATCTGTACAAAATGGAACTTTTCCTGTTCTCTGTTTTTCCTTATCTAAATCTGAAATGTGTTACTGGAGTACATTCAGCATATGTACTTTATATTTACTCTAGACACTATCCATAGAGCAATGTAAATACAAGCTAATACTATTTAATTATTTAAGTAAGTTTTAATGAGACCAGAGTACATGAAAATACACAAAAATCACAATGAGATTTAAAGGTTGTTGTTTTTAAGACTGTTTGAGTTTTCTTATGATTCAGAAGAAAGTTTCTGGCACCAGGAAGCAAAATTTGCTCAGTTGTACACGTACTTGCCTATACATGGGACTTTTCATTTCCATGTTTAATATTCAGTTCTGGGTGGTGGAAAGGTAAATTTTCTAGGCATTTGGGAAAAAGATATATATTTTTTATACTATGGAACTGTTGCACCCAAGTGGGTAACATTTGAAAGCAACAGTAGCAGCTAAGTTGGTTCTGTTCCATCTCATTTTCAGCAGAAGGAGCATATATGCAGTTATATATTTTGTTTTAACATAGAGGGTGGGGTGTGACGTGTGGAGAGGACAGGTACCAGCATTCAGCCTGGGCTGCAAAAGATGTCACCTGGGAGCTGTAATGCTCTAAGTGCGACAGCATCTTTGCTGGAAATGTAGAATAATGGCAATTCACCGTGCAGTTTTCCTGAGGCTATGCATCCTGTATGTCCAGGCACGACATAGGGGTTTATCCCAGAAAGTGGAAGAGATCTCACTTTCCTGTTTTTTTTTGCTGCAACCACTCATAAACTGGCATCTTTTATTTTCCCTGGTGTGCAGTAGCTTCCTTTCTGTAGTCTTTGCCTTGTTTTTCACTCCAGTGCAATAGTTTTACACTCTATTTCAAACCGGGATTAATAAGATATCCAGGGAAAAGCCTGTTGGTAGCTAAGGGTGCTTTGATCAGTTAATCTCTTTGTTTGGAGGGCTGTGTATGAGCGCTACAGTGCCTGTAAGATCTTCTTCCAAACCTGGTATAAATGGCAGTGGCTAACAAGCTTTAGCTGACCTGAACGGTAAAGAAGGCACTTAGTTCTTCAAGCAATGTAGAGGATTAAACTCTGCTTGTCCAACACATCTATTGTTAGTTGCCTAAAGGTAAAAACAGGTTTTGTTAGAAAAGTCATATTTTTTCCCATATTTGTGCACTTCTTGTATTCATTTCTGCAGTTTTGTTTCCTCTTAAAATGAAGCATTCAGACTTTGTCAAGATGCAACTGTGTGCGTTTCCATGAGGTTATTTTGCTCTCTGCTTCTGCATACACCTGAATACTTTTGCAGATTTATGTCTGAAAATACCTGGAGCAAAGGTGTCTCCAGTACAAAGAGTATGTCCTTTGTACCTACGGCCGAGCATCCTTTTGTCTGTGAAGGAGCATCCTTTGCTTATTCAGGAAAAGATCAGAAGTTGTATTACTTCCCGGATCTGAGAGAAGAATTTCCCTTTGCTTAAAAAAAAAGAAAAAGAAAAAAAGAAGTGACATGTCCTTTTCACGGCCTATTACTCAGTAATGAGCCTCATCTGATTTTTGCACGGCTAGCAAAATCCCGCTCCTTCATTCAAAAGTAGCTGGTTTGCTGGCAATCGTTTTTACCGCTCTGCCCCCGGCTTTTCTTGTGGTCACAGTGACCCAAGCTGCTTTCGGTGTAATTCCCAGACAGCGGACCTTGTCACCAGCTATCTACTGTCTGGCTTTGGAGTTCTCCAGTCAAGTCTAACAGTTTAGACTTTGAAAGTATTATGCATGGGTTTGTGTGATATTATTGGGATTTTTTTTCCCCAAGTCCATAGGCTTTACTTTTCATAGTAGAGTTTGCTTTTCTACAATGTTTCTGCAGAATGAGAAACTTATGTCTAAAGGTATTTTTTCCTAAAACGTAGTTAACGGCATCTGTTAATAAGCTGATGTCTCTAAACCACCGCATCTCTGTGTAAGTACATTGAAGTGTATTGCAAGCTGCGACTCTTCTGGCAGTCTGACGCTTTTTCCAAATTCCATTATTGTTACAAAGCATACTCTGGTGAATGTCCTGCTTTTCCTCTTAGGAGCCCTATAAGGATTGAGGCTTTTCCTGTGGGTGGGATCAAAGGGCTTTCACGTAGGAACAGATCGGGGCACATAACAAGATGCTGTCCATCAGAGGCTGTGCCGTAACGCAGCAGGTTTATGCATCTTCTCTCATCCATTACCAGGCACAGTAAATGCAAGATACCTTCTTTATCTGAGAGAAGGGTTTCTGCAAATTCCCTGGAAGGCTACAAGTGCACTCAGAAAGTTATAGTAGTTAATGCGTGTGTGTCAAACCCAGTGTCGATGGCAAGGCAGTTAGAGCAACTAGAATATGAAGGGCTCCAGAGTGTCTGTTGAATCTGATCTACTGTTAGTACAGCGGTTAAATCTTAACTGCCGTATTTTTCATCAGTTGTGAAGCAGAATGTAGCTGTATCCCAGATATGCGTTCAATTAGTGTTAGATTGCATCTGTGCATGAACCATAGTAAAACTGCCTCTTTTTACACGAGCGCAGTTACGTGAATTATCTGTCCTATGTGTAAATGCATACTTAAACCTACACTGGGACTTTATTAATCTCCGCTCAGCAGCGAGCTAATTTGAGACTAGTCAACAAGGTGATATTATATTTTACAATGGATTTTTTTTTTAAATTTTTTTTTAAAGTCATGTTAGAGGAACCTTCTTCACTCTGCTTTCCAGCAAACTCCATTGATCCTTCTCAACCTAAACACTTAAAGTTCAATTTAACATTTAGGGAGTAAAAGGTCTCCAAAGGGACTCATATCCATTGATTTTGTGTCAGAGTTGAAGAGCTAAAGTTTAAAACACACTGAGCCTACAGGGTAAAGAAAGCCTTGTGTTGTGGAACCACGTGGAGCTGTGTAAACTCATTCTTCCCCTATTGTTTTTCTGTAGAGGTTACAATAAAAGCACTTAAAGAGAAAATCCGAGAATATGAACAGACCCTGAAGAACCAAGCGGAGAATATAGCCCTTGAAAAAGAACAAAAGTTACAAAATGATTTTGCGGAGAAGGAGAGGTGAGTGTGTGTGAGTGCCTCTGTAGGTATTGTAGAGGAGGAGAGCTGTGTTTTTCTGTTTAATCTTCCCAGCCAGGACTCTCTCCAGTGTACTGAGACAGCTCATATATTGAGCGATTCTGGTGATTTATGTGTTTGACACGGAATCATTTGATACTCAACTTTGCACAGAAAAACAATCGTGAAAGTATGGAAGTAAAACAAGGACAGATTGTTTCTTCGTGGTGGTGGTGTGTGGGGAGGTGTCATGTTCAGAAGGGTGCAAACCTGCTTTTATTCTTCACTGGCTGTATTGTCCTTTGTGACACTAATCTTTCTCCATTAGCCGACAGCGTAATTCAGTCTGCTGTGCTGCTTTGTGTGTCACAGTACCATTGTACAATCTGTACAACCCTGAGCTGTTTAAGATGAAACGCTGTACCCAAGAGCCGGGGCAAAATATACGTCACCCCTGCTCCTATGGTAATGTCTGAGAGAGGGATGTGTTCCTGAACTGTCCTGGAAAGGTTTGCGTATTCCTACATAGCAAAATTAAGAAGTAATTTAGTTTTTTATTACTGATTTTTGGAAGCATCTTGGATGCATTTCTAATCTTTTGCAAAGGAGCAAGGAATGTTTAAATCTCGTAGGTTAGTGAGAAAACAAATTAGGCAGGATGAGACCAAGAGTCTTAAAATGGTGTTCTTTCGCTCCCTTGAGAATTTGTTTCTCCCATGGAGCAATGGCACTGAAGCTATAATACGTTCAACTTAGTGTGGAAGCCCTTCAGTTTGCACGAGCTTTCTAGTTGGTGGGTTGGTTGTTTCAATTCAGGTCTGAGTGGGAAGAATCTACCCGTGAATGCAAAGCTTTTTTTAATTCATCAATTACTTTTTGGTTACTTTTTGATAAGTAGCATGTAAGCAGTGGCTTTAACAAGTGCCAATTTAGATGTGCTTAAAAATAAAATAGAATAGCAGGTCATGGAATGGAAATAAAAGTGTGTATAAGAGAGGTTTTGAATTCTCGAAGTATTATAATATGGTATGAAGGGAACTGACGCATGTTTCTCACTATAAATAGTTATTAACCTGGTCAGCAGTGTTGGAGAATAAATTTATGCGCCCTGTGGAGTGCGAGTAGGATGCTGGTAGTTTCATAAGCAATTTCACAATTCTGAAATCTGCAGAATATCTTAAAAGCGATGTCGTAAAAAGCAGCGACTCCTGGGAGATGCTGGAGCAACTCCCTTTCAAAGATGAGTTTTATAACTCCTGCAGCCGTTAGCAAGGAGCGTAGTGGCTGTGTGGCCAGATGATGTTAAAACGTGTATAACTGACACAAACAAGAAAATATTGCCTGTGGACGTCAGACATGTGAGCATATTACAGGTTTGCTCATGTTATATAGAAAATATCGATGTGAGATTTGTTTTGAAATATGCGTGTTTTTTGAAGAGTAGCTAATAATATTACTGCATTTGGCATCCACTGCAGCTATGATGAAACAGCTGCCACATCTATTCAATATATCAGTTATGGCAACAAATTTCTTCATTATGACAGTAAAATGGAAATGTATCATTCTTCTTGTACTAACTTTGTACAACAGAGGGTGCTTGGTGACAATTTTCTTAATGTGTGTGACATTTCCAAAACAAATTATGCTCAAGAAAACCTTCCACTAAAGTTGTCATTTATATAGCAGTCAACTCTTGTATAATGTTCACAGCTTATGTTATGAGGTGGCTACGCTGTTAAAATTTTAATAAGTGGGACTGCAAAGTATGAACAGTTTTGCGATGTGACATGATTTATGGGTCCCATTGAAGCACCTTGTAGTCTGTGTGGTGTTGTCAGTTGTCTGATTACAGTTGAGACATTTAATCACTCTATCTTCCAAATTTGCAAAATACAAATAAGTTGTTTAACATGATTACGAGCTCTGTTCTCACCTCTTCCCTTCCCTTTACAGAAAACTGCAGGAGACACAGATGTCCACAGCCTCAAAGCTGGAAGAAGCCGAACACAAAGTTCAAGCTTTGCAAACAGGTTTGGCATCGCTATTCTGACCTATACCAATGATCAGGCTGGAGGTGAGAGGACCGAGATGGTTCAGTGTGTCAGGACTGTGTGTGAACCAACTCTTGCAAGTGCAAAGAGATCCAACAGAGCTTGAACGTGCTTTGCGAATCGGAGCTGCTTTTGGGCTTCACGCCTTAAGTGAACGCTTGTCTTGCAGCCAGTCTGTTGGTAAAGGCGGTGGGCAAGGCCACGCATGGAGCACGTACAGCGTTAGAGCATCGCTGCAATTACAGCAGGCCATGGAACTTTTTATCCATGTTGTGTTTTGCTCTGGTTTCACACATTTCTGAACTGTGATAAATACATGCAGTGATTTGGGTTCAGTATGAACCCAGTTTCTACTGGTGTGTCTTGCCTGTTGCTACGACTTGCTTGCCATTAATTTTCATCTCAGCATACTTACAGATTCCAGGTCTGGAGACATTTGGATTTGTTTGCTATGAGAAGACAAAAAATTTTAGTCACTGAGTTACTGCAATAAATATTTCAAACGAATAAGCAGTTTAGCCAGCTTAATAAGAAATTAATAATGTCTAGCTTTGTTAAGCAGAAACTGGGAATTTTTGCAATGTAAAAGAAATACTGTAAGAAATTGTGAAAAATCAAAAGCTATATTTTTACTAAGTCATAATGGTTTGTCTAGGTAGAAAGATAAAGCAAAGAATTTTTCATCAAGGGGTATATAGCTTTATTTATGGCTGAATAAAAGAAAAAGGAGTAGTCTTTTTGCTTTTCCCTGTTGTTACAGTGCTGTAATGCTTCATGTTTATGCCTTTTAGCCTTGGAAAAAACCAGAACAGAACTATTTGATCTGAAAACAAAATACGATGAAGAAACTACTGCAAAGTAAGATTTCACTGTTTTCTTTCTGTGTCTTCCTTCAGGGTATCACTTCTTTTTTGTTTTTGCATCCGTCTGTTGGAGACAGACGAGATGGAAGAGCCGGAGTCCAAATTTGTTGGAAAACATGGTCATAATTTGGCCTCCTATAGAGATATTATTAGTTTTCATATTTTCTTCCACCCAACAGGACACTTTTCCTGGCACGCTTGCCGCTGTATTCCTGGTTTCATTCTCAGGTGCTGCATCTACTATGTATCTCTTATGCTATGTATCTCTTACATTTTATTTAGAAATAGGGCAATTTCAGAAGTAAGATATTTACTGTAGTCTTCCAATCTTGGTGAAAATAAAGTTTAGTTTAGTAAAGGATTTGTTTCACTGTTAGGCACCCTGGTTCTTTCTGCTTTTGGGGTAGCAGTCATCAGTCTGTCAAATTGACCCCAAATTAGTGAGTAACGTTTTTGGCAGATTTTTCTTGTTTTTAAGTAGAACACGAAGGTAGTCTCAACAATATATATCCTCGTCTTCTTAATGGCTACTGTTTTCAATTATCCCCTGGTTTTATTAACAATCAGTGCAGGAAACAACAAAAGAGAGACAGACTTCTGCTGTTTTTCTTTGAACCCTTCATGTTTAAGGAAAGTTAGTAATGAGAAGGAATTCTCATGATCAGCAGTATTAAGCCTGAAGAGTCATTTCTGTGTCTGGAAATGGGATGGGAGAGAAGCAGCCATTTCAGATGGGTGTCCCTGGCCTGCTGTAAGGGCAAGGCTTGGAAGATGCATGTCATATCCCTGCGCCCACTACCCGTGTCCTGCAGAGCCCCAGCTTCACCTCCTCTTCCAGGTAGGCAGGTGATGGGGTGAACAGAGAGGAACAGGCGTGCTCCTGCCCTTAGCACCCACTCTGGTACAGGAGAAGGGGTAAGGGATAAGACTGTTGGCAGTCTCCGTGTTAGGCAAGAGAAACCGTAACCTAGGCTTGATGGGAGGAATGACACGGTCTTGTTTTTGTCTGTAGGTAAGTGCTCTCTGGTATGGCTCGTGGCACTCTAGGTAATACAGGTTTTTCAAAACCAGTCAAATTGGCAAAGAGTTTTAATTTCGTAGCATGTGGTTCTGCCAGCGCTAAGGATCCGATTCCCCACTGAGCACATGGGGAACTTGGGGCTTACAGAATTCAGACCACAGGAGTTAAGAATCAGTGCTTGGAGTTGAAACACCTTTTACAGCATTCAGTAGAATCTTTTAGGTAAATTTTGGGTTTGCTCTGTAAGTCCAGTTTCCTTTGAGTTCCATATAAGGTGATCAAAAGTATTTTTGTTCCCTCATTGATTTCATCCTTCTCTAAGAGACGCATACTAATGATGTTTCTGATGGAGCCTTAAATTACTGCAGATTGCCTTTATTTTTTTTTCTGCACATAACTGATGCTGGCAGCTCTGTGGCTGTTATTTTGTCTTGCAGTCGCTTTTGCAGGAACAGTCAGAGATCAGGGCTCTGTGGTCATAGGCACTGAACCTAATAACCCTCACCCTTTTTAATGTTTTTATTTGAAGAATGTTTGCTTCATTTTTTTTGATACTATTTTCCTAAGTACTGTGATTTATCTTATACTGAGCAAAAGATGTACTCTAAACTGTTTGTTTGCGTTTCTGATGCATTTCATTCTTTCAGAGAGATTCACACGGAAATATTTCCATACGATCTTGAATATGATTCTTAGCTAATATGTATAGAATTACATAAAATTAGTAGCATCTGCAGTAACAAGAAGTTTATTGTATTCTGTAGCAGAATGATTATGAAGGCTGGGTCTGGAATATAGTGATCATAGAGCTGAATCCTGAAGCAGACATTAAGCATGTACTTTATCTCCCAAACTAATGTACTGTGAAAACAAACTTGTAGGACCTAATAACAGCAGAAATATTTTATCATTGTTTTGGATATTTATGGCAGGAATAGTTCTTGCATAACAACAGTCATCTGTGGTGTTTGTAGCCCAAATTTTGCAATATGGAAATCTAGAAAAACATGAAAAGGGAACTGAATGTAGACAGTGAAATTGAGTCATCTATTTTAATTGTAAAAGCTGGGAGAAATGTTGAAAAAACACCAATAAAAACGGTGAAAGACAGTTTGATTCTTTTCTAAAAAGAAACCCTCTTTTGATCTAAGTCTGAAAAGCTACTTGTATTGCCAATTTTAATTTTATGTTTTAAAAACATGTGATTTTTATCTTAGGCCAGAATTGTTAGTTTTACAGACGCTTATTTGATGCAGATGAATTGGAGTGCCTTCAGGAAAAAAAGAGATAATTGTCAATTTTTTAAAGCTAACAGTACTTTTAAGATTTTCAGTTTTGGAATAAAGCTGCCTTTCAACTGTTTGTAACTTTGAAAATCTTTCAAACAAAAAGAAGCAAAAGAAATAGGCAGTAAGAAGTCTTCAATATCAGCATTAAGAAGTCTGAATTTTGTCCTAGTGACCGGTTGTTGCGATCTTCAAGTTGGAAATCGGTGTGTCACCTTGTTTGTTTATCTTTTCAAAAGGTCCCCGCTAGAAGTTCGATGTGCAAAGTGAGGTACGGAGGTAACTTGATGCTAGCGAGGCGTCTTCAAATGAGAACAGTGGCTGAAATTAAAATCTTCAGTCAAATTAGCTGGTGTCCTCCCAGGCTATCAAAATCCCCCCTTCCCTTTGCCAGCGATAGGTAACGCGCGCGGGAGGTGCTGCCCGTGGCCCTTCCCTGGCCCCTGCAGCCCGCAGGCACCCCGCGTGCGGGGCACTGAAGGTGTTAATGGCAAAAAAGAAGTTTATTATGTGCAGTCATTGCAGTCTGTCAGCTGGAATATCAGAAGCTGAATTTGACAAGATGGCAGCAGCAAAGTTTTCCATGTGTAGGCTTGAAGTAAAATGTAATTAGCCTTTATGTGCAGAACAAGGATCCATTGATGAATACAGCTGGTCTTTGTTTTCTTCTGTCATTGAGTGTGGGAGGTAAAAGTGTTCTTCTTCATGTTTATTAATACAAGATTCCTTAGACAAATGGCAAGCACAGTTTAATATTTGTTGGAACACAGAGGGGCTTGCCAAAACAGTTGTTGTGTAAGAGGATTTCAAGGTTTTCAGATTATAATCATCTCTGGGTTAAATAAATGAATGATTACTCTGCCTTTTTCAATTAAAGAGGCACATCTTCTCTCTCGAGGCCTGATACTGATTTTGTTTGCTGTCCCCCACATTTCTATCAGCAAACCTGGATTTAACCAACACTAGTGAGTTCGATCCGGAGATTCTATGGGAGCTGGAACTGAAAAGCAGACTCAGACCTGAGTTTTGGGAATATTAAAGAATGTCGACTTTCTCTTTTCCTAGTGCAACAGTCTTTTTTTTGGTCTTCCTCCTCTGTAGAAAAAGAAACATTCTTGTATGCATTTCCTCTGTTTTCTGGGACAGACTGTTCTCCTTGTTAACGTTGCTCTTTCGCTTCTGGTTCGCTGCGGAGTCCGAGCAAGCTTTCGGGATTCCCAGCTGAGCGGTTAATGCCCCCAGCCGGAATGGTTGAATTCCAGTTTTACATCAATTCCAGAGCCACCTCTTTGCTCCGACCTCTCCTCTCCCCCAACCTAAACGAATTCTAATTGGAAAAGGATCTTCGGTTGTAGCACATACAGTAGGCTTGTTACATTACTGTTAACATGTGGGCTGAGGCTCCCTGCCTTTGATGAAAGAAAATATCGAATTTCACTGAAATGCTACATTTTAACCAGTAAATGTTAAGTAGTCTTGTGAGGATTTTAGGTACTGCCCCCCCTTCTGCAATAAAAAGCCTTCGTAAACAACGCAAAGCAAAAATGTTTAGGTTAAGGCTGTCAGTCAAAGCAGCTCTGCTACTGCTTTTGTTACCTGTGCGGTTTTCTGACAGATACAGACTTTTTGTTCTTCTAAAAGGAGGTTTTCATGTTTACTAAACCGATCATCCTAAAACAACTACTTTCGATAACTTTTAGAAAAATATTTTGCCTTCCAGTATAGGAAGCAGAGAATTGTTGTCCTTTCATAGATTAGACTGATTTATTTTTTTTTTTTTGGCAACACAGCTAAGGATGACACAGGAGGGCATATTGGTGTAGCGTCATTAAGGCTGTACACTGGCGCAGTATTGCAAATTACCCCACCGTATAGATCCAGCTGACTTATTTTAATCCTGGACTGCATTTTAATGAAAACTAAATCTGGAAATGAGCAGAGCACGGTTGATAAAAGTGCAGTTTGCGAGCTGGCAGTCCCTGCTTTAGGATAAAGCAGAGTTTTCCATTGTTTTAGGGCCTGAATCGGAAAACTTGACTCACAGGATTTCAAGATCAGTATTTAATACTCCTTTTCTTGCAGCGGTCATAGAGCTCGGGCAGCGAGGCTGGGGATAGCGGGGTGGGCACCGTGCACGTACCTCTTACAAAGGCCGTCCCTGCCCTAAAGAGCTTACAGCGTGCTATCATGACAACGTAAAAGCAGGTAATGAAACAAATAGGTAGAAGCTCAGGAGTGGGAGGACAAAGTAATGCCTATTTTCATTCCTATATCCTGTTTGAAAATAAATCCTGAAGTAATCTGCCCGCAGTCGGGGGCGGGTGACAGATGGGGAGTGCCGGGGCAGGACAGGCGATGGTGTCACACCGGCAGGAGGGAAACGGCTCCTCCTGCTACCTGCACGCCGGTGCAAGGCGCCTGGGCCTCCAGATGTAGGGGAAGGAAGAGGTTTCATGGATTATACACCAAAAATGCAGTAACAGAAGGGGATGCCTGTGGTTTTTGGTTGTTTGGGGTGAAGGGTGCTCCTCTTCCTACTCGTTATCGAACATAACATAGAATAAAGTTCTGAAGATGTGGCTTTCTGCATGGAAGGAGTGTAGGATTGGGCTTGAAAATAGAGGACCAGTAGTTTTAGAGAATTCATGAAGAATTATTTCTGCCTAAAGTTATGTGATGGAATTGGAGTTCAAGTATTCATTTGAAATCTTCTGTTACATTGGGGCAAATCTCCGTTAACTTGGACTTCAGGGGAATAATTCCCAATATATAGTGAGAATTGAATTTGGCCTATGAATTATTTACTTTAATTTTTTTTAACAAATCTTTCTTGTTTAAGTGCTGGCTGGTACCGATATATCACTTTTCAAATGTTTGTAGTCTCCCATTTTGACTGTGCTCAGGGTCAAACTGAATAAAAAATAAAGTCATGCTCCCTCCAGCATCACATAATTACTGTGATAGATGGACTCAAATGTTGCTTCCCCCCATTGAGCATGAAATACTGTAGTTCGGGTGGTTGTGTTGTACATGATATGAAATAGCTTCTATTTGCTGTGCCTTTAAGGTCTTAAAGTTTCCTATTTCCTGTTCTTTTGATGAGTCATTAACTGCTCGTCTCTGGAATTATTGCTGTATTTAAAACGATTTCCCTAAAAACAGGAGATGGAGAGCTTCATAGGCCATGTCTCTTACAGTTTTTTCTCTTCTTAAGTTTCCTAGTCATACTGCCATCAGTGAAACCCCAGGAGTAGTGGTAATGGGGAGATGAGAAACCAGGGAAGACATTACAGAGAACTAATTTTTTTTTTTTTTAGGAAAAAAAAGGGAAGAAAAATTGAATGTCTTAAATGTTACAGAAAGCTTTGTCTGTATTTTACAATTTGAGATATTTGTTAAAAGTTTTAACTGTGCTTTATGCAAAACCCAATAGGCTGAAAGTCACTATGTAACATTAATATTTTGCTTAAAAACCTAGAAATGAAGATAAATGAAAATACTTTGGAAATCTGCTTCTTATTTTGATCTAAAGCTCTTGGGTGAAATAGGACTTGAAAGCCCATGTGCAAACCAGCCTTTTTTGTCAAATTTCTGGTTCAGCATACAGTCAAACAAGAAAAATTGCAGGATAGTATGCTGTAGGGAGTGAATTACAGTGTTACCATAAAACACTTGCCTTTGTGAAATGCCAAGTGCTGGCTTTGAAATGCTGTCATGAGCCTTTACTTTTGGTTAGGGAAACTGAGGCATGAGGAGTGAGTGTGATGCTCAGAGTCAGCAAGTCTGGTCTTGGCTGGAGTCTAGAAATGGGCAGACATGGGAATCATAATCCACAAATTGGCACAAATACTTTATTTATTTATTTATTTATGAGGATGCATTTCTGAGGACCCCGTCTAAATGGAGCATTTAGAGTTTGTAGGAGTTAGTGCCGTAGCTGGGCTGTTTTGTCTCTTTTGTTAGATTTGTAATGTTTGCAATTAGTTAATGTAACTTTTTGACAGCACAGAAGTGCCCTAGGTCCTTTCAGGTTTTTTTTAGTTTGTTTTTTAACCTCGAGTGAGACTCTTCAGTTCCTTTTTCTAGTATAGCCTAAAAGCTGGTGTTATTTAACAGCCCAAAGTAGAAAAAAATAGCCTTAGGGTATTCCAGCATATTCTAGTCATCACCCTCTTATCTATAACCTTGGGTTGACGTGAGATCCTGAGATGGAAATCTTTAAATAAATGCAAAGTACTGCATCAAAGGGTGTTGGGCTACTGTGCCAGCCATGCTCTTGGTCATCCTGACCCTGCCCGCAACCGCGGCTCCTTCCTGAACCGGGAGCGTGTTCCCGCAGTCCCAGCATGCCAGCGGGAGCTGGCTGTCCCTGCCAGGCCAACAGAAGGGCGATACAGTTTTTTGAGCCATCGTGGCACGGTAGCTCATTTTATCAGTAGGAGCTGAGCTGTGTGAGGTGCCTGGCAGGGCTGTGAGAGGGAGAGGAGGAGCGAGTTACAGGCAAGGAGCACCCTTCTTGCAAAGGCACAGCTGCCCCCCAGCACCGACAAGGTCCTTGGGCTCCCACGTCCCGGTCAGCTGAGCTTGGTTTCATGCAGCCCTTTCGTGTATGTCTACAAACTATAACAGTTTTGGGGTTTTGAATGCAAAGTAGCAAAGCAACAGAGCTGTTTTGGTAGAGGTCTCGCACTTCTTTGCGAGGTCCCGTCTGTGAAGGCAGGGAGGGCAGGTGGTTCTGCCGTGGCTCCTTCAGCACAGCTACTGCTGGGCTGGGCTGGTGGGGAAGGCAATCAGATAAACCCTTGAATCATCAGAAACAAATGGTTCATCTGTTTTCAATCGGGACCTGCCCTGTGCAGTATGCGGGGTTACCTATTTCCAGCCACAAAGCAAAGCCCTCCATCAGGCTCTAACTTGAACTGGCAGTTACTGCAGTAGTCGTCCCTACCTAACCATGCATTTAATGTGCGGGCTTTCCTTACTGGCGTTCTCTTGAAACCCTTCTTGTGCTCTGTAGATGGATTCCAGCTGCTTTTCCCACTCCCACGCAATGACAGTGAGGCAAAAAAATGAGTCACGTAGTGTGTGTTGTGCTCCCTCATTTAATGGAAAGAGATGGCTGTCCTGAACGAGAATGGAAGTTCAGGAAACTTTGTAAGGTCCCAAGCACCGAGGCTCTGTGTCCTGAAAAACAATCTCTTTCTTCTGCCTTTAACTTCTTTCCCTTTGGAAAGCCAGGCATTTGCCGTGAGAGCCGGCGGACCTGCTCTGCCATGTACCTCGTTGTTTCATACAGACAGCTTTCACATTCCTCCCGCGCTTTCGTTTGATTTTTTGATTGCCTCTTCCAAGAACAGGAAGGTGTGTGCTGTCACTGTCAGTGGCTGTATCTGCACAACCTTCGTGAAAGTATCCCTGGGCTCTTTCCTCATCAGACAGGTTTGTCGGCATCTCATTGAATGTATACCTAAATGTGTCCGATCCCATCCCTGACTTAAAATGTGACTGTGAAAGGCTGAGGGACTTGGGTCTCTTTAGTCTAGAGAAAAGAAGATTGAGGGGGGATCTTATTAATACTTACAAATACTTAATGGGAGGATGCCAGGGGGATGGGAGCAGTCTTTTTTCAGTGGTGCCCAGTGATAGGACGAGGGGTAATGGGCATAAACTTGAACATAGGAAGTTCCATCTTAACATGAGAAGGAACTTCTTTACTTTGAGGGTAGTGGAGCACTGGAACAGGCTGCCCAGAGAGGTGGTGGGGTCTCCCACTCTGGAGACATTCAAAACCCGCCTGGACGCTGTCCTGTGTAACGTGCTGTAGGTGACCCTGCTCTGGCAGGAGGGTTGGACTAGATGATCTCCAGAGGTCCCTTCCAACCCTAACAATTCTGTGAATTCTGTGAATTCTGTGATGCCACAGCTATAAGCCACCTTACTACAGAAACAGGGACATTATCCTCTCCACAGTTGCTTTAAAACTAAAAAATATTTCTGTTTTGTATTATCATTATTAGTCTTGTTGACGTCAGGAATTTTGGGGTGTTCATGTTACTCAGGGTAAAGGCTGCAGAATGAAATCTTATGGGTGCATTGTTATACAAGTCATGGTGAGAGCTTCAAAACTACTGGCAATTAGTTCTCCTGCTCACCCCCATGTTAATCTTTCACTTCCATGGTAGCCCTCATCCTGGGTGCAGAACCCAGGGAGAAGCGTCTGTGTTGGCGTTAGGTGCAGGAGTCGCCCTCAGCGCCTGCACCTCTGCATCTGCCCCATGCCCTGGACGCAGGGGAAAAAGGGATTTTGGTCTGCAGACTCGTAGCAGTTTGGGCAGTGATACAGCAGAGGATGCTTATAGGAACCATCTCACGAAGCAGCCCAGAAACTGTGGCATTTTCAGTAAATCAAAGACTTCTCTGAGAAGCAGTCGCAGGTGGGAGCAGGTCAGCATGCAGGTTGGCTGTGGGGCGTGCGGGTGCATCTTGTCCGGGTTCAGCCCCTTCTAATCATCTTGGAGACATCACTTGATGGGACCTAAGAAATATGGTCTCATTTACATATCCTCCGATCTCAATTAAAAGGCAATAACGCCATGCGGGACTGCAGTTTTGTATGCCACAGAAAATACTGGGTATGATGAAATTGAATCTCATTATCTCGATGAATTTTTTTAAAAATATGTTTCAATGAATAAGTTTTTAAAAAATAATATATTTGAATAGAAATTAAGAATCCCAAGCATAAGGATTTAGGGACCAGGACTGAGCACTAACTCTTGGATTTGAAAGAGAAGGGTGTTGGCCAGCGCGTGGAGCAGAAGGGATAAGGCAGTATGATGCAGACACTAAAACCAAGAAAAACAACAGACAACATGCAGGCCTGTTAATAACTTCATTAGCATTCACGTAAAGCATTAAACAAACAAGTGCATTTACAATCCTGTAAGCCTGATATTATTAACCCTTCACGTTTACCTCCTGTGTTTCTGCAGGGGCGGATCATAGCAAGGGCTGTGATTTTGTGGCTGTGACAGCCTCTCCTCCCCATTTTTTGAACATGTTGAGAAACTGAGTCACAGGGAGGTTGGTCAGGGATGCGGAGGGCAATCAGTATTACAGCAAGGATCAAAACTAAGAAGTAAAATCGTTGGATATAAGCTAAGACTACTTCTTCCCTTATTTTGCTTAGATAACAGCTTCTTGATGCCCAGAATAAACCCTAGCTGATTGAATCTCGCTTGCAAGTTCTAAATGCCTGTTAGTAATGAGTTGTGAACAAAAAATAAATTTGACTGAGGCACTGCCTTAGGGTTACTAATCTTCTGTAGCAGTTTTTCAGCTTGTAATAGATGATCTTTGGTTACTAGTGATCACCAACTGTACAACCCGTCTTCGTTCCTTCCCTCAAACTAACGAACTTTCAACTGAATAGTGTATTTTTTTCCATCTCCCAGTACAGTTTTTATTTATTTGTGGGGGGTTTTAGGCTAGTCTGGACTTGATTTGTTTTGTGTGCTGGCTACCAGGCATAAATCTCTTCAGTTCCCTGTGGACTGCACCTGCTAGATGATAAACCTGCCCTCCCACATCTCCCTCTGGATGAACTCGTGGTTGAACCACAATTGCTGGGTTGAAATCAGTCTGGTTTCCAACTATACTAACAAGCATGTATATTCACATATGTATATGTGTGCGTGTGGGGAAAAAAGTATATAGAGAGTGCCATGACAGCTTTTGTCCAATGGCTTTCATTTTCTTCCTTTTCCTTCCTTTGATTCAAAAGTCAGCACTGGGAAAAGTGAATCTTTCTGTTCCGGGTGGTGCTAGGCAGAGTTGCAGGGGAGGACTGTGAAACAGGTAACTTTCTTCGCATGGTTTCCTCGAGAAATTGTATTTACTGATGTTTCATTTCCTGTGTACTTCCCCATTTATGGTATGTGGATTATTAACCTGCCTGAATACAGTGGTTACATCAGACCGATAACCTGAGGGGCACATATGGCTTTCATAAAAATGTAACACCCATTTCCATCATTGTGAACCATGTCACCTACCAGTTGGGTGGCCATAAATTGCTGTGAAATGCACACAGCCTTAACCAGTAGTGAGGAGTGCATAACTTAACCATGGAATAACTAACCATCTTAATAAATATAAATTCACTCTTTGCTGGAGACACTTCGGGGGAAATGGGAACAATTTCTCCAGCCTGTTATCCCACGTGGTTATGGTAATGTAAAGGGTGAGTAGAGTTGTTCTACGGAGAGATTCCTATACCCCGCTCTGCGTTTTACCCACTATGTTTGGGAATCTCTGTCTCGTGTAAAACAAACAAAAAGCACTGCCAAGCAGCCGGTTTTGCAGCCAGAGTGCCCAGCATCCTTGTTCAGGGCCATCATTAAAAGATTTCATGAAACAGCCTTAAAAATGAAAAGTTTCCTTTCGGAGAGAGAGAGAGATAATTGAACTCATTGATTTGTTTCACGGTTTGTTTGCCCTTTCATTCCCTTCCTGAGGTGCTGTTTGTTGAGGAATGTCTCCAATTGCCAGAAAGACAGTGGGGTGTCTAATATTTCCCCGCCAGCTCTCCTTTCAGCCAGAGCAGAGTACTGTGGCAAGCCTACGATATGAATTTTTAATGCAGAACTTTATAACATAGCCCTTGCAGCACGGCTGCACTACTCTCTTGAGCTTTCAGATTTAATGCTCTGATGAACAGAGCACAGACTTGGGGCATTCGACAGCAGTCAGAATTAACCCCTGCGTTACTGACTGCGTAGCACTTAATTTCCCTGTAGATTAATACAGACGTGGGGAGAAAGATTCCAGATACTCCTGCATTGGAAAAGTATCAGAATAACTTGGAAGTTGACTCCCAAAATTATCTGTGGTAGATTGTCCCTCTTTTCCTAATAACGGGAATTTTTAAGGCTAGCTATTTCTCCTGGGCTCGACAAGGATGCAGTCCTTCTGTACTGCGTAAAACAACGCTGTCTTGTGCACTGTCTGATCTCTAATAGTGACCCGTGCTGGTATGCTAGATATCCAAAAAGGGGAAAAAATTAAATTAGCTTTGTAATGCATCATTGTAGATTAATTTGCCATAGGAATGTTCTTCCAGATCATATCGTTGAGTTGTTTATGCCACGAATCATGATAGTTTATCTGAGGGGATTTTGCTCTGTTTGGAATATGATCTTAACTAGGTGTGGATGTTCTTATTAGTGCATCATCTTATTTACCTAGCGACAAGTGTAGAGCCCAGCAGCGTAGATAAGTAGTCCAAATTATTACTCTTCAGGGCATTAGCACGTGTTTGTCCATGTTTTCACCATTGTGAAGCTGTCTGTTCACCTGGCTTGTTTTAGTGTCTGGACTTCTTACTCTTCTGCAGTCTTGATAATAATAATAATAATTCTGCTTTACTGCAGTTAGTGCCACTGTGCCATTCATTGGCTTTTCTAAATCATCCCTTGACTTACTAAGCAATACCAGTCCTAATGTATTATCTGGAGGAATATTGCTCTCAAAATCCTTTAAAGTCTGTCTGTGTAGTTTGGGTTTTTCGGAGCTGGCCCTTTCTGGTAGTGGAGGGTGTCACAGCCAGGACTGGCCTCGTCAGGGATCCTGGCGGGATTTTGTCAAGAGAAAAATGCAGCATTTGTAGGTTTAACTTCGATAATGGAGAAGGAGTCTGATGTATTTAAACTGTGATAGGACTGATGTAAGACAGAGAGAATTAGACGGGACACAGAACATACAGAGGTGTTAATGGCATTCGGGAAAGAGACTTAGCGAGGAGTTTGTACCCTGGCGATGTTAAACCATTTGCCTTAAGCCCTTGCGAATGAGAGCGCAAGTTGTTCTTAACTGATACCAGGGAAGTACATTTGCACTTTTTAATCATAAATCAGCATCTCTGCTTTGGTGAGACATTTACACATTTGTTTCAGATGAGGTCTTTTGAGCAGCTTGTCTTATTGATTATAGACCCAAGATTGTCTTGGCTTCCTCCACTGTTATTACTGACTCATGAGATTAAGGTTTTCAAGGCTTGTTGCTAAATGTAGAGAGAACCCGTCGTTTCATGCAGTAGTTCTGGGCATTTATTAACTTTACTTCTATAAAAAAGCATGAGTATTTTGATAGAAAATTCAGTTTAAGACTTTGTCATATGGAAAGGACGCTCCTGTTTCCGTGTGCTGCACTGGTAATTAGCTCTACATCTTATTTTTGTTGTGTCAAGCACGCTACCTAAAACAAGGCTGATGACTCAGTTTTGCCATATGTAAAAAGGGCACACGGGGTAAGGCAAGACTTTGTTCATGTGGATAGTCTTTCAGTCCTTGGATAGAAAAGTGAAAGTGCTGTTCTGATGCTTGCATTGTAGCCTGTAAAAATAAATGTACATAAATAGAAGCACATAAAATGCATTTGCTGACCATTCATTTGAACAGTGCCATCCATTAGGTCATGCTGTGATGAATGGAAATATTCTTCTTTCCTGGAGACCACACCAAAAGAAAAAAGACGCATAAGGCATCTGTCATAATAATAATGCTGTATTACCACTGACTGCCCCATAGCGTGGGCATTATAACTCACGGGAATGGGCAACTTTAATCATGATAGCATTTTTCATTGTTTTACCTGTGTGGTGCTTTAATGTGGGAGTCTTCTGCTTTTACTGAGCCAAAGTGGAAATATTTATTTAATGAGTTCTAGCAGATTTTTATATGCATAGTGGTAGAGTTGAGGAACATGACTCATAGGAAGTAAAAAGATCAACAAATTCAGTTCATTTAACTGTTTCAAGTTCCTTGCCACTGTCCTTCCCATTTTGGGGAAGGAAGCAAGGACTGCAGAGGAGCAAGAGGCAGAGTCTCCCAGCCTGAATTCCAGAGATGCCTCTGCCTGACCCAAATCCAAGTGATAAGCAAGCCGGGGGTCTTCTAGAGTGTCTCAACTTGGGGCACTTTGGGTGATGCTCACTTTCTGTGGCTTTGAAGTTTGCCTGCACGGCTGGAATGATCTCTTCCTCGTACTGACCCAAGATAAAATATTGATTTTTAATTTTTCTTTTTTAATTGCATGTGATCAGAGGAAAGTAAATACTGTCATGTTACGCTTTTTAATTACAGATTTTGATGTTGACATACGCAGGATGTGAATTAGGAGGCTGTATCTGGACTTGCTTAAACTTGGGGCTCAAAGCCAGAATTAATATAAGTTCTCCGTTCAAGTAAATGACTGGAATGGTTTATATTTTTAGGGCAGGAGTTGAAATAATTAAATTGCAGTAGAGTGCATGATACTGGTGTCTTTGAAGATCATGGTAAGAAAGTAATACACAGTAGCACTTTTAATAACTTCACAACCCCGGGTTGGTTTAGATTCGTGGAGCCAATGGGGAAATGTGCATCGGCATTGCAACTTGCCATCTGAGTGTGACAACAAACAGCTTCTGCTATTTGAATGCTAACAACTGACAAGTCATTTGGTGTAGCCATTTGCCAGTTTAATGGCTTAAGCAGCTTAGTTTTAATTAAACAGCAGCTTCTGTGTATGATATCAGAGAAAATAATGTTCTACTTAAAGCTGAATTGTGCAGTGTTGGCCCGAACTTGCAGAAGATACCAACAGCGTCTCTGTTTCAGCCTTCAGCTGGTGCATTGTCTGGCATTTCATATGCAAAATTTGTTTGCAGCAAAGCCCTTTTCGGGGTCTGGATGAGCTTTAATCTGTTAGTTAAGTACTGACTCAGCATTGCCTTGGTGGCAGCGGTTGTTCCTTGGGCAGGAGGAGCTCCATCCATGGACTGCAGTTCCAGGGTTGGCTCCTCACGGAAAGGTGGAGGCTGGGAGATCCCTCACCTCTTTACAAGGGCTGTGGAGTCAAGGACTGGGAGCTTATTGATAAAGGGGTAAAATTTGTGCCTCCTGTCGGAAGGTGCACCTAACACGAAGAGAAGGCGAGTGATAATCTGTTGTAGGAGTGGGGGTTTTTGTGGTCTATCTGAAATTCATTTCATAGATAGTAAGTGACTGTCAGGAAAAACAGTCATGTCCTTTGCATATCGTTCCCTAGTACCTGGAAGCTAGAAACCAGCTTTGTTGGATAGTCGTGCTGGATGTGATAACCTCGTCGTCTTTGGAGTTATCTGACTAGATCCGGAATGAGAGTTTGGTGGGGAACGATGGAGGAAGGTGGCATTGCTACTTGCAGACACAGTTCCTTCTCTTAATCATGCTGCTTTTCAACTGTGATACCCTTTTAAAGAAGTCTTTTTTGTTTTACAAGGAATATGTAGCGTGGGATCACTGTATTCTTTGGCTGATGTTCATTTCTTTCTCAAAGAGAATGGTGCAATGTGAACTTCTGCACAGCAGATGAAGATTTAACACTTAGACTACTTAAGATTAGACCTGTAGCATCATGTGTAGACAACTGATTATAAATGGCCTGGATTTCAGAGTTGTTCCTTTTGATTTGTGTTATCTGAAAATGTCAGCCACAGCACTCGTTTCCCTGTTACCTGATCCCTCTGTGTGCCAAGAGCCAGCAGCTCCAAATACATCCAAATAGTTTGCAGAAATTTTTCCGTCTTTGTTATTTCTCCTTTTCCTTTCCCATCCCTTCCTCTTCAGTCCTCAGATACTATGAAAGCCTTTGAATCGGTGTGGCAGTTTATGCAGAATCTCCAGTTCTGATGTTACACCCATGTGAAGAAAAATAAGGAGGCAACCAGTGGGTTTTTGAGGTTAAAAAGGTAATAAAAATCCAGATTGCACAAGGTTTAGTTCAAGTTGTGCTTATTGGGGCAAGGATTTCACATCTTGAACTAGA
Organism: Charadrius vociferus; assembly: GCF_000708025.1. Classification (NCBI taxonomy): domain Eukaryota; kingdom Metazoa; phylum Chordata; class Aves; order Charadriiformes; family Charadriidae; genus Charadrius; species Charadrius vociferus. The sequence goes on from NW_009648350.1 coordinate 2,381,337, forward strand.
ACCTCTTAAGACTGATACAGCCTAGCATCGTCTGATTTATTTCATCACATTTACATGAAATCAGGTACATTCATCAACAGAGAACATCGTGAACAAATTGAATGAAAGCATTACTCAACAGAATTTCTGGTTTTGATAACAGAAAATATACTGTAAGTTTTGGTGAGCAGAGTTGCTGGTTTTTGCTCAATAGCAGATCATCCACGAAGGAAACGAGGGCCAGCGGGCTACTGCTCTCCGTGACTCCTGCTTTCATTCCCTGCTTGATAAATAGGTGTCCAGAGCCCCTGCCACCGAGCCTTGAGGACGTTGTTCATGAGCCCGCAGCGGTGGGAAGTGCTTACCCGGCGGCAGGAAGGAGTGACCTGCGCTGCTGTTTGTTTAGGGAGATAAGTGAGGGTCTCCATGTGGGCATGTTTGGAGAAGGAAATGTTTCCGTGTTCTCGCTCGCTCCAGACTCGGGCTGGACGCCGAGCTGTCCTGCCAGCGGGGCCTATCCTGCTGCACTCCGGTCTTCGCCATATCGTGCACAGATTGGGGCAGAAAAGTCCTTTTTTAACAAGAACCTTGAACCTGTAACTGGTGGCTACTCAGTTATGTGTGCATGAGCTTCTGTTAGTTGAATAAAATAAACAGCAAATTAGTATTTGTGTACAAGACACAGGTGAACAGATTGATTCCTGTGCTCCTGTTTCATTAATTATTTGGGGGAAATGCTGATAGCTTATTAAAAGCAGAACTGTAGTCACAGCAAGAGGGTAGGGATTGAAGTTGTATATTCAAATATTGCTGGCAAAAAATATGCACACAAAGTGACACATAGTAAATAATCAGCAGAGTTTTATTAGTTATTCCAGTTTGTAGTCACTTAAATTTATCAGCAGTCTTTCCTTGGCTTTACATATTGGTGACTGTCCTAAAATATGTTGTAATTGTTTGTACAGATAGAAAAAATTTCACCCATCATGTCTCCTTCTTTTAAGAATTGTAAAGATACAACATTGTTGTTCTAATCATGCAGGTATCTGGAGCTCCTGAATTGTGCATTATTGGTCTTCCATCATCTTGGCAAATCGAGGAGATGTTATTGTTGCCAGTCACAAAAGGAAGATAATACAGAGACTTTCTCAATGTCATGTGCTTCAGAGCTTGTGTTATAAAACAGTTTATCCTTTTTTTTCCAGAGCTATCTACTTTTAAGGGCTTTGTTTTGTACGCTGTTGCAAATACATTTGCTGCATGCATTAGTCATTTACAGTACTTAGATCCTGTAACTATTAAATTGTTAACATTTGGAGCCAGCTATAATTATCTTTTATTATTATTATTTCTAATGGGCATAGTGCTTGCTTTCCTCTCTAGCTTTCCTAAACATTTGAGGGATCTTTAAGGTATCTGTTACACTGAAGCAGTGGTCTTTGATTTCTGTTTATACTGTTTGTTTTCTTATCTTTCTAAAATACCGTGATCACTAAGAACTTTTTGTCCGCATGAAGTTTTTGTTTCTCTTGAATGTCTAAAATGGGCATCTCAGGTAAAAATACACCTTAAAGGTACGGCCCTGCAGAATCACCGTCTTCCGTGAGTTCTTTGAGTTCAGTGTCTCGGGGAGCTGCTGTGGCTGGACGCCTGCGCTGCGTGAAGCTGCTCTGTAAACCTGATGCAAATACCAGTTGATATAGTTGCTTGGTTGTTTTTGATACCTACAACAACATAGAAGTGGTAGTTACCAATGTTAATCACTGGCTATTCTACTAACCAGTCTTTTAATCCATGTTCCAGGTAGGAACAGGGGGTTCTTTCACTTTTATTTAGAAGTGTGGAAGGCCTATAAACCAGACCTTAGTTTAACTGTTGTTTTTCTGATGCCTTATTTGAATTCTTCCATATCTGAAAGCATAAAAGCTAGGAGGGCTTGACTTCAGCATTAATTGCACTTTTTTCCTTGTGTTTATTGTTTGGTGGGGAAGCTGGAGGGAAGGAAAGGTGATCACATTGATGATACTGTTGCTCACATCTAGGGGACTATCCATGGACAGACGTTTCTTTGAGCTTCTAATGAAGGTACTGTGGATCTCCGAAATGGTGGAAGGCTCTTAGCTACGAACAGTGTGGCCGGTCGGGCTGCGGCAATGTTAAGCGAGCTCTGTGTTGGTCTAGATCAGTGATTTTCTGTGTGTTCTGCAAATTCCTGCAATTCCACTGGTTATTGCTAAGAGATCACAGACGTAACTGTGAAAGGCAACCAGTCATAAACTGTAAGCGCGCTATGCTAATGTTTCATCTTCTGATGGAAAACTCCAGATAGTCGGAAAGTTAGAAAGGTTGAAATCACTATTGTAGATCCCCTGGAGTCTAAGTTTTAGTTGGGACTTGATCCTTCTTACCCTGTTGGATAACTGTCCATAGGACAGGAGTGACTTTCTTTTTCCTCTTCATTGCCTTCATACTGCCATAGTTGTTGTTGTAGTTTTAAATATACAATATCTTGATGTTAAGTATGTCGGACCAGCTTAACTCACCAGAAAACCATTTCAGTACAGGGCTGGTAGCTGATAATGGGTGTACTTTTGCCCTCTTCACTGAAAGACGGTGGCCACTAAATATAGCAGAGCCAGCTATTTTTGATTATGTAACAGCTCTATCTGTCTGTACTCTGATTAAATAATCTATTTTCTTGGCAAAGGAGTACCAGTTAATTTTCTATTATTGATCAAAAACATATTTTAGCTGTGATACAGATGACTTATTTGCCTTGCTGCCTGTTGGATTGATTTTTGTCACCGCCTCGCCGTCAGTGATGCGGTGGCGCCTGGTTCGCACGGCGCGGAGCCAGGCAGTTCACTGCCAGCGGTGAGACATGCCGGGCACATGCCGGTTCTCACCCAGGTCAGTATTTAGCAGTCTTTCTGTATAACATATGGTAGATAAGCCTTGCTCTTAGTCTCTAACGCTTTTTGTTACTGTTTTTCAGTGAATATATTGTCTGGTATCTGTGTTAAATGCATTTTTTTATTTAATGTTTCCCCACGCACTTTTTTTCTAGTTAATTCCCGTTCCCTTGTATCTTCTGTATACATGGCATTGGTGTTGCAGTAAGGTTAGCTGTACTGAAGATGTTACAACCCTAAAAGAAGCTACATGGCCAGCGTGTCTAGAAGACTTAATTATTGACCGTTTCTGGGAACAAGTTTAAGAAAATAAAGTCCCTGGATGAAATTTGTGAGCTTTACAATGTACTAGTGCATCCTGCCCACATAGACCCTCCCCTCCCGGCCCGTTTTTTTTTTTGGTGTATTACTGCAGGGTGGTCTAATTTCTGATATAACATCAAATAAACTTTTGTTGCACGCTTCAGCCCGCAGCTTGGGAAGACGATGCAGCTACAGCAACCTGCGGGCGAAGGGAAGGAGGCAGAGCTGTGCGCAGCCCGAGGGGCCAGCAAGTCTGGCCCCGTCCTCTCTGTTTGTATAACACTTCAGAAGCAAAGTGAGGTTCCCTGAATTACTGATTTACTACTTAGTGCTGTAAAAGGAGCTAAGCCTAGAGAAAACAGAGGAAGAGTAGGTACGCTGTAGTTGGAAAGTTTAAAGCTTTTACACAGTGCAGGAACTGATGGCACAAAATGTCCACTTAGGGTAAAAGAAGGGGAGATTCCCCAACTCTGTGGCTGCACTCGTGTACAAGTTCGTGCTCCAGATAGGTACGGAATCATGGAATTTTCAGAGTTGGAAGGGACCTCTAGAGATCATCTAGTCCCACTCCCCTGCTAAAGCAGGATCGCCTGGAGCATATTACTCAGGACTGCATCCAGGCGGGTCTTGAAAATCTCCAGGGAAGGGGACTCCACAACTGAACCCAGATACTGAGGGCAGAGAAGCTGCATCTTTGCAAATGGTGTGTCTTCCCGGGGTGTCCCATCAAGCACAGAGGCCGCTGTGTAGATCCACTCCTTCCTCACACCCAGCCCAAGTGTCCAACTCGGCAGCATGTGGATGAGCCCCACTCAGCGGGTGAGACCATAGAGCCGGGCAGAGGGTGTCATGCCTGGAGAAATGGGGGGGCTGCAGCAGGAGGGAGAGGGGAGCGAGGTGGAGGAGTGACAGTTGGTGTGGTTATAGGCTTACCGTCACACCTCCCGAGGTCAGGGGACAACCAGGGAAGGGTGTTTGGCCATTGAAGGTCTAAACAGTGTGAACTTGCTCATTAAACAAATGCTGGTCCTGTGGCTGTTAATTGGTTAATAGAGTTAGAAATGCATTAAATAATAGGCAAATCCAAAAGGTAGATTGGCGTTGTCTTATCTCCTTTCTGTGCTACAGCTGGTTTTTATGTTTAGGAAGGATGGTTTTCATCCACTGAAGAGCCTTCTGACATCAGTGTGCCTTTCGGTTATAGTAGAAATGATGAGGAATTGTCGTTAGCAACAAAAAACTGTTACTTCCAGTTCAAACTCCCCTTCTGTAGAAATACTAAACCTGTTATATTAACTGTTGAAACAGAATAATCAAATAGTTCCATACCACAGACTACAATATTAGTCAAGCCTGAAGCTGTTTTACTTTAGCAGTATTTTAAAGGCTAAACAACCGTTGAAAGGGAAATAGAGAATTTGAAAAGTGTTTCTGCAAATAAAATTGTAAAAGGTTAAATTAGAAAATACTGCACCATTGTCCTCCAAGGGCTTGCAGTAGTACCTAGTGTTGTTGGGGTTTGCCACGAAGGATTATTTAAAGTAATTTCGCTGTCTAATATATATCTAGTTTAGATTCTGTGTAGACAGGCAGTCTGTCAATCATATTAGTGAGCATCTCTCATAATGCGATACAACTGGAGACTTAAGTTAGAAAAGAATCGAGCGGCTTTCTATATTCAGCAAAGATGTTAAAATAAAATGTGCCAGATACTCTGCTGGTACAAGCGATTCGAGTGAAGTTGCGCTGATTCACACCAGCACAACGTCTAATTGGTGCCAACCTACCATCCAGCTCCTCGACTGAGCAAAACTCCTGAGGGCAACTGGAGGCTGAGTCTGCTTCTCGGGATGCCCCGCTGGTGTGAGAGCACATCTAGAGTGTCAGAGGGAAGGAGAGGACGGCAGCTCTTCCGTCTGAAGACCAGGAGGTTGTTCTGTGTCTCAGGCATTGGTCTCTGTTAAGGAATAATGAACTGGTGCTTGTTGTGCAGATTTAGACGATACCTGCCTCTTCTGCTTCCTCCGGTTTGTTTTCTCGATTTTGCAGTCTCCCTTTCCCTCCTTTCTTTCTTTCTGCCTACTTTTTTTGCAGTTTTGTCACTCAGGTCAGCAAGATTCGTGCTAGCGATAGCTGCAAACTGAAACTGCAAAATGGTGACATGATTGCAATTTGACAGAAGTAGTGTTTCCATTCAGAGCAAAGCTGGAACAAATAGGGAAGAGAGAAAACCATATTGGTAATTGGATACATTATTATGAAGATAGCAATCATCCTGGTTGTTAATCTAAAGCATAGCTCATGGGGAAAGGTAAAACCTACTGAAAATGTATGGTAAACGCATCTCCCATCATGCTTTATTCTATTTTCAGTCCATTTATTGGATAGAAGGACATCAGTTGCCTTTATCAGAGACCATGTAATGCTATTTTCTTCGATAGCCAGAAGGAAACACTTGCTTTAGGAGCTAACAGAGAATAGGCACGTCGCCTATAGTCACTTCTAAAGCCAAAAGCGTCTAAAGCATTCCCTAAATACATCTCCCACTCGAATGTCGTGTTACTGCAGAGTCAACATTTAGCTTTTCTTTTGCACAATGAGCATGTCCTTTACATAGGTAAAGGCAAAAGGTAAAAATAAGTTGCATCTTTATCCAGATTCTGTCACTAAATGATGCCTTTTTGTTCTCCATCGTAAAGCACTGACCAGATGCTACAGGTGCATATGGCAATGTAGGGATGCGGGATGTTTCTGTATTTGGGTGCCTGTAAATGTGCCTGGGGGGATAGATAAGCAGCTTGGTTAGAAATAGTAAGTTGGGTATTATTGGCCTAGTGGACATATTTGTCTTGTTTCATACCAGTAAATCCTCCAAAAGGCCGTGTAGGATGTTGTCTTACACTCTGTAGTACCAGTTACCAAAGTCAGAGTGGGTAGAGGGGACAGATAATTTAGAGAACTTGAGCTATTCAGCTGAGATTGAAACAGGTACGCATTTCTCTTTAGTCTGTTATATTTACCCTAATACATGTTCAGGCCACTGGAAAATTACCATTCTCCACGAGGTAGGAGCTGATGGTCTGTCATTGCCGTGGTGGTAAACAGTAATTTTCCCTTGATGTATGCCTGTGGAGTGACACCTGTACATAAAATTGCTTACTGTACTGTTGTATTTTCAAACTGGCTTAAATCTGTTTCACTGAATATAAGCTGAGGTAAGTTAAAGAGAAACATTTTATAGGTTCTTACAGTGATGGACAAAGATACAGAATAAGTAAGTGGAGAAACTAATAGATACCTAGATTTTCCAAATTACTAAGTTCCTCAGCTCTTCCTGTACTTACAGAGAAGGAGAGATGCTGAGTGTCTCTGGAAAGAAACTCCTAAAGATGAATCTGGGATATGTGTGTTGCTATAGTAAAAATTGTGAAGTGTCCAATTTTTGAGGTTATTTTTGTTCTAAAGAAAACAAACATACACAAATATGTGATTTTAGCATTGATGTAGAATGAGGGAAGATTGTTCATTTTGAGATTGTAACTACTCAAAACCTAAAGTAATTTTTCAGATGTGATGTGGTGATTCTAAAAAAAACCACCAAACAACAAAACCCCAACCAAAAAAAATAGCAAACCCCCCCATGACTTTGCCAAGATACATATACTGATTTTACACATTGTAACTCCAGTGACATTATTAAGTTAAAATATTTTTAACTTGTGTATTTTTAGAGGATCTTTAATCAAGGCACAGACAATTCTTCCT